>NC_090656.1:254118184-254458184 GCF_040937935.1 Hyperolius riggenbachi
CAGACGAAGGCGGCGGCTTCATCTGTTACATTGCCGCCGCCTTCATTTTAATTGCATTAAGTAACAGTTCCGGCCACTTGAAATACATATTAGTTCCCATTAACACTGTTATTGTTATGTGCCGTATCAATGTAATTAGCGCCACCTGCGGCGCTTCCATTCACACAGCACTACGTTAACTAAGCATGAATGAAATTCGCTACAACAGCGCCACCTGCCGGATGCGCCCGGCTAACGGATAAGTACCCAGCATTTCAGCAAAAGAACATCATACCAACAGTAAAATATGGTGGTGGTGGTGTGATGGTCTCGGGTTGTTTTGCTGCTTCAGGACCTGGAAGGCTTGCTGTGATAGATGGAATCATGAATTCTACTGTCTACCAATAAATCCTGAAGGAGAATGTCCGGCCATCTGTTTGTCAACTCAAGCTGAAGCGATCTTGGGTGCTGCAGCAGGACAATGACCCAAAACACACCAGCAAATCCACCTCTGAATGGCTGAAGAAAAACAAAATGAAGACTTTGGAGTGGCCTAGTCAAAGTCCTGACCTGAATCCTATTGAGATGTTGTGGCATGACCTTAAAAAGGCGGTTCATGCTAGAAAACCCTCAAATAAAGCTGAATTACAACAATTCTGCAAAGATGAGTGGGCCAAAATTCCTCCAGAGCGCTGTAAAAGACTTGTTGCAAGTTATCGCAAACGCTTGATTGCAGTTATTGCTGCTAAGGGTGGCCAAACCAGTTATTAGGTTCAGGGGGCAATTTCTTTTTCACACAGGGCCATGTAGGTTTGGAGTTTTTTTTTCATACTAAATAATAAAAACCATCATTTAAAACTGCATTTTGTGTTCAATTATGTTATCTTTTTCTAATAGTTAACAGTTTTTGATGAGCAGAAACATGTAAGTGTGACAAACATGCAAAAGAATAAGAAATCAGGAAGCGGGCAAATAGTTTTTCACACCACTGTATATTTTTTTTTTTCACAGGAAAAAATGAATTGATCACTAGACTGTACACAAGCCCGGGTATCTCTTCCCTTATTAGTGATGATGCTCCTAGTAGCGTGTGCAGTGCAGTACAGGCTGCTCTCCCTTGTAGCACAGAGCGGGACGTCTCACGGCAAAACTAAGGAGAGTGCAGAGGAGAGTGCCAAATCCCGCCTGCGGAGGTTACATTTTGGTTGAAAAAAAGACATACGTCCATCAAGTTCAACCAGTATAAAGTACAACACCAGCCTGCTCCCTCACATATCCCTGCTGATCCAGAGGAAGGCACAACACCAGCCTGCTCCCTCACATATCCCTGCTGATCCAGAGGAAGGCAAAACCAGCCTGCTCCCTCACATATCCCTGCTGATCCAGAGGAAGGCACAACACCAGCCTGCACCCTTACATATCCCTGCTGATCCAGAGGAAGGTACAACACCAGCCTGCACCCTCACATATCCCTGCTGATCCAGAGGAAGGCACAACACCAGCCTTCTCCCTCACATATCCCTGCTGATCCAGAGGAAGGCACAACACCAGCCTGCTCCCTCACATATCCCTGCTGATCCAGAGGAAGGCACAACACCAGCCTGCTCCCTCACATATCCCTGCTGATCCAGAGGAAGGCACAACACCAGCCTGCTCCCTCACATATCTCCGCTGATCCAGAGGAAGGCACAACACCACCAGCCTGCACCCTTACATATCCCTGCTGATCCAGAGGAAAGCACACCACCAGCCTGCACCCTTACATATCCCTGCTGATCCAGAGGAAAGCACAACACCAGCCTGCACCCTCACATATCCCTGCTGATCCAGAGGAAGGCACAACACCAGCCTGCTCCCTCACATATCCCTGTTTATCCAGAGGAAGACAACACCAGCCTGCTCCCTCACATATCCCTGCTGATCCAGAGGAAGGCACAACACCAGCCTGCACCCTCACATATCCCTGCTGATCCAGAGGAAGGCACAACACCAGCCTGCTCCCTCACATATCCCTGCTGATCCAGAGGAAGGCACACCACCAGCCTGCTCCCTCACATATCCCTGCTGATCCAGAGGAAGGCACAACACCAGCCTGCTCCCTCACATATCCCTGCTGATCCAGAGGAAGGCACACCACCAGCCTGCACCCTCACATATCCCTGCTGATCCAGAGGAAGGCACAACACCAGCCTGCTCCCTCACATATCCCTGCTGATCCAGAGGAAGGTACAACACCAGCCTGCTCCCTCACATATCCCTGCTGATCCAGAGGAAGGCACAACACCAGCCTGCACCCTCACATATCCCTGCTGATCCAGAGGAAGACACAACACCAGCCTGCTCCCTCACATATCCCTGCTGATCCAGAGGAAGGCACAACACCAGCCTGCTCCCTCACATATCCCTGCTGATCCAGAGGAAGGCACAACATCAGCCTGCACCCTCACATATCCCAACTGATCCAGAGGAAGGTACAACACCAGCCTGCTCCCTCACATATCCCTGCTGATCCAGAGGAAGGCACAACACCAGCCTGCACCCTCACATATCCCTGCTGATCCAGAGGAAAGCACACCACCAGCCTGCACCCTTACATATCCCTGCTGATCCAGAGGAAAGCACAACACCAGCCTGCACCCTCACATATCCCTGCTGATCCAGAGGAAGGCACAACACCAGCCTGCTCCCTCACATATCCCTGCTGATCCAGAGGAAGGCACAACACCAGCCTGCTCCCTCACATATCCCTGCTGATCCAGAGGAAAGCACAACACCAGCCTGCTCCCTCACATATCCCTGTTTATCCAGAGGAAGACACAACACCAGCCTGCTCCCTCACATATCCCTGCTGATCCAGAGGAAGGCACAACACCAGCCTGCACCCTCACATATCCCTGCTGATCCAGAGGAAGGCACAACACCAGCCTGCTCCCTCACATATCCCTGCTGATCCAGAGGAAGGCACACCACCAGCCTGCTCCCTCACATATCCCTGCTGATCCAGAGGAAGGCACAACACCAGCCTGCTCCCTCACATATCCCTGCTGATCCAGAGGAAGGCACACCACCAGCCTGCACCCTCACATATCCCTGCTGATCCAGAGGAAGGCACAACACCAGCCTGCTCCCTCACATATCCCTGCTGATCCAGAGGAAGGTACAACACCAGCCTGCTCCCTCACATATCCCTGCTGATCCAGAGGAAGGCACAACACCAGCCTGCACCCTCACATATCCCTGCTGATCCAGAGGAAGACACAACACCAGCCTGCTCCCTCACATATCCCTGCTGATCCAGAGGAAGGCACAACACCAGCCTGCTCCCTCACATATCCCTGCTGATCCAGAGGAAGGCACAACATCAGCCTGCACCCTCACATATCCCAACTGATCCAGAGGAAGGTACAACACCAGCCTGCTCCCTCACATATCCCTGCTGATCCAGAGGAAGGCACAACACCAGCCTGCACCCTCACATATCCCTGCTGATCCAGAGGAAGGTACAACACCAGCCTGCACCCTCACATATCCCTGATGATCCAGAGGAAGGCACAACACCAGCCTGCTCCCTCACATATCCCTGCTGATCCAGAGGAAGGCACAACATCAGCCTGCACCCTCACATATCCCAACTGATCCAGAGGAAGGCACACCACCAGCCTGCTCCCTCACATATCCCTGCTGATCCAGAGGAAGGCACAACACCAGCCTGCTCCCTCACATATCCCTGCTGATCCAGAGGAAGGCACACCACCAGCCTGCTCCCTCACATATCCCTGCTGATCCAGAGGAAGGCACAACATCAGCCTGCACCCTCACATATCCCTCCTGATCCAGAGGAAGGAACAACACCAGCCTGCTCCCTCACATATCCCTGCTGATCCAGAGGAAGGCACAACACCAGCCTGCTCCCTCACATATCCCTGCTGATCCAGAGGAAGGCACAACACCAGCCTGCTCCCTCACATATCCCTGCTGATCCAGAGGAAGGTACAACACCAGCCTGCCCCCTCACATATCCCTGCTGATCCAGAGGAAGGCACAACACCGGCCTGCTCCCTCACATATCCCTGCTGATCCAGAGGAAGGCAAAACACCAGCCTGCACCCTCACATCTCCCTGCTGATCCAGAGGAAGGCACAACACCAGCCTGCACCCTCGCATATCCCTGCTGATCCAGAGGAAGGTACAACACCAGCCTGCACCCTCACATATCCCTGCTGATCCAGAGGAAGGTACAACACCAGCCTGCTCCCTCACATATCCCTGCTGATCCAGAGGAAGGTACAACACCAGCCTGCTCCCTCACATATCCCTGCTGATCCAGAGGAAGGCACAACACCAGCCTGCACCCTCACATATCCCCGCTGATCCAGAGGAAGGCACAGCACCAGCCTGCACCCTCACATCTCCCTGCTGATCCAGAGGAAGGCACAACACCAGCCTGCACCCTCACATATCCCTGCTGATCCAGAGGAAGGTACAACACCAGCCAGCACCCTCACATATCCCTGCTGATCCAGAGGAAGGCACAACACCAGCCTGCACCCTCACATATCCCTGCTGGTCCAGAGGAAGGTACAACACCAGCCTGCTCCCTCACATATCCTGCTGATCCAGAGGAAGGCACAACACCAGCCTGCTCCCTCACATATCCCTGCTGATCCAGAGGAAGGCACAACACCAGCCTGCTCCCTCACATATCCCTGCTGATCCAGAGGAAGGCACACCACCAGCCTGCACCCTCACATATCCCTGCTGATCCAGAGGAAGGTACAACACCACCCTGCACCCTTACATATCCCTGCTGATCCAGAGGAAGGCACAACACCAGCCTGCACCCTCACATATCCCTGCTGATCCAGAGGAAGGCACAACACCAGCCTGCACTCTCACATATCTCTGCTGATCCAGAGGAAGGTACAACTCCAGCCTGCACCCTCACATATCCCTGCTGATCCAGAGGAAGGTACAACACCAACCTGCTCCCTCACATATCCCTGCTGATCCAGAGGAAGACACAACACCAGCCTGCACCCTCACATATCTCTGCTGATCCAGAGGAAGGCACACCACCAGCCTGCACCCTCACATATCCCTGCTGATCCAGAGGAAGGCACAACACCAGCCTTCTCCCTCACATATCCCTGCTGATCCAGAGGAAGGCACAACACCAGCCTGCTCCCTCACATATCTCCGCTGATCCAGAGGAAGGCACAACACCAGCCTGCTCCCTCACATATCCCTGCTGATCCAGAGGAAGGCACAACACCAGCCTGCTCCCTCACATATCCCTGCTGATCCAGAGGAAGGCACAACACCAGCCTGCTCCCTCACATATCCCTGCTGATCCAGAGGAAGGTATCAGAGCCACTCGCATTACAGATGTGAATGGCTTATTATGATTGGCTGCATTTTGAAAAAAGGCTTTATGATTGGCAGAAGTGTGAGCGGAAAGTTTTGCAGGACACCAGCTGCAAGTCCCGCCCACTGAGGTATCAGAGCCACTCACAGAAAGCGAGTGGTTGCCTCTATTCAGTGACGTCTGCAATTTTTAGGGAGCCCTGGATACTGTACTAGTGATTTGTCTGACCTGGCAATGCAGCCCTAAGGTATACTTAACCTTGTAGTCCACCAAATGTGCAAGTGATTGTACTGTACCTCCAATGGGAGGGCAGAGCTGCTCCTGTGCAGCAGATAATGCACCAGGGCATGCTGGGATATTTCTAGGACAAGTGCTTGTACTGTACCTCCAATGGGAGGACAGAGCTGCTCCTGTGCAGCAGAGAATGTACCAGGGCATGCTGGGATATTTCTAGGACAAGTGCTTGTACTGTACCTCCAATGGGAGGACAGAGCTGCTCCTGTGCAGCAGAGAATGCACCAGGGCATGCTGGGATATTTCTAGGACAAGTGCTTGTACTGTACCTCCAATGGGAGGACAGAGCTGCTCCTGTGCAGCAGAGAATGCACCAGGGCATGCTGGGCCATTTCTAGGACAAGTGCTTGTACTGTACCTCCAATGGGAGGGCAGAGCTGTTCCTGTGCAGCAGAGAATGTACCAGGGCATGCTGGGATATTTCTAGGACAAGTGCTTGTACTGTACCTGCAATGGGAGGACAGAGCTGCTCCTGTGCAGCAGAGAATGCACCAGGACATGCTGGGATATTTCTAGGACAAGTGCTTGTACTGTACCTGCAATGGGAGGACAGAGCTGCTCCTGTGCAGCAGAGAATGCACCAGGGCATGCTGGGATATTTCTAGGACAAGTGCTTGTACTGTACCTTCAATGGGAGGACAGAGCTGCTCCTGTGCAGCAGAGAATGCACCAGGGCATGCTGGGATATTTCTAGGACAAGTGCTTGTACTGTACCTCCAATGGGAGGACAGAGCTGCTCCTGTGCAGCAGAGAATGTACCAGGGCATGCTGGGATATTTCTAGGACAAGAGCTTGTACTGTACCCCCAATGGGAGGACAGAGCTGCTCCTGTGCAGCAGAGAATGTACCAGGGCATGCTGGGATATTTCTAGGACAAGAGCTTGTACTGTACCCCCAATGGGAGGACAGAGCTGCTCCTGTGCAGCAGAGAATGTACCAGGGCATGCTGGACCATTTCTAGGACAAGTGCTTGTACTGTACCTCCAATGGGAGGACAGAGCTGCTCCTGTGCAGCAGAGAATGTACCAGGGCATGCTGGGATATTTCTAGGACAAGTGCTTGTACTGTACCTCCAATGGGAGAACAGAGCTGCTCCTGTGCAGCAGAGAATGCACCAGGGCATGCTGGGCCATTTCTAGGACAAGTGCTTGTACTGTACCACCAATGGGAGAACAGAGCTGCTCCTGTGCAGCAGAGAATGCACCAGGGCATGCTGGGATATTCCTAGGACAAGTGCTTGTACTGTACCTACAATGGGAGGACAGAGCTGCTCCTGTGCAGCAGAGAATGCACCAGGGCATGCTGGGCCATTTCTAGGACAAGTGCTTGTACTGTACCACCAATGGAAGGACAGAGCTGCTCCTGTGCAGCAGAGAATGTACCAGGGCATGCTGGGATATTTCTAGGACAAGTGCATGTACTGTACCTCCAATGGGAGGACAGAGCTGCTCCTGTGCAGCAGAGAATGCACCAGGGCATGCTGGGCCATTTCTAGGACAAGTGCTTGTACTGTACCTCCAATGGGAGGACAGAGCTGCTCCTGTGCAGCAGAGAATGTACCAGGGCATGCTGGGCCATTTCTAGGACAAGTGCTTGTACTGTACATCCAATGGGAGGACAGAGCTGCTCCTGTGCAGCAGAGAATGTACCAGGGCATGCTGGGCCATTTCTAGGACAAGTGCTTGTACTGTACCTCCAATGGGAGGACAGAGCTGCTCCTGTGCAGCAGAGAATGTACCAGGGCATGCTGGGCCATTTCTAGGACAAGTGCTTGTACTGTACCTCCAATGGGAGGACAGAGCTGCGCCTGTGCAGCAGATAATGCACCAGGGCATGCTGGGATATTTCTAGGACAAGTGCTTGTACTGTGTACCTCCAATGGGAGGGCAGAGCTGTTCCTGTGCAGCAGAGAGTGTACCAGGGCATGCTGGGATATTTCTAGGACAAGTGCTTGTACTGTACCTCCAATGGGAGGGCAGAGCTGCTCCTGTGCAGCAGATAATGCACCAGGGCACGCTGGGATATTTCTAGGACAAGTGCTTGTACTGTGTACCTCCAATGGGAGGGCAGAGCTGCTCCTGTGCAGCAGATAATGCACCAGGGCATGCTGGAATATTTCTAGGAGAAGTGCATGCACTGTACCTCCAATGGGAGGACAGAGCAGCTCCTGTGCAGCAGAGAATGCACCAGGGCATGCTGGGATATTTCTAGGACAAGTGCTTGTACTGTACCTCCAATGGGAGGACAGAGCTGCTCCTGTGCAGCAGAGAGTGTACCAGGGCATGCTGGGATATTTCTAGGACAAGTGCTTGTACTGTACCTCCAATGGGAGGGCAGAGCTGCTCCTGTGCAGCAGAGAATGCACCAGGGCATGCTGGGATATTTCTAGGACAAGTGCTTGTACTGTACCTGCAATGGGAGGACAGAGCTGCTCCTGTGCAGCAGAGAATGTACCAGGGCATGTTGGGCCATTTCTGGGACAAGTGCTTGTACTGTACCCAGGGCCGGATTACCGACCAGGCAACAAAAGCAGTCGCTTGGGGCCCCATTCAGAGTCAAAGGGGCCCCATTAGCACATAAACCAGCCCTTTCCATCCTGTCAGCGGTGGCTGGATGGTATAATGGTTAAAGGGACTCTGAGCAGTGCAGTAGCTATGGAAAGATTCATATCATTGTAAAGCTCTCTTTCTCCTCTTTCCAATGATATATAAACAGCTGCTCTATGCCTTTTAGTTTTCGATATTTTCGCGATCGAAATTGCGGCCACAGGACGACTTTTCTCCAAAGTCAGCAGTGGCTGGATGGTATAATGGTTAAAGGGACTCTGAGCAGTGCAGTAACTATGGAAAGATGCATATCATTTTAAAGCTCTCTTTCTCCTCTTTCCAATGATATATAAACAGCTGCTCTATGCCTTTTAGTTTTCGATATTTTCGCGATTGAAATCGCGGCCACAGGACGACTTTTCTCCAAAGTCAGCGGTGGCTGGATGGTATAATGGTTAAAGGGACTCTGAGCAGTGCAGTAACTAATGAAAGATTCATATCATTTTAAAGCTCTTTTTCTCCTTTTTCCAATGATATATAAACGGCTGCTCTATGCCTTTTAGTTTTTGATATTTTCACGATCGAAATCACGGCCACAGGACGACTTTTCTCCAAAGTTGGCAGCTCGATTCAGCACAATGCAATGAAATATAAGGAACTCAGGGGGATATAATTACAAACATCATGCTGGTAGGTGTGAGGATGTAATGAATTAGTTGTGGGTATGCTTAAAGGCATATCCACAGGCACTGCTTGGAGTCCCTTTAAGGGCTCTGCCGCTGACACAGGAGACCAGGGTTCGAATCTCAGCTCTGCCTGTTCAGTAAGCCAGCACCTATTCAGTAGGAGACCGTAGGCAAGTCTCTCTAACACTGCTACTGCCTATAGGGCGCGTCCTAGTGGCTGCAGCTCTGGCGCTTTGAGTCCACCAGGAGAAAAGCGCGATATAAATGTTATTTGTCTTGTCTTGTCAAATGATGCCGTGCACTGCTGATTGTCTTCAGAGCCAGGCTCTCCTCCTAGGTCCCCCTCCTGCTACTGTGCGCTCTGCCGCTGCCCACTCCACCCTCCCTTCCCACAGAGAACCACAGCTGCAGCAAGAATGATAGCAGCAGATGGCAAACTCTCACTCACCTATCCATGATCCAAGCAATAGAGATCCCGTCATCTGAAACCCATCTGTCTCTTCTACAGTGCAGCCGCTCGCTCTGAACTTCCTGATTCTCATTTCAGACATGAAGTAGGAAGTAGTAATAGTAGTAGTAACAGAGCGGCAGCACTCTAGAGGAGACAGATGGGCTCCGGATGACGGGACCTCTATTGCTTGGATCGCAATAGGTGAATGTGATTCATCTGGTGCTGTCATTCTCCCCCACTGCGGCTGCCTTCTCTGCTGGACTATCATATTCACTGGGATGGAGGCTGCATGGTGGCTGTCTAGTTTGGGAGGAAATTGGTTGTTCGGTGGTGGGAGTGGTTATGTAATTCTGTCTGGGGAACGGCTTCCGGTTTGGCGGTGTCCAGAGCTTTCTGCTATTGCCAGACTGGAGATGCAGGGGGAAAGTGCTGCTGCTGTGATATCTGGCGCCCTCTTCACAGGGGTGCCCCAGCCCCTGAGTGCAAATGTCCCAGCCATTCATCTCTCACTCTGCATTTTGCCGCTGCTATTCCCTGCATTGTGCACCCACAGAGGAAAGCATGCTGTTGCCCACAGCAACCAGTAGCTCGGCTGCCCGGTGTGTGCGACATATTGCTGTGCAGCTGCATCTTCTGATTCTATTACGACATGATGGGGGGGCCCAAATCAGTTACTTTGCTTAGGGCCCCATTTAGCCTTAATCCGGCTCTGACTGTACCTTCAATGGGAGGACAGAGCTGCTCCTGTGCAGCAGAGATTGCACCAGGGCATGCTGGGATATTTCTAGGACAAGTGCTTGTACTGTACCTCCAATGGGGGGACAGAGCTGCTCCTGTGCAGCAGAGAATGTACCAGGGCATGCTGGGACATTTCTAGGACAAGTGCTTGTACTGTACCTCCAATGGGAGGACAGAGCTGCTCCTGTGCAGCAGAGAATGCACCAGGGCATGCTGGGCCATTTCTAGGACAAGTGCTTGTACTGTACCTCCACTGGGAGGACAGAGCTGCTCCTGTGCAGCAGAGAATGTACCAGGGCATGCTGGGATATTTCTAGGACAAGTGCTTGTACTGTACCTCCAATGGGAGGACAGAGCTGCTCCTGTGCAGCAGAGAATGCACCAGGGCATGCTGGGATATTCCTAGGACAAGTGCTTGTACTGTACCTACAATGGGAGGACAGAGCTGCTCCTGTGCAGCAGAGAATGCACCAGGGCATGCTGGGCCATTTCTAGGACAAGTGCTTGTACTGTACCACCAATGGAAGGACAGAGCTGCTCCTGTGCAGCAGAGAATGTACCAGGGCATGCTGGGATATTTCTAGGACAAGTGCTTGTACTGTACCTCCAATGGGAGGACAGAGCTGCTCCTGTGCAGCAGAGAATGCACCAGAGCATGCTGGGCCATTTCTAGGACAAGTGCTTGTACTGTACCTCCAATGGGAGGACAGAGCTGCTCCTGTGCAGCAGAGAATGCACCAGGGCATGCTGGGATATTCCTAGGACAAGTGCTTGTACTGTACCTCCAATGGGAGGACAGAGCTGCTCCTGTGCAGCAGAGAATGCACCAGAGCATGCTGGGATATTTCTAGGACAAGTGCTTGTACTGTACCTCCAATGGGAGGACAGAGCTGCTCCTGTGCAGCAGAGAATGTACCAGGGCATGCTGGGATATTTCTAGGACAAGTGCATGTACTGTACCTCCAATGGGAGGACAGAGCTGCTCCTGTGCAGCAGAGAATGTACCAGGGCATGCTGGGATATTTCTAGGACAAGTGCTTGTACTGTACCTCCAATGGGAGGACAGAGCTGCTCCTGTGCAGCAGAGAATGTACCAGGGCATGCTGGAATATTTCTAGGACAAGTGCTTGTACTGTACCTCCAATGGGAGGACAGAGCTGCGCCTGTGCAGCAGAGAATGCACCAGGGCATGCTGGGATATTTCTAGGACAAGTGCTTGTACTGTACACCCAATGGAAGGACAGAGCTGCTCCTGTGCAGCAGAGAATGCACCAGGGCATGCTGGGCCATTTCTAGGACAAGTGCTTGTACTGTACCTCCAATGGGAGGACAGAGCTGCTCCTGTGCAGCAGGGAATGTACCAGGGCATGCTGGGCCATTTCTAGGACAAGTGCTTGTACTGTACCTCCAATGGGAGGACAGAGCTGCTCCTGTGCAGCAGAGAATGCACCAGGGCATGCTGGGATATTTCTAGGACAAGTGCTTGTACTGTACCTCCAATGGGAGGACAGAGCTGCGCCTGTGCAGCAGAGAATGCACCAGGGCATGCTGGGATATTTCTAGGACAAGTGCTTGTACTGTACCCCCAATGGGAGGACAGAGCTGCTCCTGTGCAGCAGAGAATGTACCAGGGCATGCTGGGATATTTCTAGGACAAGTGCATGTACTGTACCTCCAATGGTTGACCCCTTTTACCTCTTTCCTGCTCTCAGAAGCCATTTTCTGCTTTGAAAGTGTTTTATTGTTGTAATTTGTTATCAGTGAGGGTCACACTGTAGTCTGACCCAGTCCCGACCCGGACAGGAACTGCCACTTACATACCTGATGTTTAACTCTTTCAGACAGGGGGAAAAAAAAAAAAAAAAAAGGAACACAGCCTAGTTATTTGTGTGCTAGGCACTGTACATACACGTCTATCTCATCATGTCACATGTCACCTCGGGTACTCTTTAAAAAAAGATTGAGTGAGATTTTTTCCCCGCGTGTTTACAATTAGCCTGTGAGCCGCGATCGGAGGCTCGCAGGCTGTTCACGGAGACGCCCTCCGTGAACTGACATGGAATGGTTTCCATTTAAAACCACAAACGACCAGCCGCCACCTATCGGCGTTAGGCGGTTGTTATGTGGTTAAGTAGTCACTTCTTCGTAGTTATGGACAAAACAACAATGGGATATTCCCTCCACATCAAAGAGATATAAAATAATTAAAAACTGTTCACACCTGATCTATGCTTTGCAGATGTTATGTTGCTGCTGCATCCAACCACAATGCAAGAAATGGCATGCATATGACCCCGCAGCAGAGTGGGCAGACCATATACATTATACATAGCACCACCCCCCGGCTAGTGATATACTACCTGCTGGACAGGAGGTGCCTCGCTGGAATTCCTGTCCGTCAGCACATGCGCTGGAAACTGCAACCAATGTTAAAGGACACCCAAAGCGAAAATAAACTAGTAAAATAAATGATTGTATGTATCTTCCTTCACTTAAAAATGACTTATATTCCACAGTTTTATTTTTTTGTTTAAATCTACGTTTTAAGTTTTTTACCTGTTTTATTGTTTTGCTCAATGACACATTCATTGAAGCATGCCAGAGCTAAAATCTATGAACTGTTGTCCCTTTTTATCTCTTTCCTGCTCTCAGAAACCATTTTCTGCTAGGAAAGTCTTTTATAGTTGGAATTTCTTATCAGTGAGGGTCAAACTGTAGTCACTTCCTGTCTGAGTCAGGACTGAGTCAGCCACTTACATGATATTTAACTCTTTCAGGCAGAGAAAGAAAAAAAGGAAAACAGCATAGTTATGTGTGTGCTAGGCACTGTACATACACATGTCTATCTCATCATGTCACATGTCACCTCACTTATCCTTTAACCTCTTGACGACCAGCTAACGCCGATTGGCGTAAACTGGTCGTCTGCGGGTTTCCATGGAAACGCATGTCCGTTCACGGAGGGTGTCTCCGTGAACAGCCGGAGAGCCGCCGATCGCGGCTCGCCGGCAAAATGTAAACACGTGGGGAAGAAATCCCCGCTGTTTACATTATACGGCGCTGCTGCGCAGCAGCGCCGTAAGGCAGATCGGCGATCCCCGGCCTCTGATTGGCCGGGGATCGCCGGCCTATGATAGGACGGATATCCGTCCTGCGCAGCTCAAAAGGGGGAGGAAGAGGGACGGAGCGCAAAGAACGCTGCGGAGGGGGGCTTTGAAGAGCCACCCCCCCCCCCCGCAAAGCGCAGCAAGCCAGCGGCGATCAGACCCCCCCAGCAGGACATCCCCCTAGTGGGAAAAAAAGGGGGCAAGTCTGATCGCCCTGGCTCTATCCTGATCTGTGCTGCGGGCTGGAGAGCCCACGCAGCACAGATCAGACAGAAATCCACTGGTCGTCAAGTGGTTAATCCAGGGGCTAGTTCACACTTGAAAGCATTTTTCACATGCAGAAAAACTGACAGCAATACAAAACTGTCAGACAATGCATGCAGAAAAACTCTGGAGTGGAGACAGGCTTTTAGTTTTGGCAGCTCGAAATAGGCAGAGTGCCTGACTGCAGCTAGTTTACTATCAGTGCAGGCACAGAGTAACAGCTTATACTATACATACTGGAGGTAGCAGAGATCAGCACACACTGCAGCTAGTTTACTATCAGTACAGGCACAGAGTAACAGCTTATACTGTACATACTGGAGGCAGCAGAGATCAGCACACACTGCAGCTAGCTTACTATCAGTGCAGGCACAGAGTAACAGCTTATACTGTACATACTGGTGGTAGCAGAGATCAGCACACACTGCAGCTAGTTTACTATCAGTACAGGCACAGAGTAACAGCTTATACTGTACATACTGGAGGTAGCAGAGATCAGCACATTTTGCAGCTAGTTTACTATCAATACAGGCACAGAGTAACAGCTTATACTGTACATACTGGAGGTAGCAGAGATCAGCACATGCTGCATCTAGTTTACTATCAATACAGGCACAGAGCAACAGCTTATACCATACACACTGGGGATAGCAGAGATCAGAACACACTGCAGCTAGTTTACTATCAATACAGGCACAGACTAACAGCTTCTACTGTACATAATGGAGGTAGCAGAGATCAGCACACTATCAATACAGGCAGAAAATAAATGCCTATACTGTACACAATGGAGGTAGGAGAGCTCAGAACCCACTGCAGCTAGTGTAATGATCAATACAGGCAGAAAATAAGTTTATTATCACTAGAGGAAAGAGTAAGGCCTAGTGCACACCAAAAACCGCTAGCAGATTTTGAAACGCTTTTTCTTCTTTTTCTGTAGCGTTTCAGCTAGCGTTTTGTGGTTTTGTGAAGCGTTTTTGCTGTAGTAGATTTCATGTATTGTTACAGTAAAGCTGTTACTGAACAGCTACTGTAACAAAAACCGCCTGGCAAACCGCTCTGAAGTGCCGTTTTTCAGAGCGGTTTGCGTTTTTCCTATACTTAACATTGAGGCAGAAACGCACCCGCAATCCAAAATCTGCAGCAGCCCGGGAGTATGCGTTTCTGCAAAACGCCTCCCGCTCTGGTGTGCACCAGCCCATTGAGATACATTGACCAAGCGTATCCACAGCCGCAAGCGGATCGCAAACCGCAGCAGAACCGCTCTGGTGTGCACTAGGCCTAACAGCTTATATTGTACATACTGGAGGTAGCTAGTTTACTATCAGTACAGGCACAGAGTAACAGCGTAGACTGTACATAATGGAGGTAGCAGAGATTAGCACACACTGCAGCTAGTTTATGATCAATACAGGCAGAAAATAACAGTTTATTACTAGAGGCACAGAGTAACAGCTTATATTGTACATACTAGAGGAAGCAGGGTTCAGAACACACTGCAGCTAAATTACCTTCAGTACAGGCACAGAGTAACAGCTTATACTGTACATACTGAAGGCAACAGAGATCAGCACACACTGCTGCTAGATTACTATCAGTACAGGTACAGAGTAACAGCTTATACTGCACATACTGGGGGTAGCAGGGTTCCGCACACACTGCAGCTAGTTTACTGTCAGTACAGGCACAGAGTAACACCTTATACTGTACATACTGGGGGTTGCAGAGATCAGCACACGCTGCAGCTAGTTTACTATCAGTACAGGCACAGAATAACAGCTTATACTGTACATACTGGAGGTAGCAGAGATCAGTACACGCTGCAGCTAGTTTACTATCAGTTCAGGCACATAGTAACAGCTTATACTGTACATACTGGGGGCTGCAGAGATCAGCACATGCTGCAGCTAGTTTACTATCAGTACAGGCACAGAGTAACAGCTTATACTGTACATACTGGAGACAGCAGAGATCAGCACACACTGCAGCTAGTTTACTATCAGTACAGGCACAGAGTAACAGCTTATACTGTACATACTGGGGGTAGCAGAGATCAGCACACACTGCAGCTAGTTTACTATCAGTACAGGTACAGAGTAACCGCTTATACTGTACATACTGGAGACAGCAGAGATCAGCACACACTGCAGCTAGTTTACTATCAGTACAGGCACAGAGCAACAGCTAATACTGTACATAATGGAGGTAGCAGAGATCAGCACACACTGCAGCTAGTTTACTATCAGTGTTGGCACAGATAGGGTACGAATCGAACCTGTAAAAAACCCACATCTAGTGGATCAGTTTAGAAAGTGAAGAGACAAGGTAAAAGCAGACAATAGCCACAGAAAATTAACAGCGATATCTTTTCCGTCTCTTCTATAATTAAACACATAACACAAGGGCCTTATACTGAGAAATAAAAAAACTTAAAGTCTCCCCTTTAAGCGACAATAAAAATGAATAAAGTCAGTGTACAGCCATCATCCACAGGTGTCAGGGCAATAGCTCAGTGCTGCTCGCTCTCTGGCCTCAGTAAAGTCTGTGTCATCACTGCAGCTACACACCCTCCAAATTCCCCCCCAATCCCCCATACAGAGGAGGAAGGGGTTAATGCTGCGCTCTGGGATTAAATCCGGCATGAGAGCTGGAAGCTGGATTGGCCGGTTGCTGGATGTAGCGGGCCAATGAGAGGCGAGCGTGCAAAGAGAAGGAAAAGTTAGGAGAGCCGTATGTCTGGCTGCATAACCCGGGAGTGAAGGGATAGAATGGTGGAGTCACTGTAACCAGAGCACCGATCAGCCAGTGCAGCACCGAGTGCAGGCACAGCAGTGACATCATCACACAGTACAGGCACAGCAGTGACATCATCACCCAGTACAGGCACAGCAGTGACATCATCACCCAGTACAGGCACAGCAGTGACATCATCACCCAGTACAGGCACAGCAGTGACATCATCACCCAGTACAGGCACAGCAGTGACATCATCACCCTGTACAGGCACAGCAGTGACCTCATCACCCAGTACAGGCACAGCAGTGACCTCATCACCCAGTACAGGCACAGCAGTGATATCATCACCCAGTACAGGCACAGCAGTGACATCATCACCCTGTACAGGCACAGCAGTGACATCATCACACAGTACAGGCACAGCAGTGACATCATCACCCAGTACAGGCACAGCAGTGACCTCATCACCCAGTACAGGCGAAGCAGTGACATCATCACACAGTACAGGCACAGCAGTGACATCATCACCCTGTACAGGCACAGCAGTGACATCATCACACAGTACAGGCACAGCAGTGACATCATCACACAGTACAGGCACAGCAGTGACATCATCACACAGTACAGGCACAGCAGTGACATCATCACCCAGTACAGGCACAGCAGTGACATCATCACACAGTACAGGCACAGCAGTGACATCATCACACAGTACAGGCACAGCAGTGACATCATCACCCAGTACAGGCACAGCAGTGACATCATCACCCTGTACAGGCACAGCAGTGACATCATCACACAGTACAGGCACAGCAGTGACATCATCACCCAGTACAGGCGAAGCAGTGACATCATCACCCTGTACAGGCACAGCAGTGACCTCATCACCCAGTACAGGCACAGCAGTGACATCATCACACAGTACAGGCACAGCAGTGACATCATCACCCAGTACAGGCACAGCAGTGACATCATCACACAGTACAGGCACAGCAGTGACATCATCACACAGTACAGGCACAGCAGTGACATCATCACCCAGTACAGGCACAGCAGTGACATCATCACCCTGTACAGGCACAGCAGTGACATCATCACACAGTACAGGCACAGCAGTGACATCATCACCCAGTACAGGCGAAGCAGTGACATCATCACCCTGTACAGGCACAGCAGTGACCTCATCACCCAGTACAGGCACAGCAGTGACATCATCACACAGTACAGGCACAGCAGTGACATCATCACACAGTACAGGCACAGCAGTGACATCATCACACAGTACAGGCACAGCAGTGACATCATCACACAGTACAGGCACAGCAGTGACATCATCACCCAGTACAGGCACAGCAGTGACATCATCACACAGTACAGGCACAGCAGTGACATCACACAGTACAGGCACAGCAGTGACATCATCACCCAGTACAGGCACAGCAGTGACATCATCACCCAGTACAGGCGAAGCAGTGACATCATCACCCTGTACAGGCACAGCAGTGACCTCATCACCCAGTACAGGCACAGCAGTGACATCATCACACAGTACAGGCACAGCAGTGACATCATCACACAGTACAGGCACAGCAGTGACATCATCACACAGTACAGGCACAGCAGTGGCATCATCACACAGTACAGGCACAGCAGTGACATCATCACACAGTACAGGCACAGCAGTGACATCATCACACAGTACAGGCACAGCAGTGACATCATCACCCAGTACAGGCACAGCAGTGACATCATCACCCTGTACAGGCGAAGCAGTGACATCACCCAGTACAGGCACAGCAGTGACATCATCACCCTGTACAGGCACAGCAGTGACATCATCACCCAGTACAGGCACAGCAGTGACATCATCACCCAGTACAGGCACAGCAGTGACATCATCACACAGTACAGGCACAGCAGTGACATCATCACACAGTACAGGCACAGCAGTGACCTCATCACCCAGTACAGGCACAGCAGTGACCTCATCACCCAGTACAGGCACAGCAGTGACATCATCACCCAGTACAGGCACAGCAGTGACATCATCACACAGTACAGGCACAGCAGTGACATCATCACCCTGTACAGGCACAGCAGTGACATCATCACACAGTACAGGCACAGCAGTGACCTCATCACACAGTACAGGCACAGCAGTGACATCATCACACAGTACAGCACCGAGTGCAGGCAGGCAGTGACCTCATCACCCAGTACAGGCACAGCAGTGACATCATCACACAGTACAGCACCGAGTGCAGGCAGGCAGTGACCTCATCACCCAGTACAGGCACAGCAGTGACATCATCACACAGTACAGGCACAGCAGTGACATCATCACCCTGTAGAGGCACAGCAGTGACATCATCACCCTGTAGAGGCACAGCAGTGACATCATCACACAGTACAGGCACAGCAGTGACCTCATCACACAGTACAGCACCGAGTGCAGGCAGGCAGTGACCTCATCACCCAGTACAGGCACAGCAGTGACATCATCACACAGTACAGGCACAGCAGTGACATTATCACCCTGTAGAGGCACAGCAGTGACATCATCACCCTGTAGAGGCACAGCAGTGACATCATCACCCAGTACAGGCACAGCAGTGACCTCATCACCCAGTACAGGCACAGCAGTGACATCATCACACAGTACAGGCACAGCAGTGACATCATCACCCTGTAGAGGCACAGCAGTGACATCATCACCCTGTACAGGCACAGCAGTGACATCATCACCCAGTACAGGCACAGCAGTGACATCATCACACAGTACAGGCACAGCAGTGACATCATCACACAGTACAGGCACAGCAGTGACATCATCACCCTGTACAGGCACAGCAGTGACATCATCACACAGTACAGGCACAGCAGTGACATCATCACCCTGTACAGGCACAGCAGTGACATCATCACACAGTACAGGCACAGCAGTGACCTCATCACACAGTACAGACACAGCAGTGACATCATCACACAGTACAGGCACAGCAGTGACATCATCACACAGTACAGGCACAGCAGTGACATCATCACACAGTACAGGCACAGCAGTGACATCATCACCCTGTACAGGCACAGCAGTGACCTCATCACACAGTACAGGCACAGCAGTGACATCATCACACAGTACAGGCACAGCAGTGACATCATCACACAGTACAGGCACAGCAGTGACATCATCACACAGTACAGGCACAGCAGTGACATCATCACCCTGTAGAGGCACAGCAGTGACATCATCACCCTGTAGAGGCACAGCAGTGACATCATCACACAGTACAGGCACAGCAGTGACCTCATCACACAGTACAGGCACAGCAGTGACATCATCACCCTGTACAGGCACAGCAGTGACATCATCACCCAGTACAGGCACAGCAGTGACATCATCACACAGTACAGGCACAGCAGTGACATCATCACACAGTACAGGCACAGCAGTGACATCATCACCCTGTACAGGCACAGCAGTGACATCATAACACAGTACAGGCACAGCAGTGACCTCATCACACAGTACAGGCACAGCAGTGACATCATCACACAGTACAGGCACAGCAGTGACATCATCACACAGTACAGGCACAGCAGTGACATCATCACACAGTACAGGCACAGCAGTGACATCATCACACAGTACAGGCACAGCAGTGACATCATCCCACAGTACAGGCACAGCAGTGACATCATCACACAGTACAGGCACAGCAGTGACATCATCACCCTGTACAGGCGAAGCAGTGACATCACCACACAGTACAGGCACAGCAGTGACATCATCACCCTGTACAGGCACAGCAGTGACATCATCACCCTGTACAGGCGAAGCAGTGACATCACCACACAGTACAGGCACAGCAGTGACATCATCACCCTGTACAGGCACAGCAGTGACATCATCACCCTGTACAGGCACAGCAGTGACATCATCACCCAGTACAGGCACAGCAGTGACATCACCCTGTACAGGCACAGCAGTGACATCATCACCCTGTACAGGCACAGCAGTGACATCATCACACAGTACAGGCACAGCAGTGACCTCATCACACAGTACAGGCACAGCAGTGACATCATCACCCTGTACAGGCACAGCAGTGACATCATCACCCTGTACAGGCACAGCAGTGACATCATCACACAGTACAGGCACAGCAGTGACATCATCACCCAGTACAGGCACAGCAGTGACCTCATCACACAGTACAGGCACAGCAGTGACATCATCACCCTGTACAGGCACAGCAGTGACATCATCACCCTGTACAGGCGAAGCAGTGACATCACAGAAGTCATATAAGAAGACAAGCATGACCTACGCATGTAACCATCATATAACAAATTATGCAAAACTCACTTCTCAAATTACAACTTAAAGGACAACTGTAGCAAGAGGGATATGGAGGCTGCCATAGTTATTTCATTTTACACAATACCAGTTGCCTCGCAGGAGTGCAGCCCCTCAGATGTACAGCCACCCTTACTGTGCAGCCCCTCAGATGTACAGCAGTCCCTTATTTCATGTACAGCCCCTACCATTATCTGCATGCCTCTCTTCCACATACAGCCTCCTCGGATGTACAGTAGCCCCCTATTCCATGTACAACCCCTCTGATGCACAGTAGCCCCCTATTCCATGTACAACCCCTCCGATGTACAGTAGCCCCCTATTCCAAGTACAACCCCTCCGATGTACAGCAGCCCCCTATTCCATGTACAACCCCTCAGATGTACAGTAGCCCCCTATTCCATGTCCAGCCCCCTACCATTATCAGCATCGGATGTACAGCAGCCCCCTATTCCATGTACAACCCCTCCGATGTACAGTAGCCCCCTATTCCATGTACAACCCCTCAGATGTACAGTAGCCCCCTATTCCATGTACAACCCCTCAGATGTACAGTAGCCCCCTATTCCATGTCCAGCCCCCTACCATTATCAGCATCGGATGTACAGCAGCCCCCTATTCCATGTACAACCCCTCCGATGTACAGTAGCCCCCTATTCCATGTACAACCCCTCAGATGTACAGTAGCCCCCTATTCCATGTACAACCCCTCAGATGTACAGTAGCCCCCTATTCCATGTCCAGCCCCCTACCATTATCAGCATCGGATGTACAGCAGCCCCCTATTCCATGTACAACCCCTCAGATGTACAGTAGCCCCCTATTCCATGTCCAGCCCCTCAGATGTACAGTAGCCCCCTATTCCATGTCCAGCCCCCTACCATTATCAGCATCTCTCTTTTCCATGTGCAGCCTCTTGGATGTACAGCTGCCCCTTATTGCATGAGCAGGAATGCACAACATTCCTCTCTCCCATATGCAGCTGCCTTTTTCATGTGCATCCTCTCCCATGTACAGCAGCCCCCTCTTCCATGTACAGTGGCGCCTCCCACACTGATGTGACCCGGAGACTATAACAAAATGTTAGCATGCAATGGTCAGGGACAGTTTTACTCAAAAAAAATAAAAAAATGATGCTGTAGTGACAGTAAACGTGTAACCTGTGGGACCCATAAGGAGTATGGGGCCCTGGGAAATTGCCCTGTATAAAAGCACCAGCCCTGGTTATGGCAATAACAATTTTTATTAAAAAAAAAAAAAAGTGCAGTCTGAGTCTGCTGAACACTTCTATTCTCCAGCGTCTCCCAACCACAGGATAAAATAACCGGTGCAAGTCAGGAGGACGCTGATACTTCTGTATTCAGAAAAAAGGACAGCCAGTACCCGGACCAGCTGACTGCTATGGTGGCCACACACAAATGTTTAATTTTCCCATCAATTGGTGCAACTTGAATGTTTAATAAATTTCCAGTCTGCCAAAATGCCTGTGTGCCTGTAGGAGTGCGCGCAGACGCCTGTTTCAACCTTTCAAGAGGGGTATTGTAGTTAAACAACAACTGGTCTCCCAGAATGCTTTGGGGTAGAAGGCTGCATAACTAAACAGCCTAGGCTAAACATCATTGGGGGGGGGGGGGCGGACCTACTGTATATACCAATATACACTGTATTTTTCAGGGTATAAGATGCTGCAGACTATAAGACACACTTTGGTTTAGAGGACAAAAAGGAAGAAAGAAAATATACTTAACCTGGTGCGCATGGTGCAGGGGCGGCTTATGTACCTTTCCCCGCCAATTATTATGTCTCCCTTGTGCCTTCCTCTTACCTCTTGTGCCCTCCTCTGTCCTTGTGCAGCCAGTACAGTGCATGCAGCTCCGATTAGCAGGAGGTAGCTGCACATAGCCTTCAGCAGGCTTCAGGAAGCCATCTACCAATCAGGCGAGAGGCGCTGCCACAGGTCCGCCAATCACGGCCGCCCACTGCTCCCTTTCCTAATTGGAGGCGCTGATGGTCTAGCAGGCGGCTCAGTCATTGGGGCCAATCACTGCACTCCCTCAGTAGCAGTAACCTATCAGACCCCCCCCCCCCCCCCCCCATTTGATTGCTTCCCAAAGCCTGCTGAAGGCAATGTGCAGCTACTTCCTGCTGATTGGAGCGGCATGCCTCGGGCACCCCTTTTCCAACACACCGGGACTGGTGGCCGCAGACCCTGCAAAATATAGATATTGTGGGGGGACACCTGGCGGCGGTCCTAATTTGCATTATTTGGAATATAAGATGCACTGATTGGAGAAGAAAAAGTGTGCCTTATATTCTGAAAAATACGGTATGTACAGGAAGTGCGTCTGATGCTCAAACCGGGATAAGTACCGTAAAATCGGTTATCCTGAATCACTCTCACATTCTACTAGATGTCCATGCAGTGTCTATTAATAATACGGTAAGCATTTTATGCAGCACGAAGGGGGAGGATTGTGCAATCAACCGGCAAGCACCTGTGTCCGGAATCAGGCGATCTCCGCCGCTGCCGAATACCGATTAGACGCAAACGTCATAATTACAGCCAGAAAGAACAAAAAACTTGTAAAAACTAGGAATGGACAATGGTGATTTGAAGTTGATGCAAATGTGAAGCAAAATGTATGCACCTTGGCAATGGCCCAATTACAGCCCGCTGCTCCATTTGATTGGATACATCTGCTTAAAGAGAACCAGAGATGAAGCACCCTCTTGTATTCAGGGCTGTGAAGTCGGAGTCGTGGAGTCGGGCAATTTTGGGTGCCTGGAGTCGGAGTGGGGAAAAAATGCACCGACTCCAACTCCTAATGAATTTGTAACTGTAATTAAAATAGAAAATATGATAAAATGTTCTATTTCTCAGATAATAGTCATCATAAATAATTTTTAGATACAGTAATAGCTGTGCTTAGTCCATAAAAATGAAATAAACCAATCAAAATTAGTTATTTGTGCTGCTTCAACAAAGCAGTTCCCGTATTTTTAAAGTCAGATATACACATTTGATTGTGACTGTATATATGATGTGTACACAGGAATCTCATACATACTAAATAACATCTATGCTGTAAGTATAAAGCCTGATGTGTAGCTGTGTCACTAATAGAGATGGTCAATGAGATGGAAATAATTCTACGTTGATTCTGTATTATGCAAATGTACGCACTCCTCTTTGCTCATGAAATCAAATAATGTGATAGGTTATTAAAATTTGGTTTGGTGACTACAAATTAAAGGGTAACTGAAACGGATGAAAAGTAAAGTTTTATACATACCTGGGGCTTCCTCCAGCCCCCTTCAGGCTAATCAGTCCCTCACTGTCTACCTCCACCACCCCGGATCTTCTGCTATGAGTCCTGGTGATTCAGCCAGTCAGCGCAGTCCGGCCGCATGCCGCTCCCACAGCCAGGAACATTCTGCACCTGCGCAATAGTGCTGCAAAGGTGTAGTATGCTCCTGGCGGCGGAGTGTGTGCATGCGCACTACACCAGACTGGCTCAAGTACCTGTACTCACAGCAGAAGATCCAGGTGGTGGAGGAGGACAACGAGGGACTGATTATCCTGAAGGCGGCTGGAGGAAGCCCCAGGTATGTATAAAACTTTAATTTCATCTGTCTCAGGTTTACTTTGTTACACAGTAGTACTATACTCTACATATGCACTCTCCACAGAGCTGCAGGGAATCCACTGAGAGTGCTGTGCACATTGAACACAGAGGTGTTGTCTGTTTACAATCTCCTCATTCCCCTGCAGAGTACCTGCACATCATTCTTACATGTACCCACACTTACATTGCCTAGGGCCTGATAGATGTTCTTTGTTCCGGTTAGTACCTTTTACAAGTACTCTTACCAAGGACTAGTTTTAGCCTAAAGGGAATAAATATAGTAGTCTACATATCCTTCTCACTTCAGTTGTCTTGTAAAATTCCTAAGCGTTGGCAGTTAAGAGACGAATTTCATGTTACATACTTTTAATCAACAAAATTGTAATATGCAAATTAGAGGAGTCGGAGTCGAGGAGTCGGAGTCGGTGGAATCCTAAACTGAGGAGTCGGAGTCGGTGGATTTTTGGACCGACTCCACAGCCCTGCTTGTATTTTACCTTATAAATCAGTGGGAACATGACAGTAAACACCTAATCTGTTCTTTGTTTCATTGTTCTCTGTTTAATCTGACTGTTATCACTGAGCACTCAGTCTAGCTTTGCTACGGAAAGATTATAGCTGAGTCTGTCTTCTCTGGTGTCTTTTCAAGCCCAAGCCTGCCCCCTTGTGGCTCTGCTATAAGGACTCAGCTATAATTATTCCCTGCAAAGACAGACTGAATGCTCAGTCCGGGATTCTTATCACAGCTGATAACAGGCACTTTTAGCAGTGAGGATGAAACCGAGAGCATGGTAAGTGTTTTCTCTAATGTTCTTACTGATATATATGGTAAAATACACAAGGGTGCTTCATCTCTGGTTCCCTTTAAGATCAGATTGATTACAATGTTGTTGAACATCCCTGCATGATCCTGCCTGCGAATATCAAATCGCATATTACTAATATGAGGCCATAAATCATTGAGTAATACCGCCAGTAACACTGAGACCACACGGCATTATTATTCAGTGATTTATTGACTGCCAGATCGCGGCGTACGGATCGTCTTAACGCTGCATTTCTTGTTGTTTCTGCCTTGAAGTTTCTTTTGACTAGAGGTGGTCAACGAGGTGTCGAAACACCCAACTCGCATGCAAATTTTATTCAGATTGTACACAGCGTTTGGCTACAGGAAGTGGACTGATTTGGCTAATCGCAGGGTGCGTGCAATTACCCAAACCCCTTCATGTTTTGGCACACAGCTCCTTAGCATACACTTCATGTATGTACATGTCTATGGGCCCCAGTTCATGTTATACTTCGGGCCCCCCCCCCCCAAGCACTCTATACATAACAATTGATACGGCGCATCAAAACCTGCCAATGGCAACCACAGTGTCAGAGGTGCAAGAAGGGGATGGGGAGCAGCTTGTTACCGATTACCCCCAAGCACTCTATACATAGCAATCCCTGCCAATGGCAACTACAGTGTCAGAGGTGCAAGAAGGGGATGGGGAACAGCTTGTTACTGATTACCCCCAAGCACTCTATACATAGCAATCCCTGCCAATGGCAACTACAGTGTCAGAGGTGCAAGAAGGGGGCGGGGAACAGCTTGTTACCGATTACCCCCAAGCACTCTATACATAGCAATCCCTGCCAATGGCAACTACAGTGTCAGAGGAGCAAGAAGGGGGTGGGGAGCAGCTTGTTACTGATTACCCCCCAAGCACTCTATACATAGCAATCCCTGCCAATGGCAACTACAGTGTCAGAGGTACAAGAAGGGGGTGGGGAGCAGCTTGTTACTGATTACCCCCCAAGCACTCTATACATAGCAATCCCTGCCAATGGCAACTACAGTGTCAGAGGTGCAAGAAGGGGATGGGGTGCAGCTTGTTACTGATTACCCCCAAGCACTCTATACATAGCAATCCCTGCCAATGGCAACTACAGTGTCAGAGGTGCAAGAAGGGGATGGGGAGCAGCTTGTTACTGATTACCCCCAAGCACTCTATACATAGCAATCCCTGCCAATGGCAACTACAGTGTCAGAGGTGCAAGAAGGGGATGGGGAGCAGCTTGTTACTGATTACCCCCCAAGCACTCTATACATAGCAATCCCTGCCAATGGCAACTACAGTGTCAGAGGTGCAAGAAGGGGATGGGGAACAGCTTGTTACTGATTACCCCCAAGCACTCTATACATAGCAATCCCTGCCAATGGCAACTACAGTGTCAGAGGTGCAAGAAGGGGATGGGGAGCAGCTTGTTACTGATTACCCCCAAGCACTCTATACATAGCAATCCCTGCCAATGGCAGCTACAGTGTCAGAGGTGCAAGAAGGGGATGGGGAGCAGCTTGTTACTGATTACCCCCAAGCACTCTATACATAGCAATCCCTGCCAATGGCAACTACAGTGTCAGAGGTACAAGAAGGGGATGGGGAGCAGCTTGTTACTGATTACCCCCAAGCACTCTATACATAGCAATCCCTGCCAATGGCAACTACAGTGTCAGAGGTGCAAGAAGGTGATGGGGAACAGCTTGTTACTGATTACCCCCAAGCACTCAATACATAGCAATCCCTGCCAATGGCAACCACAGTGTCAGAGGTGCAAGAAGAGGATGGGGAGCAGCTTGTTACTGATTACCCCCAAGCACACTATACATAGCAATCCCTGCCAATGGCAACTACAGTGTCAGAGGTGCAAGAAGAGGATGGGGAGCAGCTTGTTACTGATTACCCCCAAGCACTCTATACATAGCAATCCCTGCCAATGGCAACCACAGTGTCAGAGGTGCAAGAAGGGGATGGGGAGCAGCTTGTTACCGATTACCCCCAAGCACTCTATACATAGCAATCCCTGCCAATGGCAACTACAGTGTCAGAGGTACAAGAAGGGGATGGGGAGCAGCTTGTTACTGATTACCCCCAAGCACTCTATACATAGCAATCCCTGCCAATGGCAACTACAGTGTCAGAGGTGCAAGAAGGGGATGGGGAGCAGCTTGTTACTGATTACCTCCAAGTACTCTATACATAGCAATCCCTGCCAATGGCAACTACAGTGTCAGAGGAGCAAGAAGGGGATGGGGAACAGCTTGTTACTGATTACCCCCAAGCACTCTATACATAGCAATCCCTGCCAATGGCAACTACAGTGTCAGAGGAGCAAGAAGGGGATGGGGAGCAGCTTGTTACGGATTACCCCCAAGCACTCTATACATAGCAATCCCTGCCAATGGCAACTACAGTGTCAGAGGTGCAAGAAGGGGATGGGGAGCAGCTAGTTACTGATTACCCCCAAGCACTCTATACATAGCAATCCCTGCCAATGGCAACTACAGTGTCAGAGGAGCAAGAAGGGGATGGGGAACAGCTTGTTACTGATTACCCCCAAGCACTCTATACATAGCAATCCCTGCCAATGGCAACTACAGTGTCAGAGGAGCAAGAAGGGGATGGGGAGCAGCTTGTTACTGATTACCCCCAAGCACTCTATACATAGCAATCCCTGCCAATGGCAACTACAGTGTCAGAGGAGCAAGAAAGGGATGGGGAGCAGCTTGTTACTGATTACCCCCAAGCACTCTATACATAGCAATCCCTGCCAATGGCAACTACAGTGTCAGAGGTGCAAGAGGGGGATAGGGGGCAGCTTGTTACTGATTACCCCCAAGCACTCTATACATAGCAATCCCTGCCAATGGCAACTACAGTGTCAGAGGTGCAAGAAGGGGATGGGGAACAGTCTGTTACTGATTACCCCCAAGCACTCTATACATAGCAATCCCTGCCAATGGCAACTACAGTGTCAGAGGAGCAAGAGGGGATGGGGAGCAGCTTGTTACTGATTACCCCCAAGCACTCTATACATAGCAATCCCTGCCAATGGCAACTACAGTGTCAGAGGTGCAAGAAGGGGATGGGGAGCAGCTTGTTACTGATTACCTCCAAGTACTCTATACATAGCAATCCCTGCCAATGGCAACTACAGTGTCAGAGGAGCAAGAAGGGGATGGGGAACAGCTTGTTACTGATTACCCCCAAGCACTCTATACATAGCAATCCCTGCCAATGGCAACTACAGTGTCAGAGGAGCAAGAAGGGGATGGGGAGCAGCTTGTTACTGATTACCCCCAAGCACTCTATACATAGCAATCCCTGCCAATGGCAACTACAGTGTCAGAGGTGCAAGAAGGGGATGGGGAGCAGCTAGTTACTGATTACCCCCAAGCACTCTATACATAGCAATCCCTGCCAATGGCAACTACGGTGTCAGAGGAGCAAGAAGGGGATGGGGAACAGCTTGTTACTGATTACCCCCAAGCACTCTATACATAGCAATCCCTGCCAATGGCAACTACAGTGTCAGAGGAGCAAGAAGGGGATGGGGAGCAGCTTGTTACTGATTACCCCCAAGCACTCTATACATAGCAATCCCTGCCAATGGCAACTACAGTGTCAGAGGAGCAAGAAAGGGATGGGGAGCAGCTTGTTACTGATTACCCCCAAGCACTCTATACATAGCAATCCCTGCCAATGGCAACTACAGTGTCAGAGGTGCAAGAGGGGGATAGGGGGCAGCTTGTTACTGATTACCCCCAAGCACTCTATACATAGCAATCCCTGCCAATGGCAACTACAGTGTCAGAGGTGCAAGAAGGGGATGGGGAACAGTCTGTTACTGATTACCCCCAAGCACTCTATACATAGCAATCCCTGCCAATGGCAACTACAGTGTCAGAGGTGCAAGAAGGGGATGGGGAGCAGCTAGTTACTGATTACCCCCAAGCACTCTATACATAGCAATCCCTGCCAATGGCAACTACAGTGTCAGAGGTGCAAGAAGGGGATGGGGAGCAGCTTGTTACTGATTACCCCCAAGCACTCTATACATAGCAATCCCTGCCAATGGCAACTACAGTGTCAGAGGAGCAAGAAGGAGATGGGGAGCAGCTTGTTACTGATTACCCCCAAGCACTCTATACATAGCAATCCCTGCCAATGGCAACTACAGTGTCAGAGGAGCAAGAAGGGGATGGGGAACAGCTTGTTACTGATTACCCCCAAGCACTCTATACATAGCAATCCCTGCCAATGGCAACTACAGTGTCAGAGGAGCAAGAAGGGGATGGGGAGCAGCTTGTTACTGATTACCCCCAAGCACTCTATACATAGCAATCCCTGCCAATGGCAACTACAGTGTCAGAGGTGCAAGAAGGGGATGGGGAGCAGCTTGTTACTGATTACCCCCAAGCACTCTATACATAGCAATCCCTGCCAATGGCAACTACAGTGTCAGAGGAGCAAGAAGGGGATGGGGAACAGCTTGTTACTGATTACCCCCAAGCACTCTATACATAGCAATCCCTGCCAATGGCAACTACAGTGTCAGAGGAGCAAGAAGGGGATGGGGAACAGCTTGTTACTGATTACCCCCAAGCACTCTATACATAGCAATCCCTGCCAATGGCAACTACAGTGTCAGAGGAGCAAGAAGGGGATGGGGAACAGCTTGTTACTGATTACCCCCAAGCACTCTATACATAGCAATCCCTGCCAATGGCAACCACAGTGTCAGAGGAGCAAGAAGGGGATGGGGAACAGCTTGTTACTGATTACCCCCAAGCACTCTATACATAGCAATCCCTGCCAATGGCAACTACAGTGTCAGAGGTGCAAGAAGGGGATGGGGAGCAGCTTGTTACTGATTACCCCCAAGCACTCTATACATAGCAATCCCTGCCAATGGCAACTACAGTCTCAGAGGTGCAAGAAGAGGATGGGGAGCACAGCTTGTTACTGATTACCCCCAAGCACTCTATACATAGCAATCCCTGCCAATGGCAACTACAGTGTCAGAGGTGCAAGAAGGGGATGGGGAGCAGCTTGTTACTGATTACCCCCAAGTACTCTATACATAGCAATCCCTGCCAATGGCAACTACAGTGTCAGAGGTACAAGAAGGGGATGGGGAACAGCTTGTTACTGATTACCCCCAAGCATTCTATACATAGCAATCCCTGCCAATGGCAACTACAGTGTCAGAGGTGCAAGAAGGGGATGGGGAACAGCTTGTTACTGATTACCCCCAAGCACTCTATACATAGCAATCCCTGCCAATGGCAACTACAGTGTCAGAGGTACAAGAAGGGGATGGGGAACAGCTTGTTACTGATTACCCCCAAGCACTCTATACATAGCAATCCCTGCCAATGGCAACTACAGTGTCAGAGGTACAAGAAGGGGATGGGGAACAGCTTGTTACTGATTACCCCCAAGCATTCTATACATAGCAATCCCTGCCAATGGCAACTACAGTGTCAGAGGTGCAAGAAGGGGATGGGGGGCAGCTTGTTACTGATTACCCCCAAGCACTCTATACATAGCAATCCCTGCCAATGGCAACTACAGTGTCAGAGGTGCAAGAAGGGGATGGGGAGCAGCTTGCTAATGATTACTACCATTCAAAGCATCTATAGAAGTGATTATTATGAGCACAGGACCAAGAGAGAGCTAATACTGCAGTTGAAGGAGGCCCCCTCTAGCCCAAGGGCCCTGGTGCAGTCACAACCTTTGCACCCCCTATTGCTAAGCCACTGCATACGAGGAAATACACACATGCATTCACATTTCCAGATGCACATACAGCACCATCATATACAATTCCAAAAAATTGTAAGATTGAAAATATACTATAACTCACTTTTTGCCTATGTCGCTGTCACTGACAGTAGGTAGTGAAAATAGGACAGATCTGAGTGGTTTTGGACCAGTCCATCTCCTCAAGGCGGATTCACAGTTCTTTCTCTATTTACAAAAGCACTTACTACTGACTGCAGTTGCCCAAAATAGTGTGCAAACGGGCGGCTGGCTGACATCCTTGTATAGATACTTTCCATAAAGTGCTTTCATAATGAATAAAGCTAATGTTGAGAATCCCTCATGAGGAGATGGACTCGAGTCAGGCCAGAACGGTGCTGGAAGTTTGGCTGAAGCCAGTGCAGCCATAAGCGCCAGTGGTGGGCTAAGAAAGACATCCTGAGGGCTTGTGAGTATGATTGCAATACCACACTGGTGAGACGCTCTTCTGTGTAACCAATAAGAAGTGTTTTGCCTTCGCCGGGAACCTAAGAAGTTAAATAAGAGCTGCGAGATGCTCTCAGGGCAGCTGTAGGCAACCTAACAGGCGTCCCCACTGCATTCTGTAATTCTGCCAACAGATGGCACAGTTGTACATCAAGGCAGAGCTCTATGTGTGAGTCTACCAGAAGCTCAGACACCCCAGTGAGAACTCCCCTGGCTCTGTGTGTGCAGGAAGAGACATCCTGGAGAGAATTGTGGGGTTAACCTGCTGGGCGGTCTGGACGAGCTCAGCTCGTCCAGTACCGCCGGAGGCTGCCGCTCAGGCCCTGCTGGGCCGATTTGGCTGAAATAAAAAGCAGCACACGCAGCCGGCACTTTGCCAGCCGCGTGTGCTGCCTGATCGCCGCCGCTCTGCGGCGATTCGCCGCGAGCAGCGGCGAAAGAGGGCCCCCCTAGCCGCCTGAGCCCTGCGCAGCCGGAACAAAAAGTTCCGGCCAGCGCTAAGGGCTGGATCGGAGGCGGCTGACGTCACGACGTCGGCTGACGTCGATGACGTCACTCCGCTCGTCGCTATGGCGACGATATAAGCAAAACAAGGAAGGCCGCTCATTGCGGCCTTCCTTGTTTATTCTGGGCGCCGGAGGCGATCGGAAGATCGCCTCCGGAGCGCCCTCTAGTGGGCTTTCATGCAGCCAACTTTCAGTTGGCTGCATGAAATAGTTTTTTTTTTATTAAAAAAAAACCCTCCCCGCAGCCTGCCTGGCGATCTTAATAGAACGCCAGGCAGGTTAATATCAGCAATTCTCCTCCCCCACCCCTCTCCCATTTACACAACATCAATTAACATAGTACAGGTATAGTAAACTGGAACTGGGGAACCACTAGTTGCAAGAAATTATAAAAAGTAAAGTAGATACCGGTACATATAAAATGTACATTTCTCACAAAGTAAAATGTACTATAAATTACTTTTTCCATGTTACTATCACTTACATTAGGTAGTAGAAAAAACCTGATAGATCGGACAGATCTTGCACTAGTCCATCTCCTCATGGGGGATTAAATTTCTCAGCATCACCTTTATTCTTTATGATGGCACTTCCCGGAAAGGATCTGCACAACAATGCCAGCCAGTTTCCCTGCTTGTTTGCACACTATTTTGGAAGATAAACTTATTAACTGCAGATCCGTAAGGGCCTGCTCCCACTAGGGCCCAAATCTGCAGCGTGCAACCTAAAAGATGCACGCTGGCTCAGGGGAAATCAGCCCTAAGCGCTTTAATGCATAAATGAAATACTGAGAATACCCCATGAGAATGTAGGCTAGTCCAAAACCTGTAAGATTTTTACTACCTACTGAGACAGCGGCATAGGAAAAAAGGTATTTATAGTGCATTACACTCCGGGGGGGGGGGGGGGTTTGTTGGGGAGGTGGTTGGTTGGGAAACCTGCAGATTATGTTCATGCATTTTTCATTTTTTTTTTTTTGCTACAGCTGTCCTTTAAGGAGTTGCTAGTCTCAGGGGAAAGGGGGCCGAAGCACAGGGGGAACGGTCGTACCGAATTCATTTTTGTAGGAATTTTCTGTGTACACCACTGACAACTGCAAGATGGCAGCTCCCAGCGGAGCAGTCCTCAGCGCAGGAAGATTTGGGCGCAGCCGGCGCCACCATAGACTGTAATAGGAATTACATCTATAGCGGCGCTCAGTGAGTAACGTCGGCACCGTCAGAAGACGGAGATGAAGTTTCTTTTAAAACACAATAATTCGGCCTCCGGCAATCGCTGGAAGCCGAATTATATCATTCCCCCACTATCCATGTCGGCCTGGCGGGGGAATAGTAATTACTGCCGCCGGGACTTGTGCAGCAGCAGGATCAGCCATATACCGGCTGTATCCTGCGCCCAAGTCTCCTGCGCCGATTTCATATGTATGCTTCCCAGGCAAGATAATAGAAAACACATAGAAGCGTGTTTTACAAACCGGACTGGCACACACTGCAGCTAGTTTGCAGTCATAACAAGAATACAGCACAAAGCGTATGACTTTAACTCAGTTAAATTGTTTAATAGATCAAAGCCTCGAGGTAAGGTATTAGTACAGGTGCTATAATATAATGCATTTTTTTTAAAGGGAGAAAAACACCCCCTGGCCGCAATGTTCTTCACTGACTCAGCGTTCAAAGAACAGCAACCTTACTCAGGACTGAAAGCGAAGGCATCGGGACTAAAAATGCTGGACGTAATATCGTCAACCCCCCCCCCCCCCCCCCCCCACACACACACACACACACACACACACACACACACACACACACACACACACACATCTGGCTTACGATTATGTATTTATATAGCACTGACATCTCCTGCAGCACTGTACAGAGTACATAGTCATGTCACTGACTGTCCTCAGAGGAGCTCACACTCTAATCCTACCATAGTCATAGTCTAATGTCCTACCATATTATTATTATGTATTTATATAGCACTGACATCTCCTGCAGCACATTACAGAGTACATAGTCATGTCACTGACTGTCCTCAGAGGAGCTCACACTCTAATCCTACCATAGTCATAGTCTAATGTCCTACCATATTATTATTATGTATTTATATAGCACTGACATCTCCTGCAGCACATTACAGAGTACATAGTTATGTCACTGACTGTCCTCAGAGGAGCTCACAATCTAATCCCACCATAGTCATAGTCTAATGTCCTCCCATATTATTATTATGTATTTATATAGCACTGACATCTTCTGCAGCACATTACAGAGTACATAGTCATGGCACAGACTGTCTTCAGAGGAGCTCACAATCTAATCCTTACTATAGTTATATGTCCATAGTAGTCTAGGGCCAATTTAGGGGAAAGCCAGCTAACTTATCTATACGTTTTGGGATGTGGGAGGAAACTGGAGTACCCGGAGGGAACCCACACAGAGATTGGCAGCACGGTGTCGTAGTGGTTAGCACTCTCGCCTTGCAGCACTGGGTTCCTGGTTCGAATCCCAGCCAAGGCACTATCTGCACAGATTTTGTATGTTCCCCCCGTGTCTGTGTGGGTTTCCTCCAGACACTCTGGTTTCCTCCCACATCCCAACAGATTAGTTAATTGGCTTCCGTCTAAATTGGCCCTAGACTACAACACCTTTTCTATATCACACGTAGACATACAACTATGATAGGGATTACATTGTGAGCTTCTCTGAGAGACAGTTATGTGACAAGACAATATACTCTGTACAGCTCTGCGGAAGATGCCGGCGCTATACAAATACTAAATAATAATAATACTAACCTACAAAGTTTAATCATATGATGTAAAAAAAAGTGCTACGTGCATTAGGCCTGAACGATTTTAGGAAAAAATTGAATTGAGCGATTTCTGTCTGAAATCACGATTTCGATTCACAATTTCCTTCAAATCAAGCTTTGTTCCCCATCTGTGCCTCTCTGTCCCCCTCTCTCTTTGTGCACCCTCTGGGTCTCTGTGTCCCCTGTCCCCCAAGCTGCAGCAGTACTAGACACCTTCCAGCAGGAGTCCAGCGATGCCCATCTACCTACTTCGCCTCCTGCAGGCTCTAATGCACGGAATACTTCCTGTAGGTCATGTGATGGCAGAGTAAAGAGATGGCAAGAGAGGACAGAAAGCGTTCGAATCCTGTCAGAAGGTTTTTCCAACACTACCGATGCTGCGGCCGCACATGCCGGGACTTGGGGGAAGTTTGAAGCCGCTTCTTAAAAAAACTTCCCCATGTGGAAATAGTCATTGCAGAAATTGCCACTTTGACGATTCAGAAATTGTGAGCTTGATGATCACGATTTCGATTTAAATTAGATTTATCTTTAAGGCCTAACGTGCAACCACCAAGGGAGGGAGGGGGTGCTGCCGCATGTCTGATTCCTGGCCAAGACACTAGAGGCATAACTAGTAGGGTGGTAAGGAACATGTCGTAAAATATTGAGGATTTCACCATCAACAAATACAATCTGTAATTCTTATCCATCACAAACAGTTGGCTTATTTCCTGCCAATCCTATCACATTTATCTCGAACGATTTTTCACTTAAAAATGGACCCTTAGCGGCCACCTCAAAGGTGCACATTAACAGTACAATCTTCTGTACAATCGATCAGATGTCATTAGTGGTGCCGATTGACGACTATCATTCTGTCGAAGGTTTCGTCGATCAGAATTTTGGAGCGATACTTTTGGTCTCATAGGATTGCTTATCATTTTCCCCTCCGATGGTGGGCCCAAACAATCGTTTCCAATCAATCACAAGGATCGGACAATCTAATGATTCGGAAAATGAATCATTAATGAGCACCTTATACTTCCACTATCGCAAAAAATTGTAAAATACATGTAAACACATACAAATAAGTATATTTCTTCCAGATTAAAATGAGCCATAAATTAATTTTTTCCTATGTTGCTGGCACTTACAGTAGTTATCTCATCTCATGGAATCTGAGAAATCTCATGGAACTGACATGTTTTGACTTTTCCATCTCGTCATGGGAGATTCTCAGTATTTAATTTATTCTTTTTCAAAGTACTCCCCTGGAATGGATCTATACAAAGATGCCAGCAGACCTCCCTACCTGTTTGAACACTGTTCTGCCAGTTGGATTGAGCAACTGTCGTTCACTAAGTGCTTTAGAAAATAAAAGAAAACCCTGAGAATCCCCCATCAAATGATGGACTACTCAAAAACATGTCAGTTCCATCAGACTTCTACCAACTACTGTAAGTGACAGCAACATAGGAAAAATGAAATGTATAGCTCATTTTAATCAGGAAGAAACAGACTTCTTGTATGCGTTTACGTGTATTTTACATGTTTTAATTTGCTACGATAATGGTCCTTTAACACCTCCTAAAACCAGTCTAATATCTTATTGGCTCACCCCTTCTTAAATGATGGCCAGAGGCCATGATAGAGGATGCAGATCAGGACCGTGGTCGAGAGACCGTGACAGAGAAACCAGATCAGGATTGTGGTCGGGACATTAGACTGTGAGGTCCGCTGGGTGGAAAGTTGGTGACGCTAATTACTCGATGTACTCTAACGTACTACAGACACAAGGCATCTCTGTATAAACACATTATCATTATACAGTAATATTAAACTTCTTAGAGTTCTGTCACACTTCCAGGTAAAGGGTAGAGTCGTTCGTAGCGGACAAGGCGATGAGTCTGAATATCACCATCTGTGTAATTTATGAGGCTATGAAACTATCCGGTACATCAGTTCACAAGTTTATAGCATTCTACGAACTGTAAAGAATGAGAACACGACCAGTCCAGATGATGTCATGCTCTGTGGAGAGGCCAGCGCATATGGCCGCTATATATAGATACAGCAGCACGGACGCCATGTAGATATCTCGCATGATAAAAGAATGAAGCACATGCCTGGAGTCTGATTCAATAACGCAAGTCCCTGGCCTGGAAAATGCAGGAAATCATCATAAACAATCCTGCAAAGCTGCCATGGATTTATTAAAGAGGAACGGTCGCGAAAATCTTAAAATGTAAAATGTAGCTGTCACAGTAGGTAGTAGAAAATCTGACATTACTGACAGGTTTTGGGTTAGCCCATCTCTTCATGGGGGATTCTCAGCATGGCCTTTATTCTTTAGGTACAGACTAACCAGCAAGCTCATGGTTATCTAGAACTCATTGGAGTGTGTAAGGGACTACAATGGTCCTAAATGCCCCCTTACTAAGATGTTAAGAAAAACAAAAAAGTTTGCTTTCTTAAAACAGAAAGAATTTGCCATAATTCAGGTTGGAGTGAGCTTGAGATGTCTCCCATTGCAACACTCTTTATTCTCTATAAAGACATCCCCTGAAAAAGATTTATACAAAGATACTGGCCAGCCTCCCTGCTCACTGTACACTATTTTGGCAGTTGGACCGAGTAACTGCCATTCACTAAGTGCTTTTAAAAATAAAGAAAACCCTGAGAACCCACCCATGAGAAGATGGACTAGCCCAAAATCTGTCGGTAATGTCAGATTTCTACTACCTACTGCAAGTGACAGCAACATAGGAGAAAAGTAATTTATGGCTCATTTTACTCTGGGAGAAATATATTTCTTATTTGTATATGTTTACATGCATTTCAAATTTTAAGATTTTCGCGACGGAGGTCCTTTAAAGACGGAATACAGATTTTTATATGCGTTGTTGTGAATGTTCTGCCTCGATTCCCACTTTATATACGAGGCAATTTCCAGCAGACCCAGTCTGTATGGCAATACGTCTCCACACTGATTCAGAAACCTCCACAGGCACTTTTACTAGATGGAAAAAAAAAAAAAAAAAAAAAACTCCACATAGAATCCGAAGTATCTTTACTTGCATTGAAAGCATTCAGGGATGTTTTTACAGCTTTGCCATAGGTAAAAAGGTGATGTGACCACAAGGTACAACAGATTTACCTCACCAACTGACCAAATCTGTAAGGCCTCTTTTACATTGCGTTGCGCTCACTATCGCCCGCGCTGAGAGATTTTATTTTTTGTTCTAATCGCTCTGCGTGTTATCGCTTTTGGAAGCGCTTTAGCAGAGCAATTATCTCAATCCCTTCCTGACGTCAGTCCGGAAGTGGTTACTTTGCCCCCAGAAATGAATAAATAAAATGTATTTATTCATGAAAGCGCTGGGGAAATCGCTATACAAAGAGCTTTTTGCGATTTCTCTATACCTTCCACTCAGGGCAAACCGCCCTGAAAATAGTACAGGCAGCACTTCTGTCAGCGGCAAGCAAATGGAACGCCCCAATGAGAACTATCGCATTGGATAGCATAGTGTAAGCACTTTTAGGGCGATTTGTACAAATGTGCTTAAAATTAAAAAAAACGCTTCTAGTGCGAACGAGCGCTAAGTGAATAGTTTACAAAATGGCTGCTGAGCAGGGAGTGACAGATGGGGCATGCTAACTAGCTAAATCCTGCAGGGGAACTGGAATATTCTAGAACAAAAAATATTATCTATGTTTAAAGGGACCTTGAGCAGTGGCCTAAAATAAAAATCGGGAATTACCTGGGGCTTCCTCCAGCCCCCTGTAGCCCGCCGGCATCCTCTTCTTCTCTTCCGTGGTCCCACTGGTGGCTCCTGACTTCAGCTGAAGTCACATGTGTGAGCCTCAGTCATCGTCATCATGCTGGTCCTCGTGAAAGTCCTGCACAGGTGCGGTTCAGTCTTTAGAGAATCTTGCATGCGCAGGACTTTCACAGCGACCGGCGTTTTAACGCGGCGGGGGCGTGCACATGCAACGGATTGCCGGAGCCGCTAGCAGGACCATGGAAGGGAGGAAGTGGATGCCGTTGGACAGAACTGACAGGTTTTGGACTGGACCATCTCCTCATGGGGGATTCTCAGGGTTTTCATTGTTTTCCAAAGTCCTGAATGGAAGTTGCTAAATATAAGCCCCCAAAAGTAATTAAATGCTTTTCGGCCACCTTCCCAACAGCTATCTCTATAAACCTGTCGGCGCACTCTGCTGCAGGGTCATATGATTGACATTTTGTGCGTTGTGATAGGAGCGGGGTATCGCACCAAAAACGCACAGGCCAGGTGTAAAACCGGCCTTAAGGGCTCTTTCACATTTGGACGTTGCGTTTTAGGGGACATTAGGGTCGCATAACGTCCCCTAACACAACGCATGGTGATGGTATTAGGAGGACACTACATAGAGACACGTTAAGCAGCTCTTGGTGCGCCTTTTTTGTCCTACAGACTGAGGAGACCACGTGATCGGAACACTCCGCATCACGTGGTCCCGCCAGCCAATCAGCGGCCGCTCCAGGAAGTAAACACTGCAGTGCAGTGAATAATAATTAGGCATGTGGCTGGCTGCAATAGCGGACTTTCCCCTCCTCCTCTCCTGCACAAAACAATAAAAAAAATAAAAATTACTGAGCATGTGCACACAGTCTAATGCGGCTAAAACCGCCTATAAAGCACAGCATGCTGCACCTTCATAGAACGTCCAGCGTTACAATGTAACGCAACGTGGGCACTGTGAACAGCCCATTGATTTTTCATTACTTTGAGTCGGGCTGCGATACAGGCTGCACTAACGTGCGTCTGTAACGTCCCACTGTGAAAGCAGCCTTAACATAAGTTCATTACAGAACCAAATTTCAGATATGGCGATACTTTCCCCGCCGTCGCATATTTTGCATATTTTTCACACTCAGCGGTTGAAAAGGTTTCGATAAAATGTACTATTAGACAAAGCGGAGGTGAGTAAACACACAAAAGCGCTTTCAAATTAAAACTTCATTTACATAAGAAATAATCCCGACTTCAGTTTGTTGTGCTACGTACACACATGCGACAACGATCGTTCGTTGAGGACGACGAACGAACTTTTAATTGACGAAAGAACGACCGAAGTAAAGTTAGTTGTAAAAAGTGTGTAACGATCACATCGTTAGAACGAACGTTACACCACGTAAAAGCACTTAATGCGCCTGCGCATAAAATTGCAAAGTTCCTTGGAGAAAAAGTGAAATACGCATGTCCAGCCTGGTACAAACGATCGTTTCCAACGATGTACCACTTTTGCTAACGATAGTCGGTGGTAAAAATCCGCCAAGACAGAACTTTGTTTTGTAGCGATTTGCCTCGTTCGTCGTTTGCCTTAATAGTCGTTGGTTCGTTTTTTGTAACGATCGTCGTTGGTAAAGATCGGGGAACATTCGTTACAAACGACTATAGTCGCATGTGTGTACGCACCTTTAGAAAGTAATTAAAAAAAAAAACGTTATCTGTGAAATGGTAACAATCCCCTCACTCAATTAAGCAGTTCAGCAAACAGAACTGATAATTACAATACGCTACATTATTACATTACAGGCTACAGTCTCCAGCGCACCTTTCTGCAAACAACAACGCAAAGATTGACTGCAGGGTTCACATACAATACGTTTTTTCATGTGCAGAAAAAAAGAACGTGTGTCCGCTAACTTGCACGTTTTAACACATGTGCATGGTTTGCGTTGGAAAAATACGTGCAAAAATGTGAACGTGGTCAAATAGCGTGGTTCACTGCCTGTGGCGTGGCGTTCCTTCTGGTGGTCTTATAACTAACTGACGTAATTGTTGCGAGTCCTCTCTAAACAGTCAAAACAGCCCAAATTATTTTGTTTTTATAAATGTGAGGTTAAAGTAGACCTGAACATAGAACTTCCTCTCTGCTCTAAGGGTATGGTTCCACTAGTGCGGTGTGGAATCGCCGCGGTTTCTCCGCAGACGAATTCGCATGCAGGAGTGAAATCGCATGCGGTTGTGTGCGAATTTTACCGCAAATTCGCATACGATTTTGCATGGATGATGCTGTGTGCGAATTTAACCATGTCAGTGCCTGTGTGCTTTTTCATTGATTTCATGCGAAATCGTATGCGAATTCACATGAAGGTTCGCATACAAACCCGCCATGCGAATTCCCTATTAAATACATTGTATGCGAATCGCATGCGGTATCCGAATTCGGATGGCTCTGCTGTGCAGACTTTTCCTGCACAATAAAAAGTTTTCCGGAAAAGTGGACACAGGCTCATTAACTTTTATTGGTTATGCGAATTTGCATGCGGGGAACGCATGTGAATTTGTGTTAGTTGAAACGCACCCTAAAAGATAAGCAGCAGCATAATAACCTTTGAACAAAAACAACTGATACAAATCCTGAAACAAATCTGCAGTTTATGCACTTTTAGCCACAGCCCCTGAACAACATGCAACAGATCGGGTGTTTCTGACATTATTGTCAGATCTGACAAGTCTAGCTGCATGCTTGTTTCTGGTGTGATTCAGATACTACTGCAGCAAAATAGACCAGCAGGACTCTAGGCAAGTGGTATTGTTTAATAGGAGATAAATATGGCAGCCTCCATATACCGATCACTTCAGGTGTCCTCTAACCATCTTAGCCGCCTGGACGTGTTTGTCTCCAGGCGGCTGTTGTTGCACTGCTGCACGCTCCAGCGTGCGCTTCTGTGTTGCCCAAGCCCCCCCGCATTAGCCCGGAGATCCCCCCCCAAAAATAAATAATAATAATTTGTCCTCCTTATACTTCCTGTAAGCGACAGTGCTCGCTTACAGGATGGGAATTAAAAAAATAAATAAATCACTGTGGCCAAATAGTAAGACTACACGTACATACATTTTTCCCATAAAAACACAATAAATTACAAGTACAATTAACTGTTTACCCCCCACAACCAAAAAATACCCAAATAAAATGTTTAAACAAAAAAAAAAAAAATAAATAAAAAAAAAAAAATTACTATTTGAAATAGTTACCCAAAGGGTCTAAACTTTTTTAATAAGCAGATCAAGAGATTATATCAGCGCTGCATAATATGTTGGTGCTTTATAAGTACAATAAATAAAAAAAATATATTACTAATATTTTTTTAAATGATAAGCTTGTAATTGGGGATGGACACAAAACTGAAAAAAATGCACCTTTATTTTCAAATAAAATATTGGCGCCATACATTGTGATAGGAACATAATATAATGGTGTAATAACCGGGACAAATGGGCAAATAAAATACATAGGTTTTAATTATGGTAGCATGTATGATTTTAAAGCTATAATGGACGAAAACTGAGACGTAATTACTTTTTTCCATTTTTTTCCCTTAATTTTCCTGTTAAAATGCATTTAGAAAAAAAATACTTAGCAAAATGTACCCCCCAAAGAAAGCATAAATTGGTGGCGCAAAAAATAAGATATAGATCAATTAATTGTGATAAGTAGTGATAAAGTTATTGGCGAATGAATGGGAGGTGAAAATTGCTGTACCTGGGGGCCCCGTACAGCCAGCTCTAGGGCTCTGGGCAATTGCCCAGTTTGCTCCCTTGGAAGCGTCAGCCCCTCATGTGAGGATCAGAAACAATGGATGGAGATGCAAGGGACCCCCTTGTAGTCCTTTGGTAAGCTGAAGTGAAGAGAGGTCAGAGAAGGGGGCAGTTGGGCCCCTTGACACTTAGTAGGCCCCAGGCACCTGCCTAGGTTGCCGGTGGACGATCCTGCTCTGCAAACAATCGTTTCAGGCTATGTAAACTTGTGTCTGCACACAACTAAAAAGAAGGAAAGAGTTGCTCTGTGTTGCTTTCTGCACAGAAGATCAGACCCTAATCTGTAATGACTAGATAATGAGCCCACTATTAGGGCTGGGACAGACCACGGCTGGCTATGCTGCAATTTTCACACAAATTACACTCTGCTCTGAAGCTCTGAGTCAAAGGGCTCGTCCCTGCGGAGGGGAAACGCGCGTTTCGCATCGCCGCTGCTACTCATTTCTGGTAACACGCCGCTGGATCGTTCTTTACATACATCAGCCTAGCAATGTGCGACTTTATAACGGGATTCTAAAGACCCCTCAGATGTAAACTGGTCGCCTAGCAACCTGACTCGCCCCGCCCCACTGCAGATACTGAACAGATGAGCCACAGCCCAAGAAAGACACGAATGAGGCCTCCTCCCGGCAGGACAGCAAATGAGCAGCGATTGGGGGTCCAGCGGGGGTCCGCTACATGCAGTGTGAATAGAGATCTGAGAAACAGAAATCCCTACACACATACAATAATGGTTGTCCTGAATGACAGCCGTTGGATATTTTGCGGGCTTTTCCCCTTATCGACAGAGATGGATTAAGAGGTAACGGGGTCCGAGGCAAAGCTTTTGGTAAGCTAAAGTGGACAGAGGTTGAAGAATGTGGGGCCCTTAACACCCATTAGGCCCTAAGCACCTGCCTAGGTTGCCTGGTGGTTGATCCTGTTCTGCTTATAGACACTGTTCAGATTTCGAGCAGTCAACAGGTTCTTGCAAGTGTTTGAAGGGCACCTCAAATGTTTTCCAACTCTTGTTGTAGAGACTGAAAGCAATCACTGTGTGAGTACACAACTCAGTGTCCCGCTGCCACAGAAACCTTGTTCCCAAATTGGTCACACCAAATCCTTATTATGGTAAAAAATGGTCTACAGTGACCACAACAACATCCGGGGTCCTAAACCAATTACCAATGTTTCAGCAGAAGACTATATTCAGAGTTCTCCCTTAAAGGGAACCAGAGACGAAGCACATATACATACATATATATTAGTGAAAACACCTACCCTACTCTCTACTTCATCCTTTACTGCTCAGCCTGCTTGTTACCAGCCCTGATAAAATCCCCAACTGAGCATTCAGTCTAGCTTTGCTCAGGAATCATTATAGCCGAGTCTGTCTTCTCTGATGTCTTTTCAAGCCCAAGCCTGCCTTCTTCTGGCTCTGCTATAATGACTCAGCTATAATGATTTCTGAGCAAAGCCAGACTGAATGCTCAGTCGGGGATTTTATCAGGGCTGATTAGAAGCAGGCTGAGCAGTGAAGGATGGAACAGAGAGCAGGGTAGGTGTTTTCTCTAATGTCCCCACTAATATACATATGGCAAAATACATGAGGGTATTTTGTCTCTGGTTCACTTTAAGGCAAGAAGACATATTTTACGGAACATAATTGCGGTGATTATAGTGAACATCTTACTTTGTAGCAAGGTCAGGCCAGGCCGCAGAGGTTATAAACATCTGGAATTTACACAGGATGTAAGAATGACAACGATACAGGCAAAGACCAGAAGAACTCCAATTATAGCTTGGAATTTCCGATTCTGCGCAGTGTATGGCCTGTCAATCACTCGAACAAGCCAATAGAAAGCTCCCAATGGGATTGACATCCATAACACACCCATGGCCCACCTACAGTGGGATTTGGCACAGTGTTGGTACACACTGGTATGCCCACTCTCAACCCAACTGGTTTCGTCTACCGACATCAGGGAGACGAAACCGGTTCTTGTGGTCACTGCAGACCATTTTTACCGTAATAAAAAGTTTATCGGATATTGCCACCGATATCTAATAGGACTAAAAGGAGGTGAAGAGGACACTCAAAATGAAGGCAATAGATCTCTGATGTGATCAAGAGCGTACCAGCGCTACAGAGTTGTACAAGGGTCAACATGTTCTGCTCTACGGAGTTACAAATATAAGTGGTAGTGAGCTGGCGCTGCCAGCGGCGATGTATAACAACAGGAACTGAGTAATCATGCTGATAACTAATAAGCTGTTGGCAGACCCTAGGGGAAGCCTGCACGGATTCAGTAAAACCACCTGAAATGATCACCAACGAGCTTTATGGCTGACCTAGATTTCTCATGTGTACGGACCTTTATGTTACATACACCTTTCAGATCTCACAGTGCTCCTCACCCCATTCGATCAGATAGTCTGGAGGGTGGGACTTCAAAGTGGCAGAGCAGGAGAAGGAAACGTTTCAAAATGCTTTTCTGGTTCCCTTCAGATGTGCATATTTATATACTAGTACACAGAAGAGCGCCCTCAAGTGGCTACAGCACACCTAAAATCATGCTGGGGATGCTCTGCACAGAAAAACGTCAACGATCTTTACAGCAGACCTAGTTTTTTGGTGTGTATGGACTTTTAGGGTACATACACCCTTTAGATCTACGCCACTCAAAATATTTGATCTCACATATAAGCCCACATGCCTAGGCAGTTCTTGGCGGTTTTTATTTTTGTGCTCCTTTTGGGAAGTTAAAACGCAACCACAGAAAATAAATTCAAGATGGACGCTTGATTGGCGATTGGATAGGAAGAAAAAAAAGTGGCATGCGTTATCTTGGTCAACATGGGCAAAAAACGCACAAAAATAAATAAATAAAACAAAACAAAACAAAACAAGAAAATCGTAGCCCCACAAAATTCTTGGAAATCCCAGCATCAGCACCATGGAGAGGACACACACAATGCCCAGCAGCTAGGTAGGGGTCACACTTGCAAGACTCGCGTGCATTTTACCGCAGTGCAAAATGCACGTAATCTTCCCCTATAGAGATTCGCGGTGAGGTGGGGCAATGTACTTTTTTTCCACTGCGAGAAAAATGAAAAACGCCGGCTTGGTTGCTGCTGTCGGTGCGTCTTATAGGTGCACCGTAAGGTAACAAGGGTTGTAGAGTGACAGATGTGTTTAGGAAAGAAGCTTCAGAGGAGGTCAGAGGCTCGTGAGAAATCTTGCATACAAGAAGGGAAAGCGGTGATTGTAGTAGGGTTGTAGAAGGTTGCGTGAGGAGCGCAGGTTGTGGTTTGGATGGTATATGGAGACTGGTGAGACATTGTGGAGCGCTTCGTAGGTTACAGATGAGGAGCGGCAGATGAGGAGCGAGAAGAGAAGTGGATGATTCCGTGTAGACTGGAGGGAGGCAAATCTTTTAGCACAGGGGTGCCCACACTTTTTCGGCTTGTGAGCTACTTTGAAAGATTAACAAGTCAAACTGATCTACCTATGTACAATTTTAGCAGCACACTTCTATATACAGAATGGAAAATGTAGTGGGGTCGGGATCTACCAAGAAGTCCTTAGTGATCTACCTGTAGGTTGCAATCTTCACACACCATACAATCTTGGTTGTACAGATTTACCAAATCTATTTAGTATAAGGGCCAACAGATTGAAAATACCTTGAATGATTGATTGGATAAGCTCTTATACTACATGAAAGTGGTAAGATTGAACAACCAAGATTGTATGGTGTGTGTTGAGCCTAATGGGCACCCCTAGCAGGTCACAGAGCAGAGTACACAGTAGACACGCCAGATATCATTAGGGAATGCAGAGAAAGCAATACTGCCCTATTCCCGTGACGCAGCTTGTGCCAATTTACCTACAGAAAAATAAAAGATTTAAGCGTGTATCTCACAATCACAGATCGCTGCTCCGAACTTCAAACCCAGCAGCAGCGGAGAGGAGGAGAAGGATCGAGCTGTCCGTGAGCTGGCTCCGATTCCCGTAAGGACTACGCATTTCAATGCACCGCAGCCATCGGATCTCTCCCTGATCAGACTGGGTCAAAGACAAGACACAGAACATTTATATCGTGCTTTTCCCCTGACGGACTCAAAAGTACAAGAGCTGCAGCCACTAGGATGCGCTCTATAGGCAGTAGCAGGAGTCTTGCCTAAGGACTCCTTAGTGAATTGGTGCTGGCTTACTGAACAGGAAGAGATGAGATTTGAACCCAGGTCTCCTATGTCAGAGGCAGAGCCCTTAACCATTACACTATCCAGCCACTGAAATGAGCTTATAGAGAGATCTGTCTCTGGGCCGCTCTGCCCATAGATTGCTAGCTGTACGGCCACCTGTAGACTGTGGGCTCGGCTGGGTGCAAGTCCTGTCTATATAAGAGCGCAGCCTGGAAGGTCTATATAAGAGCGCAGCCTGGAAGACCTGTCTATATAAGAGGGCAGCCTGGAAGACCTGTCTATATAAGAGAGCAGCCTGGAAGACCTGTCTATATAAGAGCGCAGCCTGGAAGACCTGTCTATATAAGAGCGCAGCCTGGAAGACCTGTCTATATAAGAGCGCAGCCTGGAAGACCTGTCTATATAAGAGCGCAGCCTGGAAGACCTGTCTATATAAGAGCGCAGCCTGGAAGACCTGTCTATATAAGAGAGCAGCCTGGAAGACCTGTCTATATAAGAGCGCAGCCTGGAAGACCTGTCTATATAAGAGCGCAGCCTGGAAGACCTGTCTATATAAGAGCGCAGCCTGGTAGACCTGTCTATATAAGAGCGCAGCCTGGAAGACCTGTCTATATAAGAGGGCAGCCTGGAAGACCTGTCTATATAAGAGCGCAGCCTGGTAGACCTGTCTATATAAGAGAGCAGCCTGGAAGACCTGTCTATATAAGAGCGCAGCCTGGAAGACCTGTCTATATAAGAGCGCAGCCTGGAAGATCTGTCTATATAAGAGAGCAGCCTGGAAGATCTGTCTATATAAGAGCACAGCCTGGAAGACCTGTCTATATAAGAGCGCAGCCTGGTAGACCTGTCTATATAAGAGCACAGCCTGGAAGACCTGTCTATATATAAGAGGGCAGCCTGGAAGACCTGTCTATATAAGAGCACAGCCTGGAAGACCTGTCTATATATAAGAGGGCAGCCTGGAAGACCTGTCTATATATAAGAGGGCAGCCTGGAAGACCTGTCTATATAAGAGCGCAGCCTGGAAGACCTGTCTATATAAGAGAGCAGCCTGGAAGACCTGTCTATATAAGAGGGCAGCCTGGAAGACCTGTCTATATAAGAGCGCAGCCTGGTAGACCTGTCTATATAAGAGAGCAGCCTGGAAGACCTGTCTATATAGGAGGGCAGCCTGGAAGACCTGTCTATATAAGAGCGCAGCCTGGAAGACCTGTCTATATAAGAGCGCAGCCTGGAAGACCTGTCTATATAAGAGCGCAGCCTGGAAGACCTGTCTATATAAGAGCGCAGCCTGGAAGACCTGTCTATATAAGAGCGCAGCCTGGAAGACCTGTCTATATAAGAGCGCAGCCTGGAAGACCTGTCTATATAAGAGCGCAGCCTGGAAGACCTGTCTATATAAGAGCGCAGCCTGGAAGATCTGTCTATATAAGAGAGCAGCCTGGAAGATCTGTCTATATAAGAGCACAGCCTGGAAGACCTGTCTATATAAGAGCGCAGCCTGGTAGACCTGTCTATATAAGAGAGCAGACTGGAAGATCTGTCTATATAAGAGCGCAGCCTGGAAGACCTGTCTATATAAGAGCACAGCCTGGAAGACCTGTCTATATATAAGAGGGCAGCCTGGAAGACCTGTCTATATATAAGAGGGCAGCCTGGAAGACCTGTCTATATAAGAGCGCAGCCTGGAAGACCTGTCTATATAAGAGAGCAGCCTGGAAGACCTGTCTATATAAGAGCGCAGCCTGGTAGACCTGTCTATATAAGAGAGCAGCATGGTAGACCTGTCTATATAAGAGCGCAGCCTGGAAGACCTGTCTATATAAGAGCACAGCCTGGAAGACCTGTCTATATAAGAGCGCAGCCTGGTAGACCTGTCTATATAAGAGCGCAGCCTGGAAGATCTGTCTATATATAAGAGGGCAGCCTGGAAGACCTGTCTATATAAGAGCGCAGCCTGGAAGACCTGTCTATATAAGAGAGCAGCATGGTAGACCTGTCTATATAAGAGAGCAGCCTGGAAGATCTGTCTATATATAAGAGGGCAGCCTGTAAGACCTGTCTATATAAGAGCACAGCCTGGAAGACCTGTCTATATAAGAGCGCAGCCTGGAAGACCTGTCTATATAAGAGCGCAGCCTGGAAGACCTGTCTATATAAGAGTGCAGCCTGGAAGACCTGTCTATATAAGAGCGCAGCCTGGAAGACCTGTCTATATAAGAGCGCAGCCTGGAAGACCTGTCTATATAAGAGCGCAGCCTGGAAGACCTGTCTATATAAGAGCGCAGCCTGGAAGATCTGTCTATATAAGAGCGCAGCCTGGAAGATCTGTCTATATAAGAGCGCAGCCTGGAAGACCTGTCTATATAAGAGCGCAGCCTGGAAGATCTGTCTATATAAGAGCGCAGCCTGGAAGACCTGTCTATATAAGAGCGCAGCCTGGAAGACCTGTCTATATAAGAGCGCAGCCTGGAAGACCTGTCTATATAAGAGCGCAGCCTGGAAGACCTGTCTATATAAGAGCGCAGCCTGGAAGACCTGTCTATATAAGAGCGCAGCCTGGAAGACCTGTCTATATAAGAGCGCAGCCTGGAAGACCTGTCTATATAAGAGCGCAGCCTGGAAGACCTGTCTATATAAGAGCGCAGCCTGGAAGACCTGTCTATATAAGAGCGCAGCCTGGAAGACCTGTCTATATAAGAGCGCAGCCTGGAAGACCTGTCTATATAAGAGTGCAGCCTGGAAGACCTGTCTATATAAGAGCGCAGCCTGGAAGACCTGTCTATATAAGAGTGCAGCCTGGAAGATCTGTCTATATAAGAGCGCAGCCTGGAAGACCTGTCTATATAAGAGCGCAGCCTGGAAGACCTGTCTATATAAGTGCGCAGCCTGGAAGACCTGTCTATATAAGAGGGCAGCCTGGAAGACCTGTCTATATAAGAGCGCAGCCTGGAAGACCTGTCTATATAAGAGCGCAGCCTGGAAGATCTGTCTATATAAGAGCGCAGCCTGCATGATGAGGAGGAAGATCTCTTGAGTGACAGCTCTCCGGGACAGAAATATCTGCGGGTTTAGGAGTAAAAGCAATTGGAAAGATTCCTCCGCAGTGGAGAGAGTGAGATGAGGCAGCAGGTCCAGCTGGCTGCAAGTCAAAGGGAAAACTTCTCCAATCCAAGAATCCCAGCTTATCCTCCCCAGAGCGTGGAGCGGAGATAGAGCCATGGCTATGAGCAGATCCAGGACTCCTGTCACCAGAAAGCAACTTACATAATCCTTTCTGAACTTCCAAGAACAATCGTTTACAGACAAGCTCACTAGACCATTGTGTCCTACTGACAGGGGGAAAGCGGGTCTGCACTACAGCCTGCTCTGTTCTATGGAGAGGGAAGGGGGGACATGCAGGGAGAGGGGCTGGACCTGCATGGGAAGGACAAAGAAGAATGGCTCCATCTGATTGGCTGTTGCTGCTTTTCAGATCTCCATGAAGTATACAGACAATAATGAGGTTTCCTGCCTTTAGGCGTTAGCCATCCATTACGTTTCTACCACATTAATCTGATACTTAGCTGAAGTTCTGCAAGGGTACGTGTACATTCTGGTTTGCTTATTTATATGCATTTGAACGGTGTTTGATCTCAGTTTCCCAGCCACTCCATGAATTCAAAACAACAAAGCACTTCAAACACAGGAGAACAGGAAAAGGTAAACTTGGAACACAACACAAAGCAGAAAAAAATACAAATTAAAATGTAGGTAAACAAGTGCTACAAAAGATGATGGTGCTATATAATAATAATAATAAAATTAACTTCAAACTCTGTTTAATATTCATCTAATGTGCTTCAGGAATGCAAATCAAACATCTGTTTACAGCAATATACAGTTGTGTTCAAAATACTTTTGGGATAGTGTTCTGTGGACTGATGAAACAAAATTAGAACTATTTGGGCCCATGGATCAACGCTATGTTTGGAGGAGGAAGAACAAGGCCTATGAAGAAAAGAACACCTTGCCTACTGTGTAGCATGGCGGGGGGTCAATCATGCTTTGGGGCTGTTTTGCTTCTGCAGGTACAGGGAAGCTTCAGCGTGTGCAAGGTACCATGAATTCTCTTCAGTACCAGGAGATAGTGGATGAAAATGTGATGCAGTCCATCACAAACCTGAGGCTTGGGAGACGTTGGACCTTTCAACAGGACAATGATCCCAAGCATACCTCCAAGTCCACTAGAGCATGGTGGCAGATTAAAGGCTGGAACATTTTGGAGTGACCATCGCAGTCACCAGACTTAAATCCGATTGAGAACCTCTGGTGGGACTAAAGAAAGCAGTTGCAGCACGCAAGCCTATGAATGTGACAGAACTGGAGGCTTTTGCCCATGAAGAATGGGCTAAGATGCCCGTAGATCGCTGCAAGACACTTGTGGCAAGCTATGCTTCATGTTTACAAGCTGTTATAACTGGAAAAGGATGTTGTACTAAGAATGAATGTCACTGGGGGGTGAATAAAACTGATAATGATGTGAGCACAGAAAATACATTTGTGGTTATTTCATTATAAATGTTATATTTGTCTGACTTACAAGTGCCTCTTTTTAATTGTAAACAAGATGATTGAAATGATCAAAATCAATGTCAGACTGGCCAAAACACTCAATTTCAGTGGAGGGTTGAATAATTTTGAACACAACTGTACAAAGCACACCTGGAGAACATACAAACTCCATGCAGATAGTGTCCTGACCGAGGTCCAAACCTGGGACTCTGCAAGGCAAAGACAGCACTAAAGACTACCCCAACATCCTACCAACATACCGTTCTATACTTAACCCCTGCCTTATGATTTAGATTTAAAATGAACCCCCAGGCACTGGTCTACATCTACAATCAGATAGCTTAGTAGTCAATGTATCCAGATGTCCCCTTATTGTATCATATAAGGCCTCTACAGCCAACATTCATGTTAGTAAAATCTGATCCTATGACCTCAATTAACCCTACTGAAGGACTAACCGCACCTGTGGGTAGGGTTGCTGCTGTTGTCGCATGGAACATGCTGTCCAGCCTGTGATGGAGCAGACCATAAAGTTTGCAGCCGGACACTTGAAATGTCTGTTTCAGGGAACAGCTGGTGCAGGGGCTGCTGGCCGACGCTTTACAATATTCTGCCGCTGAAAACGAGGGCGGCATCTACGGTAAACCTGGAGTTGGGCCACTTTTAACCACTTGAGGACCGTAGGCTTACACCCCCCCTAGTGACCAGGCTAATTTTTACAATTTTCCTCTCCCTCCCCCCACCAGCCAATCACAGCGATTGGCTGTCATAGGCATCAGCCGATCGCTTCTGTGCCTCCCAGGGGCCAAGTCCCAATCCCTACCAGAGCGCTTCCGTCTTTTAATGCGGAAAAAATAAATACAATGTATTAAAAAAAAAAAAAAAAAAAAAAAAAAAAACTTACTCACACAATCACTTGCCAAAGCGATTTTGGGAGCGTTTTGCGTTTTTCCTATACCTTCCATTGAGGCAAATCGCCTCAAAAATGGCCCAAGCAAAGCGGATTGCAAACGAACGACTGATATGAACAAGCGTTTTCAGGGCAATTTTGAAAATCACATTCGCTTAAAATGTTACAAAAACGCCTTTAGTGTAAACAAGGCCTTACAGCCACCTAGCATGTGACCAAGGCTGTAAATAACATGCAACCTGTTCATTCTGAGTTCTGTTCCTCTTCAGCACACATCATCCAATATCAGCGTCGTGCTTTGCTGAACAATCAAGTTATTGCCTTTACTTTCCACCATAGGTTTCATATTCTCCTATAAAGTTATTTGAACAATGAGTGTCAGATAACATAACGAGTCGAGAAGTGCCTACAATTCACCCCGTCACAAAACGATACTGATTGTCTCGTGCGTTAGATGGATACATCGAATACGGACTTGAATGATTTGCCCGCAGGAGTACAAGGGGTTCAGGGGAAGTATGAAAATCTCATCTGTCAGCAGAATGTTCTCAGGCTCGATCTGCAAGTGGCTAACAAATCCTATTAGATCCAGATGAGGGGAAGATCAGGTATACAGAGGGATATCAGGCTCAGCTGTTTCTCAGTCCCTTGTAAGCAGGTCCAGTTTACATGTCTGAGTGACTCATAGGTGAAACTATCTCCCCGCCGGCCAAAAGATGGAACCGAAAGATGATTTATCAGCGGCCTCAGCTGCGGAACCTGGCAGGGGAACCGGCAGGAGGCTGCGTACGCCGCTCTTTCCATAGCTGCTCCTTTGAAGACGGTCACAGTGGCGCAGTGCCTTCTTGCAGATATGTCTGACTTATGATCGAGTCCCATGACAGATCAGTCACGGGGGAGTCCTGCTCACCATATGGTCGAGCCGAAGTGTTGGGTGCTGAGACAGAAGCAATGCACAACACCAGATGCAAAGGCAAACTCCAAGCAGATAGTCAGCACTCCAAAAGGACTTCGAGAAAACCTGAACTGAAAATTAAAAGTCAAAATAAGCATATTCAAGTCATACTTACCTCCTGTGCAGTCTACTCTTCAATCACTTTCTCCTCTCCTGCGTCCTGTTTGTCCACTGTGATCAATGGGATTCTCCGTCCTCCATTTTGAAAATGGCCATTACCCATAACAGCTTCCTGGTCAGCACACAGTTAAACTGTAACATCGCCCACTTGAGCCATAGGAAAACATGGACATTACCGGGCACATCAGTTGTCCACTCAGCTATAACTGACAGCAACTGATATATTTCAGTTCTGACAAAATGTCAGAACTGGAAGGGATCATTGTGAGAAGAAAATGGTGAGCTTCTGAGAGGAACTGATGGCAAGGTAACTATGTAATGTTCATTTGAAGTTACCTCATGTGTTTATTTTAAATAATTTTACTCAGTACAGGTTCCCTTTAAAGGACCACTATTGCAAAAAAACTGTCACATTTAAAATACATGGAGTTACAGATTGCCCAGCAAGCTCATGGTGAACCAGAACTCCAAGGAATGTGTGAGGGGCTAAAAGAGACCGAAAAGCCCTATTGCTAAAATGCTCCTCAAAACAAAAAGTTTACCTTCTTACAACAGAAGGTTGTGATTATTCAGGTTGGAGTGGCTCCCACAATGCACCACTGTTGCATACGCAAATCCTCCTTTGTTGTCCCTGTAAGCTAGCCACACCTCCAGATCCGCTGGAATGCAATGTGAGGTGATGTGTCAGCTTGTTAATGTTACAGAGCCATAGTAATCCAACAAACATACAGACTGTTTCAGATAGGTTGATCCTCATCAGTGCATGGCATGGATTAATTTGGCTCTATGGGGTAGGACCAGGCATGGTCGGAAGAGCCCATTTCCGTTTCCTGGGACAATTCCGCATATCGTCATACCGAAATTCCGCATACCGGCACATTCCGGCGGTATTCCGCATGTATTTTCCGTAATTTTTATCCAGACTTCCGTAATTTTCGAATGATTGTGTCTATGTTGTCTATTGTCAATAAAGTTGTTGTATATTACGGAAACGTGATTGAAAAGTGTACTTTCGTAAATTTCAGCCTTTTTTTTACGGAAATGCTGTTTTTTTCTATGCGCACTGTTTGGGGGGTGGCGCACAGGCGGAATTTCGCGTCCATGAGCTTGTTGTCATGATTGGTCAACTCATTCCGCATCTCCTGATTGGTCAATTCATTACGATTTTGCCGGAATTCCGCAATCCGGTTTGACGTTTTCGGATTCCGCGGAACAATGCGGAAACCCCAATTCCGGCGGAATTTCAGCTTTTTAGCTTCCACGGAATTCGGAAGCTCATGCCTGGGTAGGACTTGAAACACCCAGAGTTACAGATTACCCAGCAAGCTCCTGGTGAACCAGAACTCCCAGGAGTGTGTAAGAGGCTACAGAGGACCAAAAAAGCCCTCTAACTAAAATGTTATGCAAATCAAAAGTCAAGTTCCATTATTCCCCATAGTAAATTGCAAGCAGAATTACAGTAAAGTCCCCCCCTATGCTCTCAAGGCTTATTCACATCATTACAACTGCAAGTGTAAGAGATAAAAGTCCCGCCCCTTAGGATGGGATGCGTGTCACTGGCCTGCAGAGGTTGGATTTATTAGGCTGCACAGCACAGAGTTCGTGTGAGAGGTACAAGTCCTTCCCCTTAGGATGGGGGGGGGGGGGGGGGGGCGTGTCACTGGCCTGCAGAGGTTGGATTTATTAGGCTGCACAGCACAGTTAGTGTGAGAGGTACAAGTCCCGCCCCTTAGGATGGGGTGCGTGTCACTGGCCTGCAGAGGTTGGATTTATTAGGCTGCACAGCACAGAGTTAGTGTGAGAGGTACAAGTTCTGCCCCAGAGGATTGGATGCTTGTCACTGGCCTGCGGAGGTTGTATTTATTAGGCTGCACAGCACAGAGTTAGTGTGAGAGGTACAAGTTCTGCCCCGGAGGATTGGATGCTTGTCACTGGCCTGCGGAGGTTGTATTTATTAGGCTGCACAGCACAGAGTGGAGTGTGAGGGGTACAAGTCCTGCCACTTAGGATGGGGGGCGTGTCACTGGCCTGGATTTATTAGGCTGCACAGCACAGAGTTAGTGTGAGAGGTACAAGTTCTGCCCCAGAGGATTGGATGCTTGTCACTGGCCTGCGGAGGTTGTATTTATTAGGCTGCACAGCACAGAGTTAGTGTGAGAGGTACAAGTTCTGCCCCGGAGGATTGGATGCTTGTCACTGGCCTGCGGAGGTTGTATTTATTAGGCTGCACAGCACAGAGTGGAGTGTGAGGGGTACAAGTCCTGCCACTTAGGATGGGGGGGCGTGTCACTGGCCTGGATTTATTAGGCTGCACAGCACAGAGTTAGTGTGAGAGGTACAAGTCCTGCCACTTAGGATGGGGGCGTGTCACTGGCCTGCAGAGGTTGGATTTATTAGGCTGCACAGCACAGAGTGGAGTGTGAGGGGTACAAGTACCGCCCCTTAGGATGGGATGCGTGTCACTGGCCTGGTGAAGTTGGATTTATTAGGCTGCACAGCACAGAGTGGAGTGAGGGGTACAAGTCCCATCCCTGAGGATGGGGTGCGTGTCACTGGCCTGGATTTATTAGGCTGCACAGCACAGAGTTAGTGTGAGAGGTACAAGTCCCGCCCCTTAGGATTGGATGCTTGTCACTGGCCTGCAGAGGTTGGATTTATTAGGCTGCACAGCACAGAGTTAGAGTGAATGGAGCTTTGTGCAGCCTGTGTCACCCTCTGACTTGAGAGAGTAAATATGAGCACCTGTTAATCAGCAAGTGAGATTCCAGATGAGGTCTCGGCGGGACACGCCCGACTTGTGCTGCAGCGCTAGGCCTCTCCGCTCTGCTGTTTGCATTTATTCAGGGCAATGGTTCAGCCACAGCGAAGGCTCCAGGATATGTGAACCAGGATGGAAAATGTCAGCAGTGGGGGAGGGAAGGAGGGAGGGGGACAGAATGGGACGCACAAACAGCGCAAGCAATATCCTTCAATGCACAATATAAACATCCCGTTACTGATAATAAAGAGGCCCTGTCCTACACAAACACAGGTGGGCTGGTCCTCTGAGCTCAATGAAATGGATGGGAAACCAATAGCAAGGACACATCATTATTACTGAGTATTTCTACATAGGGCTGATATCTCCCACTGGCCTTCTCTAATATACTTTATCATTTTTTTGATGAGGCCAAAATCACAATAAACTATAAAGTCAGCGTAGAACTGGGCGCAGGGTGAAGCTGAAACCGTGTAAATGAGAAGTACCGTTTTCAAACAGACAGAAAATAAAACAAAGTGATATTTACTTTAAAAACATGTTAATTTTTTTACATTTTAATGACGATAATAAAATAGTCAAATCTTACCGATATTTTACTGGAGCTTAACCTCACCCTACTCTCACAAAGAACCCTCCACTGCCAATGCCTAACCCTAAGACCCCCCTGGTGGTGCCTAACCCTAACTTCCCCCGCGTGGTGGTGCCTAACCCTAACCACCCCCCTGGTGGTGCCTAACCCCCCCTTGGTTGTGCCTAACCCTAAATCTCCCCTGGTGGTGCCTAACCCTAACCACCCCCCTGGTAGTGCCTAACCACCCCCCCTGGTGGTGCCTAACCCTAACCCCCCCCCCCCCCCCCCTGGTGGTGCCTAACCCTAAATCTCCCCTGGTGGTGCCAAACCCTAACCACCAGCCTGTTGGTGCCTAACCCTAACTCTTGGTGGTGCCTAACCCTAACTCTTATGCTGGGAATACACAATGTGTTTTTTTCCACTCGATCGATTTTGCCGCTCGATTCTACACTAGAGATTTTCTTATCTTCCGCTAGTTTTTCTTATCTTTTTCCATTCACTTCTATGAGAAATCAAGCAGGAAAACTACCGAATGTGAGATCTGACATGTCGGATATTATCTATCGAACCATCTACCTGCTGAAAAAACGCATGGTGTATTCCCAGCATAAGATCTCCCCTGGTGTCTAACGCTAGGACCCCCTTGTAGTGCCTAACCCCAAGACCCGCCTGGTGGTGCCCAACCTTAAAACCTCCCCTGGTGGTGGCTTAACCTAAGACCCGCCCTGGTGGTGCCTAAGACCTCTCTGGTGCCTAACCCTAAAACCTCCCCTGGTAGTGCCCAACCCTAAGACCCTCCCCTGGTGGTGCCCAACCCTAACCACCCCGCCCGCACAAACATTGTTCCTGTCACCTAACCCTAGCCATTCCCTCCTCTGCACACCCTTACAAATGTAAAAATTTGTACATACAAACAAAATAATATTACAAAAAAAATAACGTTGCGAATTTCAAAACGATAACATATTTTAAAGACTTTGAAACTAGTGAAAGCCGCAGTTAGCAGCAATGAATCATAATAATGGCGCCTAGCGCCGCTATTTCTCAGGTGCCATAATTATCAATCACTGCTTGGGGCAAAGGAGGGGGGTGGGGTTAAGGTTAGGTAGCACCATGGAGGGTCTTAGGGTTAGGCATAGGTAGAAGCAGGGTTCTGTGTGAGAAAAGGTCTAGGTTACAGTGAGATATCAGTAAAGATTACCAATAGTTTACATATAGGAATTGAGTAGCAGAATATCGGTAATTCTACTAGCGTCAGTCTCCAGCGCACCATTTTTTATAGGTACACGTTCCTCTGGCCACCTTCATTCCTGGGTTCTGCACTTATCAGATTTAATTGCAGTCAATGTTGAAGTGGACCTGAACTCTTGCACAGCACTCTCACAGAAGGAAAACAGAGAAATGCACCCTGTATGTATTTAGAGAGTCCCATCTAATTCCTCCTCATCTGTAATTTGATCTCTCAGCTGTGTCAGCTGAGCAATCTCCTCTGGCATGGCAGAGCAGCGGGCGGCTGTGATTGTCCGTTTTGGTGCCAACACTCCTGCTAGATTGGTCGCGTGCCAAAGCTTCCCTTCTGACTGGCCATGGTGATCTCTCGCTGGTGATGTGGTTTCACCAGAATCGTTTCTTGGGAGGGCGGCCGCCCTGGGCTCCGACCAGCAAGTAGAAGAAGGGGGGGTGCAGGCAGAAGGACATAACCGCTAGGGAGCTGGTGATGCGCAGTGCAGCCAAATGGAAGAAGAAGATTACCAGCGCGGTCACCTTCCTTGACTCCTCCTAGGCTGCCAGCGTCACGACGTCAAGTCATCATCACGTCACCACCTCGTGATGACACCTGGTGTCCTGTAGCGGTACTGCAGGCTGTCAGCATATATTGACAACTCACATGGCGTAGGGAAGAGCAGCAGCTGCCCCCCGTCGAATAATGGGGATTTGGGGATAAGGAGTGTAATGTAAAAATTCAGTAACCCTTTGCACACTCGCATGCAGATGTCTGGGTCAGGATGGCAGGTGGGAGAGCAGAGAGAAGACAGGCGTCAGGTGGTCCAAACTATTTTTCCAAAAGCCGTCCCCTAGATTTTGCCACCTGAATCAGGTGGTTCACATGGCTTCATGGTAGGACCGCTCCTGCCCGTGCCCTGCCCTTGCAAGTTGGTATCAAAAAGGGGACAGATGCCTGGTTGTAAAATGGTCTTGGGACTGGAGGGGGGGGGGGGGGGGGGAAGAGAGGTGTTTAGGGGTTTACATTTTTTTTCTTCTGACGAATTCTCAAATATTTGCACGCTCCTCCTATACACAAGCTTTGCAAACTAAAAACGGGTCACCCCCCAAAAAATTAAACAAACAAAGCAAGTGCTGCTTCATAGCGAACACTGGGAATCCAGCCGCGGGAGATTTGGGCACAGCCGGCGCCCACCATAGGCCGTAATAGGAATAACAGCTATAGCAGAGCACAGGGAGTAACTTCGGTGCTGTCAGAAGATGTAGCTGAAATTACTTTTAAAACACTGTAATGTGTCCGCCAGCAATCGCTGGAAGCTGAATGACATCAATCCCCCACTATCCATGGCGGCCTGGAGGGGGAATAGTAATTACCGCCGCCGGGACTTGTGCAGAAGCAGAATCAGCCATATACAGGTCGTATCCTGCGCCCAAGTCTCCCGGCGGCGATTTCTCTCGTACGCCTTCATAAAGCGTCCCCTGCAACCATCTTTCGGTATAGTTCCCCCTTTAGGCCTCATTTCTCGCTATAGACTCAGAGACTGGACACTCGGTGTAACCAGCAATCATTGACATCTTCCATGTGTATACGTTATATTTTGGAAAAGATAGTGGACACATCGGGAGGTCCCATAAGCCGCCCATAATTACCCAGAATCCTCCGGTGCCACATGTTATAATTTAAGGCCAAAAATGGATTTCGTGCCAAGAACAAATTAGGATATAATGGAGCTGAAATGACGGCTCATGTCTGGTGATCCCTCAGATCTTTCCTGTACGCCGTTCCTCATCCAGGAGGGACTGAAGGAAAAATCCTGAGCAAGGAATGAGGTCACTCTGAAGCAAATATTTGACAGTTTTTTAAATAGCCATGTGTGAAGTACAACTGTTAGAAATCTCTGCCATAGTGAACCATGCAGAGCAGGATCATCCATCAGGCAAGCTAGGCAGGTGCCTGGGGCCTAGCGGGTGTCAAGGGGCCCAACAACACCCTTCTCTGACCTCTCTCCACTTCAGCTTACCAAAAAAAAAAAAAAAAACACAAAGGGGGCCCTAATTCTACTACCTTGCCTAGGGCCCCATTACAACTTATTCAATACAATAACATTTCTACAGCGCTTCTCTCCCATAGGACTCAAATATATCCATCTCTGGAACTATAGGCTTGATTAACTAAGACAAATAACCCGCCTTATCAGAGGTAACACACCTTATCAGAGTAGTATATGGAGCACTATGAACTTATGCCTGCTAATTGGCAATGATGAGAGCTCCACTCGTCCTGCCCTGAGCCCCTGCAGGTCCAATCACTTTAGAGGACATTATCCCCGCACTTTGATTGGCCCAATAGGCTGCCTGTCACTTGACAGGAAACTTGACAGGCAGCCTATTGGGCCAATCAAAGTGCGGGGATAATGTCCTTTATAGGGATTGGTCCCGCAGGGGCTCAGGGCAGGACGAGTGGAGCTCTCATCATTGCCTATTACCAGGCATAAGTTCATAGCGCTACCTATGCTACTCTGATAAGGCGTGTTACCTCTGATAAGGCGTGCTATTTGTCTTAGTGAATGAAGCCTTTTGGATCTGCTTGGCTGACACAGAGAGCCATTAAATTTGGCCTGTAGGTGGTTCCCCCACCTTGTATTATGTTTGTCCCACTCTAGAAGCGCTACACACCAGGGAACGGTATAGAGGAGAATTGCCCATCGTAAAATCATTCCTCTGATGTACATTCGGAAATTTATCACTGGCGGTGACATCTTTAGTCCTGCCAGGTGCAGCTATACGGAATGTTCATTACTGAGAGTTCTATGCACAGAGGGAGATGCTGCTTGCTTGCTTGTTATTTCTCACAATGCAACAAGGTTTGCAGACAGCAAACTGTCAGGACCATGGCTGTGACATCACACTGTGGGAGGAGTTTCACCTCAATATCAGCCCTACAGACCCAGCCACTGATCCGTTTGAGAAAAAGGTAAAGGTTTCTCATGGGAAAGGGGGTATCGGCTTTTGATTGGGATGAAGTTCAACTCTGAGTTAAAGGACAACTCAAATGAGAGGGATATGGAGGCTGCCATATTTATTTCCTCTTGAACAATACCAGTTACCTGGCTCTCCTGCTGATCTTTGTGACTGCGGTAGTCTCTGAATCACACACCTGAAACAAGCATGCAGATAATCTTGTCAGATCTGACAATACTTTTAGAAACACCTGATCTGCTGCATGCTTGTTCAGGGGCTATGGCTAATAGTAGTAGAGGCAGAGGATCAGCAGGATGCCAGGTAACTGGTATTGCTTAAAAGGAAATAAATATGGCAGCCTCCATATCACTCTCACTTCAGGTTCCCTTTAAGGACAGGATTGACCTTATTATGTTAACAGATAGAATCTTCTATTCTAGTATTAAGAAATAAGACCATTACAAAGTAATTTGCGGGGAACAGACAGCCTTTCACGGCTTCTGATCGCCATGTGGTTTTATTCAGAATTTTTGGACCTTGGAACATTCGCTACTTAAATGACTCCTGTGTGTAGTTTATGTTCCTTCCCTATTGGTCTGGCTGTACCTTGTTTGTTCTATTGTATGTCATATGATGTTTTAGTGTACTGTATTTGTATACTTTAGTTATTGTTTTAATCAACGCTCAGTTAATAAAATAAATATATACCTGGTCCGGAGAAGAGAGATTGGCCACAGATGGCCTATGCCGCAGGCACAGATGTCAATAATGTAGAAATAACCTTTTCTCTGACCAAAACTAAAACAGCTCCACTTAACCAAGAACAATTCCACAGCAGCAAATCAGCCACGGAGATGTCACCACATAACAGAACAAAGCGCGGCAATAAAGTACAGTAAAGGCTGCAAAGTGCTGACAAGGCCACACAGGGCTACGCACCAATGATCTACATGTCTCCTATCTTCCCACATGACTCTGCAGTCTTCTTAGATGTGGAGAAAAGAAGCAGCAGACTTGGCTCAACCCCACAAGATGAGCAGACAGGTCCTCTGCTGGTGGTCATGTGGTGAGGATTCTGGGCCAAGGCCTCAGAGGTGTACCACGTGGTCCTCCGTCTGGTGCCCAACATCCTCAGCAGAGCCCCCACTGTCTGGAAGATAGCAGTCCCATTTTAGTGGTAGCGTAATCCTGCATTCTCTACGGGAGCTCCAGGCTGGTGTTTTTAATTGTGACGATGATGTTCTGGTTTGAAATATCATCTATGTGCAGAAAAGCCAAAAACTTGTTTTGAAAAGCCGAAAAACGGTTTGTGCAAGACCTCAGAGAGCTGGACAAAGGTCCAACGCCTCAAATTCTGATTTTCTATTAAAAGGGGTTACACTGTAAGCCTAAACAGCCGCCATGTCAGTGTGATCTAAAAATTTGGTTCATTCAGCTTCCACACAAAATTACTGTTTGTCCTCGAACTTTTTTAGTACAATCCTACTATCGGGAGTGTTTGTTCAGCCAGATACAAGTGATTTGGTTTCCAAGGACTTTTCAAGAGAGCTGCTGCTGCAGTTCGACTTCCTACAATTCCACAGATAATGAAGGGGTTTATTAACCCTTTCGATTTAAAAAAAAAAAAAAAAAATAAATAAATAAAAAGGATATAAATATAGATATAGATATATAATGGCAATGAAGACTAAGTAGAATTGGTACTTTACGTACCCATGTTTATCTCATCGTATTACATGTCAGTTCAGGTGCACTTTAAGTTAATGACGTAGAGTGTAGTAAAATGTTCAGGATGCCCACTTTTACATGAATTATCCTGGTTTCTGCATCAGAAGCACTTCCCATAGTTATATATTGGTATTTAACCCTGCCCTCTCAGTAATGCTTTGCATAGACTTTATTATGCAGAATTCTCCTCCCAAAGCATTCTAGGAGAACAGGTGTTGTTTCTACTGCCACTGGAACAAACAAACATTCCCCAGTGATGCACCTACTAGTAGTAAAGAGGTTGTCACCTGTGATAAATTTAAGAAAGCAGATCAGGGAGAGGAAAGATTTTACAATGGACAAACACTGACTAAGTTACATGTAAAGTAATATTGTTGAAAATAAGCAAGGTTATTAATTAAAGGACACCTAACGTCACGAGGATATCAAGGACGCCATGTTTTATTTTATTTAAACTAATACCAGTTGCCTGGCAATCCTGCTGATCCTGTACCCCCCATACTTTTAGTCCTAGACCCTGAACAATTGTATAGATTGGATGTTTACCTGAAGTAGGACCGCATTTGCCACATGCTGGTTTCAGTGGGAGGATTCAAACACTACTGATGCCAGAAAGATTAGCAGCACTGCCAGGTAACTGGTATGGTTTAAAAGGAAATAAATATGGCAGCCTCCATAACCCTCTCAGCTCAGGGGTCTTTTTAGATGGTGGAATATGTTAGCAGCAAAGGGGAGCGGGTGACGGTGAGTGTTGTGTTGCCTAGGGCATCATAAAGGCCAGAAACAGCCCTGCTTCTTATAGCTGTAGACAATCTCTACTTTCCTATGCACAAAGATACTGAAACGGATAACATCAACAAAAGACCTACAGCAAATAATGAAGGCTGCATTCTGAAGGCCTCACAGCCCCGGGTGACTCTGAGATCTGTCTGGCCTTCCTAGGCTGGGAGAGTCCAGTTAATTGGCCTGCAGGGTCAGCTGCGATCTGTACACATTCATTATGACTTGTCCCAGCATGATAAGAGGCAAAACGCTGCTCACATCTGCTCTGGCAGGCTAAGCCTTTGGCTCTGATGACTTTTTCCTGGAGAGTGATCGGTGAGGAGGTAAAAATAACACTGCATATTCCTGCGTATAAGACGACTGGGTGTATAAGACGACCCCCCCCCCAACTTTTCCAGTTAAAATATAGAGTTTGGGGATATACTTGCTGTATAAGACTACCCCTCTCCCAACGCACATCAAATAAAACTTAAAAAAAAAAAATCATATACTGGTGCTTTGTATGAACAGATACCGGTGCTGTACTGTATGTGTTACCCAGTATATAGGCGATTGACTGGTTGGATTGGTCAGCTCTCCCCATTTATCAGAGCGGTATGGAAGAATAGATGGCGCTGTGCCCATGAAACACGCCTCTTTCACCCTTCTGGCCCCTCCCTTTTATCCTATTTACCTCCTTCTCCGCCTCTCAGATCTCGCACATGTGCCCCTGCGCCGCTTCACTACAGTCCTCAGCAGGGAGATCTGAGAGGCGGTAACAGGATAGGATCTCACACATGTGTGCCTGCGCCGCTTCACTACAGTCCTCAGCAGCGAGATCTGAGAGGAGGTAACAGGATAGGATCTCGCACATGTGCACCTGCACCGCTTCACTACAGTCCTCAGCAGGGAGATCTGAGAGGCGGTAACAGGATAGGATCTCACACATGTGTGCCTGCGCCGCTTCACTACAGTCCTCAGCAGCGAGATCTGAGAGGAGGTAACAGGATAGGATCTCACACATGTGCGCCTGCACCGCTTCACTACAGTCCTCAGCAGTGAGATCTGAGAGGCGGTAACAGGATAGGATCTCACACATGTGCACCTGCACCGCTTCACTACAGTCCTCAGCAGCGAGATCTGAGAGGCGGTAACAGGATAGGATCTCACACATGTGCACCTGCGCCGCTTCACTACAGTCCTCAGCAGCGAGATCTGAGAGGCGGTAATAGGATAGGATCTCGCACATGTGCATCTGCGCCGCTTCACTACAGTCCTCAGCAGCGAGATCTGAGAGGAGGTAACAGGATAGGATCTCGCACATGTGCCCCTGCGCCGCTTCACTACAGTCCTCAGCAGGGAGATCTGAGAGGCGGTAACAGGATAGGATCTCACACATGTGCACCTGCGCCGCTTCACTACAGTCCTCAGCAGCGAGATCTGAGAGGCGGTAACAGGATAGGATCTCGCACATGTGCCCCTGCGCCGCTTCACTACAGTCCTCAGCAGGGAGATCTGAGAGGCGGTAACAGGATAGGATCTCACACATGTGCACCTGCGCCGCTTCACTACAGTCCTCAGCAGCGAGATCTGAGAGGCGGTAACAGGATAGGATCTCACACATGTGCGCCTGCACCGCATCACTACAGTCCTCAGCAGCGAGATCTGAGAGGCGGTAACAGGATAGGTTCTCACACATGTGCTCCTGCGCCACTTCACTACAGTCCTCAGCAGCCAGATATGAGAGGCGGTAACAGGATAGGATTTCACACATGTGTGCCTGCGCCACTTCACTACAGTCCTCAGCAGCGAGATCTGAGAGGGGGTAACAGGATCTCACACATGTGCACCTGCGCCGCTTCACTACAGTCCTCAGCAGCGAGATCTGAGAGGCGGTAACAGGATAGGTTCTCACACATGTGCACCTGCACCGCTTCACTACAGTCCTCAGCAGCGAGATCTGAGAGGCGGTAACAGGATAGGATCTCGCACGTGTGCACCTGCGCCGCTTCACTACAGTCCTCAGCAGCGAGATCTGAGAGGTGGTAACAGGATAGGATCTCGCACGTGTGCACCTGCGCCGCTTCACTACAGTCCTCAGCAGCGAGATCTGAGAGGCGGTAACAGGATAGGATCTCGCACATGTGCGCCTGCGCCGCTTCACTACAGTCCTCAGCAGCGAGATCTGAGAGGTGGTAACAGGATAGGATCTCACACATGTGCACCTTCAACGCTTCACTACAGTCCTCAGCAGCGAGGTCTGAGAGGTGGTAACAGGATAGGATCTCACACATGTGCGCCTGCACAGCTTCACTACAGTCCTCAGCAGCGAGGTCTGAGAGGCGGTAACAGGATAGGATCTCACACATGTGCGCCCGCGCCGCTTCACTACAGTCCTCAGCAGCGAGATCTGAGAGGCGGTTACAGGATAGGATCTCGCACATGTGCGCCTGCACCGCTTCACTACAGTCCTCAGCAGCGAGATCTGAGAGGTGGTAACAGGATAGGATCTCGCACATGTGCGCCTGCGCCGCTTCACTACAGCCCTAAGCAGCGAGATCTGAGAGGCGGTAACAGGATAGGATCTCGCACATGTACGCCTGCACCGCTTCACTACAGTCCTCAGCAGCAAGATCTGAGAGGCGGTAACAGGATAGGTTCTCACACATGTGCTCCTGCGCCGCTTCACTACAGTCCTCAGCAGCCAGATCTGAGAGGCGGTAACAGGATAGGATCTCACACATGTGCGCCTGCTCTGCTTCACTACAGTCCTCAGCAGGGAGATCTGAGAGGCGGTAACAGGATAGGGCATCACACGTGCTCCTGCGCCGCTTCACTACAGTCCTCAGCAGCGAGATTTGAGAGGCGGTAACAGGATAGGATCTCACACATGTGCGCCTGCGCCGCTTCACTGCAGTCCTCAGCAGCAAGATCTGAGAGGCGGTAACAGGATAGGAACTCACATGTGCGCCTGCGCCGCTTCACTACAGTCCTCAGCAGCGAGATCTGAGAGGAGGTAACAGGATAGGTTCTCACACATGTGCTCCTGCGCCGCTTCACTACAGTCCTCAGCAGCGAGATCTGACAGACGGTAACAGGGTAGGATCTCACACATGTGCACCTGCACCGCTTCACTACAGTCCTCAGCAGCCAGATCTGAGAGGCGGTAACAGGATAGGATCTCACACATGTGCGCCTGCACCGCTTCACTACAGTCCTCAGCAGCGAGATCTGAGAGGCGGTAACAGGATAGGATCTCACACATGTGTGCCTGCACCGCTTCACTACAGTCCTCAGCAGCGAGATCTGAGAGGCGGTAACAGAATAGGATCTCACACATGTGCGCCTGCACCGCTTCACTACAGTCCTCAGCAGGGAGATCTGAGAGGCGGTAACAGGATAGGGCATCACACGTGCTCCTGCGCCGCTTCACTACAGTCCTCAGCAGCGAGATCTGAGAGGCGGTAACAGGATAGGATCTCACACATGTGCGCCTGCGCCGCTTCACTACAGTCCTCAGCAGCGAGATCTGAGAGGCGGTAACAGGATAGGATCTCGCACATGTGCGCCTGCACCGCTTCACTACAGTCCTCAGCAGCGAGATCTGAGAGGCGGTAACAGGATACTATCTCGCACATGTGCGCCTGCACCGCTTTACTACAGTCCTCAGCAGCGAGATCTGAGAGGCGGTTACAGGATAGGATCTCACACATGTGCGCCTGCGCTGCTTCACTACAGTGCTCAGCAGCGAGATCTGAGAGGCAGTAACAGGATAGGATCTCACACATGTGCGCCTGCGCCGCTTCACTACAGTCCTCAGCAGCGAGATCTGAGAGGCGGTAACAGGATAGGATCTCACACATGTGCGCCTGCACCTCTTCACTACAGTCCTCAGCAGCGAGATCTGAGAGGCGGTAACAGGATAGGATCTCACACATGTGCGCCTGCGCCGCTTCACTACAGTCCTCAGCAGTGACATCTGAGAGGAGATAACAAGACAGGATCTCACACATGTGTGCCTGCACCGCATCACTACAGTCCTCAGCAACGAGATCTGAGAGGCGGTAACAGGATAGGATCTCACACATGTGCGCCGGTACCGCTTCACTACAGTCCTCACCAGCGAGATCTGAGGGGCGGTAACAGGATAGGATCTCACACATGTGCACCTGTACCGCATCACTACAGTCCTCAGCAGAGAGATCTGAGAGGCGGTAACAGGACAGGATCTCATACATGTGCACCTGCGCCGCTTCACTACAGTCCTCAGCAGCGAGATCTGAGAGGCGGTTACAGGATAGGATCTCACACATGTGCGCCTGCGCCGCTTCACTACAGTCCTCAGCAGTGACATCTGAGAGGAGATAACAGGACAGGATCTCACACATGTGCGCTTCACTACAGTCCTCAGCAGCGAGATCTGATAGGAGGTTACAGGATAGGATCTCACACATGTGCGCCTGCGCCGCTTCACTACAGTCCTCAGCAGTGACATCTGAGAGGAGATAACAGGACAGGATCTCACACATGTGCGCCTGCACCGCTTCACTACAGTCCTCAGCAGCGAGATCTGAGAGGAGGTAACAGGATAGGATCTCACACATGTGCGCCTGCGCCGCTTCACTACAGTCCTCAGCAGCGAGATCTGAGAGGCAGTAACAGGATAGGATCTCACACATGTGCGCCTGCACCGCTTTACTACAGTCCTCAGCAGCGAGATCTGAGAGGCGGTTACAGGATAGGATCTCGCACATGTGCGCCTGCACCGCTTCACTACAGTCCTCAGCAGCGAGATCTGAGAGGCGGTTACAGGATAGGATCTCGCACATGTGCGCCTGCACCGCTTCACTACAGTCCTCAGCAGTGAGATCTGAGAGGTGGTAACAGGATAGGATCTCACACATGTGCGCCTGCGCCGCTTCACTACAGTCCTCAGCAGGGAGATCTGAGAGGTGGTAACAGGATAGGATCTCACACATGTACGCCTGCACCGCTTCACTACAGTCCTCAGCAGCGAGATCTGAGAGGTGGTAACAGGATAGGATCTCGCACATGTGCGCCTGCACCGCTTCACTACAGTCCTCAGCAGGGAGATCTGAGAGGCGGTAACAGGATAGGATCTCACACATGTGCTCCTGCACCACTTCACTACAGTACTCAGCAGCGAGATCTGAGAGGGGGTAACAGGATAGGATCTCACACATGTGTGCCTGCACCGCTTCACTACAGTCCTCAGCAGCGAGATCTGAGAGGCGGTAACAGGATAGGATCTCGCACATGTGCTCCTGCACCGCTTCACTACAGTCCTCAGCAGGGAGATCTGAGAGGCGGTAACAGGATAGGATCTCGCACATGTGCGCCTGCGCCGCTTCACTACAGTCCTCAGCAGCGAGATCTGAGAGGTGGTAACAGGATAGGATCTCACACATGTGCACCTGCGCTGCTTTACTACAGTCCTCAGCAGGGAGATCTGAGAGGAGGTAACAGGATAGGATCTCACACATGTGCGCCTGCACCGCTTCACTACAGTCCTCAGCAGCGAGATCTGAGAGGCGGTAACAGGATAGGATCTCGCACATGTGCGCCTGCTCCGCTTCACTACAGTCCTCAGCAGCGAGATCAGAGAGGCGGTAACAGGATAGGATCTTGCAGATGTGCGCCTGCGCCGCTTCACTACAGTCCTCAGCAGCCAGATCTGAGAGGCGGTAACAGGATAGGATCTCACACATGTGCGCCTGCACCGCTTCACTACAGTCCTCAGCAGCGAGATCTGAGAGGCGGTAACAGGATAGGATCTCACACATGTGCGCCTGCACCGCTTCACTACAGTCCTCAGCAGCCAGATCTGAGAGGCGGTAACAGGATAGGATCTCACACATATGCGCCTGCGCCGCTTCACTACAGTCCTCAGCAGCGAGATCTGAGAGGCGGTAACAGGATAGGATCTCACACATGTGCGCCTGCACCGCTTCACTACAGTCCTCAGCAGCGAGATCTGAGAGGCGGTAACAGGATAGGATCTCACACATGTACGCCTGCACCGCTTCACTACAGTCCTCAGCAGGGAGATCTGAGAGGAGGTAACAGGATAGGATCTCACACATGTGCGCCTGCACCGCTTCACTACAGTCCTCAGCAGCGAGATCTGAGAGGCGGTAACAGGATAGGATCTCACACATGTGCGCCTGCGCCGCTTCACTACAGTCCTCAGCAGCCAGATCTGAGAGGCGGTAACAGGATAGGATCTCACACATGTGCGCCTGCACCGCTTCACTACAGTCCTCAGCAGCGAGATCTGAGAGGCGGTAACAGGATAGGATCTCACACATGTGCGCCTGCACTGCTTCACTACAGTCCTCAGCAGCGAGATCTGAGAGGCGGTTACAGGATAGGATCTCACACATGTGCACCTGCACCGCTTCACTACAGTCCTCAGCAGCCAGATCTGAGAGGCGGTAACAGGATAGGATCTCACACATGTGCGCCTGCGCCGCTTCACTACAGTCCTCAGCAGCCAGATCTGAGAGGCGGTAACAGGATAGGATCTCACACATGTGCACCTGCACCGCTTCACTACAGTCCTCAGCAGCCAGATCTGAGAGGCGGTAACAGGATAGGATCTCACACATGTGCGCCTGCACCGCTTCACTACAGTCCTCAGCAGCGAGATCTGAGAGGCGGTAACAGGATAGGATCTCACACATGTGCGCCTGCGCCGCTTCACTACAGTCCTCAGCAGCGAGATCTGAGAGGCGGTAACAGGACAGGGCGTATCACCCGGCATCAATGACAGCCGGCGGATAAGACGACCCCTGACTTTTCAGAAGATTTTCAAGGGTTAAAATGTAGTCATACACCAGAATATACAGTACACTGAATCTATAACAAGGCCTAAAAGACGATGGCTGTATACACCGATCAAACGCAAAATGTTTTAGGCTGGGTGAACACTTGTCAGTGCGTGAAAGGTCGCGTTTTCTGTCATGTGCATTTTGCGTTTTAGTGCGTTTGCGGTTTCCCCGCATATGCGCATACAAAAACGCATTACATTGCGTTACCATTGACTCATTATGTGCATTTATGATGCGTTTTTATATGCTTTTTTTTTTATACGGCCCATTGACTACCATTGCAGGCAAAAACGTTGTGGTTTTTGTTCAGGGAGGGCAATCTACCTACCAGGACTTCTGTTCTCATTTGAGGGCGGTATAATAAAAATAACTATGTTCCCCCAAATGTTTTTACTTTAATAGCTTCCGTGGATGTTCATTTGAAACAAGAAACAGTAGGGGGAAGGCCCTGCCCTTGTGAGCTTAACATCTAGGTGGGGGGGAGGGTAAAGACTCAAGAGTGGGGAGATGAAGGAGTTGGAGGATAAGGCACCTGTAGCAAATGTGAATTTATCTCTGAAGGGGAACTTGAAAGATAAGGTCATCAGGGGGGTCTGCATGGCTGATACAGTAGTTAAACCCCTCCCACAATGTGATGTCATGACCATAGTCCTGACAGTTTCCTGTCTGTGAACCTCGTTGCATTGTGGGAAACATTTTTTTTCCCAACTGCCAAGCAAGCAATATCTCCCTCAGTGCACAGAACTCTCAGCAACAAACATTCCGTACAAATCACTTTGCAGAACTTTAGAGGTCATCACCAGTGGTAAATGTCAGAATGTAAATCGGGGAGAGGAAAGACTTTACAATGGGCAACCACTGACTAAATCATCTATAAATGAATATTGTAAACAATAACCAATTTTATTCATTATGTTATATTCACTACAGTTCCTCTTTAAGTGAGAGTGATATGGAGGCTGCCATATTTATTTCCTTTTAACCAATACCGGTTGCCTGGCAGCCCTGCTGATCTTTTGTGCATCAGTAATGTCCAAATATCACACCTGAAACAAGCATGGGGTAAGGCTATGTTCACATCAGGCCGTTTTCAGCCTACGTTCCGCTCCGATGAGCGGAACGCATCAGCCGCAGCAATGCTTTCCCTATAGGAAAGTTCACATTGCTACGTTCATCGGAGCGGACATTCCCGACATGTCGGGACCTTGCGTTCCGCTAACGGAGCAGAACGCAAGCGTACGGGCGGATGCACCCTAATGTGAGCCCACCCTAAACCCAGTCAGAGCACCTGATCTGCATGCTTGTTCAGGGCCCATGGCTGAGGGTAACCCTCACCCTATCAGAGGCAGAGAAGCAGCAGGACAGCCAGGTAATTGGGACAGTTTGAAGGTTTCCAGGCTCAGAGCCTGATTGGCAAGGTGCGCGAGAATGAGGGGAGGTGACAAAAAGAGAGACGGAGGATTTTGAGGCAAGAGACAAGGTGGGATAGTAAAATGAATGAGGAAATGCATAGAGGAGACCACTTAGTGCCAGCTTTGCATGATAGGGATGGGTGTTTGAACTGGAGGCTCTGGGTAACTGTCAGGCAGTGGAGCCAGGGCCAGATTTACCATAAGGCACTGTAGGCACGTGCCTACAGGCGCCTGATGATGGAGGGGCGGTTCACTCCCCTCCCCTTGTGCCTCCATCCCTTCTTTCCTGTGCTGCAGAGTCCTGATGAGAGAGTAAAATGAGAGGTTACTCTCCCTGCTCTCTGCATTCCACTGACGAGATCTCCCTTCAGTCGGGGACACCTCTCTACTTAATACTGAGGGTTCCTCTGGCTATCTAATACTAAGGGGCATCTCTAGCTACTTAATACTGAGGGTACTTCTGGCTACCTAATACCAAGGGGCACCTCTAGCGACCTATGATGGGCAAGGGAAGTAAGGGAGAAGTGATAGCTGGGACAGCCAGTACACTTGCGGTGCAGTTCGGCTGGGGTTTGTAGGTTCATGGAGGGTGAAGTGTAGGGTGCCAGGACCTCTGTGCCTATAGGCTCCTGTGATGTAAATCCGGGCCTGCATGCATGGAGGGCGGAGTCTAGGGTGCCAGGACATCTGTGCCTATAGGCTCCTGTGATGTAAATCCGGGCCTGCATGCATGGAGGGCGGAGTCTAGGGTGCCAGGACATCTGTGCCTATAGGCTCATGTGATGTAAATCCAGGCCTGCATGCATGGAGGGCGGAGTCTAGGGTGCCAGGGCATCTGTGCCTATAGGCTCCTGCGGGGTAAATCCTGGCCTGCATGCATGGAGGGCGGAGTCTAGGGTGCCAGGACATCTGTGCCTATAGGCTCCTGTGATGTAAATCCTGGCCTGCATGCATGGAGGGAGGAGTCTAGGGTGCCAGGACATCAGTGGCTATAGGCTCCTGTGAGGTAAATCCGGGGCTGCATGCATGGAGGGCGGAGTCTAGGGTGCCAGGACATCTGTGCCTATAGGCTCCTGTGATGTAAATCCTGGCCTGCATGCATGGAGGGAGGAGTCTAGGGTGCCAGGACATCAGTGGCTATAGGCTCCTGTGATGTAAATCCGGGGCTGCATGCATGGAGGGCGGAGTCTAGGCTGCCAGGGCATCTGTGCCTATAGGCTCCTGCGGGGTAAATCCTGGCCTGCATGCATGGAGGGCGGAGTCTAGGGTGCCAGGACATCTGTGCCTATAGGCTCCTGTGATGTAAATCCTGGCCTGCATGCATGGAGGGAGGAGTCTAGGGTGCCAGGACATCTGTGCCTATAGGCTCCTGTGAGGTAAATCCGGGGCTGCATGCATGGAGGGCGGAGTCTAGGGTGCGAGGACATCAGTGCCTATAGGCTCCTGTGAGGTAAATCCGGGGCTGCATGCATGGAGGGCGGAGTCTAGGCTGCCAGGGCATCTGTGCCTATAGGCTCCTGCGGGGTAAATCCGGGCTCAAGTGGAGGAACTGGCAAAGAGGGGCAGCATCAGAGGAGGGGAAGGAGAGGCAGATAAGACTGCTGTACAGACAGATATTGTTCTAAAGCAGGCTTGGGCAAACTCAGCCCTCCAGCTGTTACGGAACTATAAGTCCCACAATGCATTTGCCTTTATGAGTCATGAATGTGGCTGTCGGACTCCTGCAATGCATTGTGGGACTTGTAGTTCCTTAACAGAGGGCCAAGTTTGCCCATGCCGGTTGTAAAGACTATGTTCTGTGGGGTCCTTCCCACGACACAGATGCCGAGGACCACCAAAGTCTACATTTGCCAGTGCAGAACCTCGTTAAGTCATCATTTGAGGCAATGACACCAGCAGCGCCAATCATCCTATACGCCACTTGTAGACTGAACCGTGTCAATTCACTGAATTGCTTCAATAAGAGCTGCGGTCATCCTCCTCACCAGCGCTGGTACCAAACTTATAAAACAACCGGCTCTGTCTAAACCAGAGAGACTCCCACCGAGCAGAGGGAACAATTAGCAGGAACCACAAGCACATCGTGTAATTAGTTCCTGTTGCTCGCGCACAACATTGAGGCATGCACAGCTATAAAAGGCTAACCAATGTGGTCACTGACAAATGAACAGAATCACCGCTTCAATGCTTTCCAGCTTCCCACCCATCAAAATACTCACATTTCACTTTGATTATAAAAAGTGCCATATATGCAGATCAGTGACTGCGCAAATCTTATTGTCATTTATGTCATTAAAGAGGACCTGAACTTACAACTTCCTGTGCTCTAAAAGATAAGCAACAGCATAATAAAGAAAAAACAAACATTTCTGTGTTACAGGCCACATAACTCCTGCAATAAACTTGCAGTGTGTCTACTTCCCGCTTTCATAAAAGCAGACATAAGGTTAACATCCTGTGTTTACAAATTAGCTGCTTTGCCAAAGTTGCCAAGATTCCTGAACTGACACAGCTGAGAGATCAATTACACAATTGATCAGACCCAGATGAGAGGGCATTAGACTCTCTAAATACTCTAAACGCCATAAATACTTCTAGGAGGACAATGGGTCCAGATTGGGGGAAGGTAGGTAGGTTTATAACATTTGTTTTCCGATTAGACCAACTTTTACAGCTTGGCCCTTGTTTTCTGAGAGGCGTCATCTCACGGCTATTGAGTATTGCGGTATTGTTTTGGGGTTTTTCTTAAAGGACAACTGAAGTGAGAAGACTGTAGGCTGTCATGTTTATTTCCTTTTAAACAATACCAGTTGCCTGGCAGCCCTGCAAGGCTGCAAAAGTGGCTGAATCACACCAGAAACAAGCATGCAGCTAATCTTGTCAGATCTGACAATGTCAGAAACACCGCGCCCGGACAAAAAGGGCGCCCGGACAAAAAGGGCGCGGGGTGTAAACGCTAATGAATAATTAATCATTAATAGCGTTTATAAAAATAGTGTGCTATATTTCGTTTACAAATAATGTTTTACAAAAGTATAAATCATTAAATAATGTGTATGAAATCGGCAATTGTGAAAACGTTACTCTTCCCTGTTTCAAAAGTGAAACTTATAATTACGTTTATTAAAAAAACGATAATATATGTTTAATTGTTATAATTGTATATTATTGTGAATAACCTTCATTTATGGTTTGTTCTTATAATAAAATCTGAAAATATTCTTTATAACGATGATATAAATATAACTGCGTTCGTGGTGCCTAAACCTAAGACCCCCCCTGGTGGTGCCTAAACCTAAGACCCCCCCTGGTGGTGCCTAAACCTAAGACCCCCCCGGTGGTGCCTAAACCTAAGACCCCCCCCCCCCGGTGGTGCCTAAACCTAAGACCCCCCCTGGTGGTGCCTAAACCTAAGACCCCCCCTGGTGGTGCCTAAACCTAAGACCCCCCCGGTGGTGCCTAAACCTAAGACCCCCCCCCCCCGGTGGTGCCTAAACCTAAGACCCCCCCTGGTGGTGCCTAAACCTAAGACCCCCCCGGTGGTGCCTAAACCTAAGACCCCCCCCCCCCGGTGGTGCCTAAACCTAAGACCCCCCCTGGTGGTGCCTAAACCTAAGACCCCCCCTGGTGGTGCCTAACCCCAAGACCCCCCCTGGTGGTGCCTAACCCCAAGACCCCCCCTGGTGGTGCCTAACCCCAAGACCCCCCCTGGTGGTGCCTAACCCTAACCACCCCTGGTGGTGCCTAACCCTAACCACCCCTGGTGGTGCCTAACCCTAACCACCCCCCCTGGTGGTGCCTAACCCCAAGACCCCCCCTGGTGGTGCCTAACCCCAAGACCCCCCCTGGTGGTGCCTAACCCCAAGACCCCCCCTGGTGGTGCCTAACCCCAAGACCCCCCCTGGTGGTGCCTAACCCTAACCACCCCCCCGGTGGTGCCTAACCCCAAGACCCCCCTGGTGGTGCCTAACCCTAACCACCCCCCCTGGTGGTGCCTAACCCTAAGACCCCCCCTGGTGGTGCCTAACCCTAAGACCCCCCCTGGTGGTGCCTAACCCTAACCACCCCCCCTGGTGGTGCCTAACCCTAACCCCCCCCCCCTTGGTGGTGCCTAACCCTAACCACCCCCCTGGTGGTGCCTAACCCTAACCACCCCCCTTACTGATCGCTTTATTATGTGGATAATAATGTTTTACTAATTGTGGCTGCAAAAAATATATTGCAATTTACGTTACGTACTGATCGCTTTATTTTGTGAATAATAATGTTTTACAAACAGTAAGGGATAAAACTTTAAATAATATTTTAATTAGTTAAATAAGAAAAATATGTTTAGTATTTTTTATAAACGTTATTCGGCACGGGTGCATTTTATAAACGTAAATAACCACAAGCTCAGTTATAAATCATTAAAAATCTCCGGGCGCCGTTTGTAAACGTTATATAACTCCGGCGCCCTTTTTTCCTGCTCGGCGCCCATTAAACGTTATTATGAGAGTGAATGGCGGCGCCCTTTTTGTCCACTAGCTGCCTGCGCCCTTTTTTCACGCTTCCGAAACACCTGATCTGCTGCATGCTTGTTCAGGGGCTGTGGCTAAATGTATTAGAGGCAGAGGGTCAGCAGGGCTGCCAGGCAACTGGTATTGCTTAAAAGGGAATAAACATGGCAGCCTCCATATACCTCTCTCTTCAGTTGTCCTTTAACAAGCAGCATATTAGCCCTATGGAGGCTCTCAAGCTCAATCTTAGAACCCAACTGGGAATAAATTTGGCTTCCTGCAATCTTGGGAATTTTGGCATACGTTGTGGTGCGTCACTTGAATGCGCACAAGGGGACTAACCGGACTCATCTTGGTTATTTATGCTGTTATTTAATCTACGTTGAGTTCAGTTTTGTTTTGAGAAGTTCGGACTGGGGATAATATACAAAAGTATCATTCCAAAAACATACAGTAAGTGCTTTTATTTGGGGATTGTTGGAATGTGGAGGGGGTGTGGTTACCGGTCATTCACTAGTTGGGGGAGGGGTTGAGAAGGTGATTGGGCGTGTGACAAGGTGCGAAGTTGCAACAATCGATTCCTATCGGAGGTTACACACGTTCTATTAGCCGAGGCCATAGCACTGCTTTTTGCACTTTATTCTAGCGTTTATAAATGGGCTTAGACAGTTACTTGACATCGCAGGATGCTAGAGGCTTGCCAGGACGCCAGCACACATCAGCGTGTGATAAATGTCCACTCCAGTAATGACCATCTGCGTGATGACCTGAGTGAACTATGAGACATCCCTGGGAATGTTCCTCAGCGCGCTGTGCTTACGCAAAGCAACCGCGAGTTGAAACGATTCCGCACTACAGCAGATCGCCGACACGTTGAGTGGAAGATGAGGTGCATTCTGTGAGTCGCGGCAGATAATAGACAGTCGGAAAACTGAGGCCAGCACTGGTCAGTAATCGCAGGGGAGTGAGGCGCTGCAGTGATAGCGGCCATTGAGACTCGAGCATACGCTAGCGATGTGTGGACAGATTGACTAAGAGACAGATCTCTCTCTGATCTAAAGGTGGCCACTAACGACCTAATTTCTAGCAAAAAATCGTTTGAGCGATCAGATAATTCTGATCAGAAGTGAATTCGTTCACTACGCCATCAACTAACCAATCTTTGCGTCCTATCACAACACACAAGAAAATCCAAATTTTGGATCAACGAAAATCCAATCAGACACTAAAGCTGCACATCCGCACTCGCGTCTATGCGGACTGTGCAACCGTGGCAATCCTGGCGGCCATCTTATGCGGGGAAAGCTAGCCCCACCCCTGGTGTAGGGTCCGGATGCGACCTGGGGCTGCCTACATGTAAATAAACTGTGCGGAATGGAAGGGAGGGCGCGGATGGCATCCTCCATAAAACAAGATTGTACACAGGTATTCATCTTTATTTCACTTCTTCACCTCGTAATAGAGTTGGGCGAACAGTTCAGCTGTGTTAGCCGAACTGCAGCCGAACTGTTCGGCTGCCCAACCTGTCATTTCGCTGTGGCTCTTACTACTTCCGGGTCGCAATGACCCGGAGTAGTACGTCTGCGCTGGCCCGGCGGAGCGCGTCCTAGATCGCGCTCCCGTTGCCGGGCACTCTCTGCGCATGTGTGTGACGTCATGAGTAACACAGCCGAACTGTTCGCCCAACTCTACCTCGTAAGTCCTTTAAAGAGAGTCTGAAGCGTGAATAAATCTCGCTTCAGACCTCATAGTCAGCGGGGGCATGTGTGCCACTGCTACAACGCCGCTATCCCGCGGCTAAACGGGGGTCCCTAACCTCCCGAAATCCCCTCCAAGCAGCGCATACCCTCTTCTGGATTAAGGCAGGGCTAACCCCCGCAGCCCTGCCTCACGCGCGTCTGTCAGCGCGTATCTCCGCCTCTCTCAGTCTTCCTTTACTGAGAGGGGCGGGGGAGAAGCGGCGATGCGCCGCTGATAGACGGCGCTGAGAGGCAGGGCTGCAGCCGCTAGCCCTGCCTGAAGAGCAGCAAAATCTACGACCAAGTTGGTTGTTGATTTTGCAGGGGGGGGGGGGGGGGGGTTGGGGGGTCAGGGACCCCCGTTAAGCCGCGCGATAGCGGCGTTTTAGCAGGGGGCACACATGCCCCATGCTGACTATGAGACAAGAAGCGAGATTTATTCTCGCTTCAGTGTCTCTTTAAGAGATCAGTCGGCTGCCCATATACCTCAGGCTACTTCCCGATCAGTTTCAGCATAAAATCTCTTGGGAATCGGATGCCGCCTACACCACCACCTGACCGCTGTCACCCCAAATGTAAAGGTTTCCCCCCTTAGCCCCCCACCAACCACACCCCCCCCCCCCCCCCGGGTCCCTCTGCATTGTACATCTCACCTGTTCCAGCTGCGGGGACTCTCGTTCTCATGCGCTGCTTTCCCCAGGCAGCGCCGCGACACCACATGACGTCACACACACCTGGCGGCGCTCGGGCAAAGCAGCGGACGAGATCGGGAGTCACCACAGCTGGAGCAGTGCACCATGGGAGGTGAGAGACTGCTAACCATCATGTCACCATGCTACCCACATGTGGTTGAATGTTTGTGGTTTTCTGAAAAATGTGCACTATTGGGGGTATTTAAGGACTGAGTTGAGCCTGATCTAGATGACAATCTCTCCTTACTTACACCCTTGTGTGTCTGTACATGCAGAAGACAGTAGATTATAGCCCAACTATCACTAGATAGCACTATCTGCATGGGTTTCCTCCAGGCACTCACACATTCCAAAATCATACAGAGAAGTTTATTGGCTTCCGCCTAGATTGTCCCTAGACTACGATACATACACTACACGATACATACATAGACATATGACTATGGCAGGGATTAGATTGTGAGCTCCTCTGTGGGACAGTTATGTGACAAGACAATATATACTCTGTACAGTGCTGCAGATGATGTCGGCGCTATATAAATACTAAATAATAATTCCCAGGTAAGACAAATATATTAATTGGAATATGAATGGGTATACACGCTGGGAAGGGGGGGCAGGAGGCAGGGAGAGAGTAATGGAGGCTGCCTGCACTGGGGCCACCTATAGGTATACAAGGGACACCCATGCCTGGCTATCTATACAGGGAGTAAATATCCCTGGCTACCTAACTGGGGGCAACTAAACCAGGCAAACTGCTCTAGTCCCCAAGGGGGGGTTAAATGGCCAATCCCCAAGGGTTAAATGAAAAATGGCAACAAACAAAAACAGAAGAAATCCGCAAAAGTATTATAGAATGACTTTCAACGCCATTTTCATTCGAAAGTCTAATATTTCATTATTTTCACCAAAAAGAACGCGAAAAAGATTAAAATCGGCATTTTCACTCGTCACTGGTCTCAGCAGAGCTGGTTGTCCCTAAAACATGTGCTGTTACGGGTAAGAGGACTGAGTTGACAAACCAGCTATAGGAAAATATTTCGGGCTTTTCCACACTCTATATGCTTTGATTGCTATGCGATCTCCCATTTGCAGAAAATTCCAACAGCGATTTTCGCGCCTGCCGATCGCACCCAAAAAAATCATGGTGAAGAGTCCACTGTGAAAACTACGATTGCAGCGCACCGCAATAGCGACAGCTGCGATTTTCAGTCTGGAAGGGCTCTTAGGATTTCATTCGATAAAAGAATTTGGTCTGTGCAGTTTCAAACTCCTTTGGTGGGGGGGAGGGGGTTGACGTTATACTGTAATAGGAACTAGGAGATGGTAATGGGGGTATTGGCGTGTAGTCGAGAGGATTGAGATTCGCTTTAAAAAGTAGAATAATCCTTTAACCAGCAAAGACACAAAAAGGTGTGTGTCTCCATTTTAAGTGGGGTGGGTCAGCGGCTCCAGCCTGAATGACAATGGCCTTTTAAACCACTCCAGTCACCTGTCATTGTGTGACTGCTGTAGATCAAGCTGGGGTTTAGCCTCCAGTACCTGGTCCTGCTCCTCCACAAGGCTCAAGTGAGCCGGGCATGGTTTCCAGAAGGCCCAAGGAGCTTCTCTGTGACACAATTTAAGTAGCTGGCCCTAAGGGGGCAATATAGCAGCCATGCCCGGGCTAAAGGCCGAGACCCCACGCCTATCAGTGTCAGGGCTTCTCAGAGTGATGGGACTGCTGTAACCTCCTCCGGATACTTGAGTTACATTGCAGGAACATGCATTTGGTTCCAGGCTCTCTCCTCCGCAGGTGTGACAGCTAACCAACATTCTTATCAGGTCAAGGCGGGCGTGCCTAATACTACAACTACTGCAGAGCATCGCTGAGGTGCCTAATACTACAACTACTGCAGAGCATCGCTGAGGTGCCTAATACTACAACTACTGCAGAGCATCACTGGCGTGCCTCATACTACAACTACTGCAGAGCATCGCTGGCGTGCCTCATACTACAACTACTGCAGAGCATCGCTGGCGTGCCTCATACTACAACTACTGCAGAGCATCGCTGGCGTGCCTAATACTACAACTACTGCAGAGCATCGCTGAGGTGCCTAATACTACAACTACTGCAGAGCATCGCTGAGGTGCCTAATACTACAACTGCTGCAGAGCATCGCTGAGGTGCCTAATACTACAACTACTGCAGAGCATCGCTGGCGTGCCTAATACTACAACTACTGCAGAGCATCACTGGCGGCGTACGGGAAAAAAGGGCGCAGGGAAAAAAGGGTGCAGGGTTTTAAACGATAAGCATGAATAACGTTTAAAAAAAAAAATTGTGCTATATTTCGTTTAAAAATAATGTTTTATAAAGTTGTAAATCATTAAATAATGTGTATGAAATCGGGAATTGTAAAAACATTTATCTTCCCTGTTTAAAAAGTGAAATGTATAACAACGTTTTATAAAAGATTAATAAGAATGTTACTAAAACTATACTTAACCCTACTCTCATACAGAACCCTCCCTGTACCTATCCCTAACCCCTAGACCCCCCTGGTGGTGCCTAAACCTAAGACCCCCCCCCCCCTTGTGGTGCCTAAACCTAAGACCCCCCCCCCCTTGTGGTGCCTAAACCTAAGACCCCCCCCCCTTGTGGTGCCTAAACCTAAGACCCCCCCCTTGTGGTGCCTAAACCTAAGACCCCCCCTTGTGGTGCCTAAACCTAAGACCCCCCCTTGTGGTGCCTAAACCTAAGACCCCCCTCCAGACTAAAAATCTACTCAGCAGCACTGAAAAAGCTTAGTGTTTCTTTAACAGTTTCACAGCATCAGAACTTTGTTTTTCTTACCCAAGCCTAATTTTTAGCTACACATAAGAAAACTGCCAGGGCATTTTTCCCCTGATGCTGTGCAAAGCATGATGGGATTTCTGATGTTGTTCTCGTTCTGCTGTTTTGGTGCAAAACATTTTTTTTATTTATTTTGAATTTGAAGCCTAGCGCATGCAGCTGGGAGGGGTTATCAGGACACAGGACAGTTGGAACTGTGTCTCATGCTCCCTGTCACCTCCTTTCAACCAAAAAGATGGCTGCCCCCATGACAAAGATGGCAGCCCCCATGAAATCACAAACATTTGCCTGTTCTTTTAAAACAGGGAGAGTAAGAGATTATATTACCCATCTATTTTAGTTAACATAACTAATGTAACTTAATGACAGTATGTTTGTTTAGGCTGAAGTTCTGGCCGTCCTACTGATCTCCTACCTCTAATGCTTTTTCTCTACTAGCTGCAGGCGGTATAGGTGTTTATTTGAAGGCCTGCATAGAGGGCATTGCAATAGTCCAGCCATGATGTGAGGAAGGAATGGACTAGGGTTGGAAGATCCTCTGCAGGAATGAGGTGCTTAATTCTGCGGATCAATTAAATACCATCTTTTCTACCGATGTGAATGAGCCTACAGGAAACACATATGTTCAATAAAAAAATCGCACCCTTAATGGGCACCTTAGGTAAATGCTTCCATATTCTACTATCACCCCGTGCCAACACAAGGTGCTCCTGGGAAGGGTCCGATAATCTCTCTGAAGGGCTCCGGGTACATGAGAGTTTAATAAACACATTTACAAATATTAATATGTTACAGTATAATCTCATTATCATAAACTCTGATATAGTAAACATTCTGGTATAGTAAACTACCTCTCCAGGTCTCTATTAAAAGTCTATGGGAGCAACGCCTGGTATAGTAAACTCTGATATAATAAAACTTTTGTTACATTGAGAGCCCGTTTCCACTTGTGCGTTGCGATTCCTGTGCGGAAAAAGCATGTGCGATTTCGCATGCGGATGCGTTTTTCCATGCGATTTCGCATGCGTTTTGTGGCCAAGCGTTTTTAACCACATCAATTCTGGTGTGCTTTTTACATTGTTTTTACACAAAAACGCATGTGAAAAAGCACAGAAAAACGCATGGCAAAAATGCATGCGAAAACGCACAGAAAAACGCATGGCAAAAATGCAAGTACATTGTATGCGATTTGCACACCGAATTCTGATGGCTCTGCCATGCAGATTTTTTCTGCACAGAAAAAACGCTAAGAAATCCTGACAAGTGGAAATAGTCCCATCCACTTGTATTGCTTATGCGCATCTGCATGCAGGAAACGCCTGCAGATTCGCTCTCGTGGAAACGGGCCCTAAAGGGAACCCAAGGTGAGAGGGTTATGAAGGATGACAAATTTATTTCCTTGTAAACAATGCCAGTTGCCTGGCAGCCCTGTTGATCTGGCATAAATAGTATCTGAATCAAAACCCTGGAACAAGCATATGGCTAATCCAGTAAAACCTAGGTCAGCTGAGTCAGAGTACCTGATCATGCTTGTTCAGGGGCTATGGCTAAAAGTATTAGAGGCGGAGGATTAGCAGGACTTCCAGACAACTGGTGTTGCTTTAAAGGGCAGCACGGTGGCGTAGTGGTTAGCGCTCTTGCCTTGCAGCGCTGGGTCCTTGGTTCGGATCCCAGCCAGGTCAACATCTGCAAGGAGTTTGTATGTTCTCCCCATGTCTGTGTGGGTTTCCTCCGGTCACTCTGGTTTCTTCCCACATCCCCAAAAACTTACAGATAAGTTAATTGGCTTCCGCTAAATTGTCCCTAGACTATGATACATACACTACATGATAGATACATAGACATAGGACGATGGTAGGGATTAGATTGTGAGCTTCTCTGAGGGACAGTTAGTGACAAGACAATATACTCTGTACAGCGCTGCGTAATATGTCGGCGCTATATAAATACTTGAATAAATAAATACATAAAAGGAAATAAATATGGCAGCCTCCATATCCTTCTCACCTCGGGTTCCCTTTAAATCTATGTTTTTTGGCCCCTACGTGATGCAGAGGCCTCGTTCACACTAGGGACGTTGCTGTATGTATTGCACAATGCATTGCACTGTGAGCTTTGCTAGGTAAAGCTTTTTCCATTGACTCTAATGTAACATGTGCTTTGTTACTGTCCGTTTGAGAAACGTGATGTTGCATGCAGCTCTGTGTGTTGCAATGTGAAGCGCACAGCAATGCAAGTGAATGGGTGAGCTCTTTCAGTGCATAGCAGTGCACTTTGGAGATGCATTTTTTACCTCTAGTAAAAAAAATAAAAATTCAAATGAATCCAATCTGTATTGACAACTGCTACATCAAATAAGCATGTAAACGCATGGGTCCGCTTGGAAAAAAAACAAAAACGCACTGAAGAGTGTTATGAAATGCGCATCAATGCATGAGTTTCTTTATCATGCGCTTTAATAAGTTTCACCCAATGTGAACGAGGCCTAACTCTGGTTATAGTAAAAGGTGGAAAGCGCATGCATCATGTCACTGGGCGGAGCATACTCCGAATATCAGTGGGGGCTGCATGCATCACATGACCCATGTTCTGCTGCTCTCCTCAGGCTGGTTCCAAGTCCCGCCCGTGGAAATATCGGAGCCACTCACAGGAAGCAAGTAGCTGCCTCTATTCATTAACGGCTGCAATTTTTAAACAGTACCTTAGCTCTATAAAATAATTCAAAAACGCTCTCCTCATGCCCATCGCTCCCCATTCTCCTTTGTCCCCCTCCATTAAGTCCCCCTGAACCTACTCCTGGGCTGAGAGTGCTCTGCGCATGCCCACTATGTAGTTGCGTCTTGAGCTTGTGCAAGTGCTTGTACTGTACCTCCAATGGGAGGGCAGAGCTGCTCCTGTGCAGCAGAGCATGTACCAGGGCATGCTGGGCCATTTCTAGAACAAGTGCTTGTACTGTACCTCCAATGGGAGGACAGAGCTGCTCCTGTGCAGCAGAGAATGCACCAGGGCATGCTGGGATATTTCTAGGACAAGTGCTTGTACTGTACCTCCAATGGGAGGACAGAGCTGCTCCTGTGCAGTAGAGAATGCACCAGGGCATGCTGGGATATTTCTAGGACAAGTGCTTGTACTGTACCTCCAATGGGAGGGCAGAGATGCTCCTGTGCAGCAGAGAATGCACCAGGGCATGCTGGGATATTTCTAGGACAAGTGCTTGTACTGTACCTCCAATGGGAAGACAGAGCTGCTCCTGTGCAGCAGAGGATGCACCAGGGCATGCTGGGCCATTTCTAGGACAAGTGCTTGTACTGTACCTCCAATGGGAGGACAGAGCTGCTCCTGTGCAGCAGAGAATGTACCAGGGCATGCTGGGATATTTCTAGGACAAGTGCTTGTACTGTACCTCCAATGGGAGGACAGAGCTGCCCCTGTGCAGCAGAGAATGTACCAGGGCATGCTGGGATATTTCTAGGACAAGTGCTTGTACTGTACCTCCAATGGGAGGACAGAGCTGCCCCTGTGCAGCAGAGAATGCACCAGGGCATGCTGGGATATTTCTAGGACAAGTGCTTGTACTGTACCTCCAATGGGAGGACAGAGCTGCTCCTGTGCAGCAGAGAATGTACCAGGGCATGCTGGGCCATTTCTAGGACAAGTGCTTGTACTGTACCTCCAATGGGGGGACAGAGCTGCTCCTGTGCAGCAGAGAATGTACCAGGGCACGCTGGGATATTTCTAGGACAAGTGCTTGTACTGTACCACCAATGGGAGGACAGAGCTGCTCCTGTGCAGCAGAGAATGCATCAGGGCATGCTGGGATATTTCTAGGACAAGTGCATGTACTGTACCTCCAATGGGAGGACAGAGCTGCTCCTGTGCAGCAGAGAATGTACCAGGGCATGCTGGGCCATTTCTAGGACAAGTGCTTGTACTGTACCTCCAATGGGAGGACAGAGCTGCTCCTGTGCAGCAGAGAATGCACCAGGGCATGCTGGGATATTTCTAGGACAAGTGCCTGTACTGTACCTCCAATGGGAGGACAGAGCTGCTCCTGTGCTGCAGAGAATGCACCAGGGCATGCTGGGATATTTCTAGGACAAGTGCTTGTACTGTACCTCCAATGGGAGGACAGAGCTGCTCCTGTGCAGCAGAGAATGTACCAGGGCATGCTGGGCCATTTCTAGGACAAGTGCTTGTACTGTACCTCCAATGGGAGGACAGAGCTGCTCCTGTGCAGCAGAGAATGGACCAGGGCATGCTGGGATATTTCTAGGACAAGTGCATGTACTGTACCTGCAATGGGAGGACAGAGCTGCTCCTGTGCAGCAGAGAATGCACCAGGGCATGCTGGGATATTTCTAGGACAAGTGTTTGTACTGTACCTCCAATGGGAGGACAGAGCTGCTCCTGTGCAGCAGAGAATGTACCAGGGCATGCTGGGATATTTCTAGGACAAGTGCTTGTACTGTACCTCCAATGGGAGGACAGAGCTGCTCCTGTGCAGCAGAGAATGTACCAGGGCATGCTGGGCCATTTCTAGGACAAGTGCTTGTACTGTACCTCCAATGGGAGGACAGAGCTGCTCCTGTACAGCAGAGAACGCACCAGGGCATGCTGGGCCATTTCTAGGACAAGTGCTTGTACTGTACTTCCAATGGGAGGACAGAGCTGGTCCTGTGCAGCAGAGAATGCACCAGGGCATGCTGGGATATTTCTAGGACAAGCGCTTGTACTGTACCCCCAATGGGAGGACAGAGCTGCTCCTGTGCAGCAGAGAATATACCAGGGCATGCTGGGCCATTTCTAGGACAAGTGCTTGTACTGTACCTCCAATGGGAGGACAGAGCTGCTCCTGTGCAGCAGAGAATGTACCAGGACATGCTGGTATATTTCTAGGACAAGTGCTTGTACTGTACCTCCAATGGGAGGACAGAGCTGCTCCTGTGCAGCAGAGAATGCACCAGGGCATGCTGGGCTATTTCTAGGACAAGTGCTTGTACTGTACCTCCAATTAGAGGACAGAGCTGCTCCTGTGCAGCAGAGAATGTACCAGGGCATGCTGGGCCATTTCTAGGACAAGTGCTTGTACTGTACCCCCAATGGGAGGACAGAGCTGCTCCTGTGCAGCAGAGAATGTACCAGGGCATGCTGGGCCATTTCTAGGACAAGTGCTTGTACTGTACCTCCAATGGGAGGACAGAGCTGCTCCTGTGCAGCAGAGAATGCACCAGGGCATGCTGGGCCATTTCTAGGACAAGTGCTTGTACTGTACCTCCAATGGGAGGACAGAGCTGCTCCTGTGCAGCAGAGAATGTACCAGGACATGCTGGTATATTTCTAGGACAAGTGCTTGTACTGTACCTGCAATGGGAGGACAGAGCTGCTCCTGTGCAGCAGAGAATGCACCAGGGCATGCTGGGCCATTTCTAGGACAAGTGCTTGTACTGTACCTCCAATGGAAGGACAGAGCTGCTCCTGTGCAGCAGAGAATATACCAGGGCATGCTGGGCCATTTCTAGGACAAGTGCTTGTACTGTACCTCCAATGGGAGGACAGAGCTGCTCCTGTGCAGCAGAGAATGTACCAGGACATGCTGGTATATTTCTAGGACAAGTGCTTGTACTGTACCTCCAATGGGAGGACAGAGCTGCTCCTGTGCAGCAGAGAATGCACCAGGGCATGCTGGGCTATTTCTAGGACAAGTGCTTGTACTGTACCTCCAATTAGAGGACAGAGCTGCTCCTGTGCAGCAGAGAATGCACCAGGGCATGCTGGGCCATTTCTAGGACAAGTGCTTGTACTGTACCTCCAATGGGAGGACAGAGCTGCTCCTGTGCAGCAGAGAATGTACCAGGACATGCTGGGCCATTCCTAGGACAAGTGCTTGTACTGTACCTCCACTGGGAGGACAGAGCCACTCCTGTGCAGCAGAGAATGCACCAGGACATGCTGGGCCATTTCTAGGACAAGTGCTTGTACTGTACCTCCAATGGGAGGACAGAGCTGGTCCTGTGCAGCAGAGAATGCACCAGGGCATGCTGGGATATTTCTAGGACAAGTGCTTGTACTGTACCTCCAATGGGAGGACAGAGCTGCTCCTGTGCAGCAGAGAATGTACCAGGGCATGCTGGGCCATATCTAGGGCCATATCCAGGGCATGCTGGGCCATTTCTAGGACAAGCGCTTGTACTGTACCCCCAATGGGAGGACAGAGCTGCTCCTGTGCAGCAGAGAATATACCAGGGCATGCTGGGCCATTTCTAGGACAAGTGCTTGTACTGTACCTCCAATGGGAGGACAGAGCTGCTCCTGTGCAGCAGAGAATGTACCAGGGCATGCTGGGCCATTTCTAGGACAAGTGCTTGTACTGTACCTCCAATGGGAGGACAGAGCTGCTCCTGTGCAGCAGAGATTGTACCAGGGCATGCTGGGCCATTTCTAGGACAAGTGCTTGTACTGTACCTCCAATGGGAGGACAGAGCTGCTCCTGTGCAGCAGAGAATGCACCAGGACATGCTGGGCCATTTCTAGGACAAGTGCTTGTACTGTACCTCCAATGGGAGGGCAGAGCTGCTCCTGTGCAGCAGAGAATGCACCAGGACATGCTGGGCCATTTCTAGGACAAGTGCTTGTACTGTACCTCCAATGGGAGGACAGAGCTGCTCCTGTGCAACAGAGAATGTACCAGGGCATGCTGGGATATTTCTAGGACAAGTGCTTGTGCTGTACCTCCAATGGGAGGACAGAGCCGCTCCTGTGCAGCAGAGAATATACCAGGGCATGCTGGGATATTTCTAGGACAAGTGCTTGTACTGTACCTCCAATGGGAGGACAGAGCTGCTCCTGTGCAGCAGAGAATGCACCAGGGCATGCTGGGATATTCCTAGGACAAGTGCTTGTACTGTACCTCCAATGGGAGGACAGAGCCGCTCCTGTGCAGCAGAGAATATACCAGGGCATGCTGGGATATTTCTAGGACAAGTGCTTGTACTGTACCTCCAATGGGAGGACAGAGCCGCTCCTGTGCAGCAGAGAATGTACCAGGGCATGCTGGGATATTTCTAGGACAAGTGCTTGTACTGTACCTCCAATGGGGGGACAGAGCTGCCCCTGTGCAGCAGAGAATGTACCAGGGCATGCTGGGCCATTTCTAGGACAAGTGCTTGTACTGTACCTCCAATGGGAGGGCAGAGCTGCTCCTGTGCAGCAGAGAATGTACCAGGGCATGCTGGGCCATTTCTAGGACAAGTGCTTGTACTGTACCTCCAATGGGAGGGCAGAGCTGCTCCTGTGCAGCAGAGAATGCACCAGGGCATGCTGGGATATTTCTAGGACAAGTGCTTGTACTGTACCTCCAATGGGAGGGCAGAGCTGCTCCTGTGCAGCAGAGAATGTACCAGGGCATGCTGGGATATTTCTAGGACAAGTGCTTGTACTGTACCTCCAATGGGAGGACAGAGCTGGTCCTGTGCAGCAGAGAATGTACCAGGGCATGCTGGGATATTTCTAGGACAAGTGCTTGTACTGTACCTCCAATGGGAGGACAGAGCTGCTCCTGTGCAGCAGAGAATGTACCAGGGCATGCTGGGATATTTCTAGGACAAGTGCTTGTACTGTACCTCCAATGGGAGGACAGAGCTGCTCCTGTGCTGCAGAGAATGCACCAGGGCATGCTGGGATATTTCTAGGACAAGTGCTTGTACTGTACCTCCAATGGGAGGACAGAGCTGCTCCTGTGCAGCAGGGAATGTACCAGGGCATGCTGGGCCATTTCTAGGACAAGTGCTTGTACTGTACCTCCAATGGGAGGACAGAACTGCTCCTGTGCAGCAGAGAATGCACCAGGGCATGCTGGGCCATCCATTTCTAGGACAAGTGCTTGTACTGTACCTCCAATGGGAGGACAGAGCTGCTCCTGTGCAGCAGAGAATGTACCAGGGCATGCTGGGATATTTCTAGGACAAGTGCTTGTACTGTACCTCCAATGGGAGGACAGAGCTGCTCCTGTACAGCAGAGAATGCACCAGGGCATGCTGGGCCATTTCTAGGACAAGTGCTTGTACTGTACCCCCAATGGGAGGACAGAGCTGCTCCTGTGCAGCAGAGAATATACCAGGGCATGCTGGGCCATTTCTAGGACAAGTGCTTGTACTGTACCTCCAATGGGAGGACAGAGCTGCTCCTGTGCAGCAGAGATTGCACCAGGGCATGCTGGGATATTTCTAGGACAAGTGCTTGTACTGTACCTCCAATGGGAGGACAGAGCTGCCCCTGTGCAGCAGAGAATGTACCAGGGCATGCTGGAATATTTCTAGGACAAGTGCTTGTACTGTACCTCCAATGGGAGGACAGAGCTGCTCCTGTGCAGCAGAGAATGTACCAGGACATGCTGGTATATTTCTAGGACAAGTGCTTGTACTGTACCTCCAATGGGAGGACAGAGCTGCTCCTGTGCAGCAGAGAATGCACCAGGGCATGCTGGGCCATTTCTAGGACAAGTGCTTGTACTGTACCTCCACTGGGAGGACAGAGCCGCTCCTGTGCAGCAGAGAATGCACCAGGACATGCTGGGCCATTTCTAGGACAAGTGCTTGTACTGTACCTCCAATGGGAGGACAGAGCTGCTCCTGTGCAGCAGAGAATGCACCAGGGCATGCTGGGCCATTTCTAGGACAAGTGCTTGTACTGTACCTCCACTGGGAGGACAGAGCCGCTCCTGTGCAGCAGAGAATGCACCAGGACATGCTGGGCCATTTCTAGGACAAGTGCTTGTACTGTACCTCCAATGGGAGGACAGAGCTGCTCCTGTGCAGCAGAGAATGCACCAGGGCATGCTGGGCCATTTCTAGGACAAGTGCTTGTACTGTACCTCCAATGGGAGGACAGAGCTGCTCCTGTGCAGCAGAGAATGCACCAGGGCATGCTGGGATATTTCTGGGACAAGTGCTTGTACTGTACCTCCAATGGGAGGACAGAGCCGCTCCTGTGCAGCAGAGAATGCACCAGGACATGCTGGGCCATTTCTAGGACAAGTGCTTGTACTGTACCTCCAATGGGAGGACAGAGCTGCTCCTGTGCAGCAGAGAATGTACCAGGGCATGCTGGGCCATTTCTAGGACAAGTGCTTGTACTGTACCTCCAATGGGAGGACAGAGCTGCTCCTGTGCAGCAGAGAATGCACCAGGGCATGCTGGGATATTTCTGGGACAAGTGCTTGTACTGTACCTCCAATGGGAGGACAGAGCCGCTCCTGTGCAGCAGAGAATGCACCAGGACATGCTGGGCCATTTCTAGGACAAGTGCTTGTACTGTACCTCCAATGGGAGGACAGAGCTGCTCCTGTGCAGCAGAGAATGTACCAGGGCATGCTGGGCCATTTCTAGGACAAGTGCTTGTACTGTACCTCCAATGGGAGGGCAGAGCTGCTCCTGTGCAGCAGAGAATGCACCAGGGCATGCTGGGATATTTCTAGGACAAGTGCTTGTACTGTACCTCCAATGGGAGGACAGAGCTGCTCCTGTGCAGCAGAGAATGTACCAGGGCATGCTAGGCCATTTCTAGGACAAGTGCTTGTACTGTACCTCCAATGGGAGGACAGAGCTGCTCCTGTGCAGCAGAGAATGTACCAGGGCATGCTGGGCCATCTCTAGGACAAGTGCTTGTACTGTACCTCCAATGGGAGGGCAGAGCTGCTCCTGTGCAGCAGAGAATGCACCAGGGCATGCAGGGATATTTCTAGGACAAGTGCTTGTACTGTACCTCCAATGGGAGGACAGAGCTGCTCCTGTGCAGCAGAGAATGCACCAGGGCATGCTGGGATATTTCTAGTACAAGTGCTTGTACTGTACCTCCAATGGGAGGGCAGAGCTGCTCCTGTGCAGCAGAGAATGTACCAGGGCATGCTGGGATATTTCTAGGACAAGTGCTTGTACTGTACCTCCAATGGGAGGACAGAGCTGCCCCTGTGCAGCAGAGAATGTACCAGGACATGCTGGTATATTTCTAGGACAAGTGCTTGTACTGTACCTGCAATGGGAGGACAGAGCTGCTCCTGTGCAGCAGAGAATGCACCAGGGCATGCTGGGCCATTTCTAGGACAAGTGCTTGTACTGTGCCTCCAATGGGAGGGCAGAGCTGCTCCTGTGCAGCAGAGAATATACCAGGGCATGCTGGGATATTCCTAGGACAAGTGCTTGTACTGTACCTGCAATGGGAGGACAGAGCGGCTCCTGTGCCGCAGAGAATGCACCAGGGCATGCTGGGATATTTCTAGGACAAGTGCTTGTACTGTACCTGCAATGGGAGGGCAGAGCTGCTCCTGTGCAGCAGAGAATGCACCAGGGCATGCTGGGATATTTCTAGGACAAGTGCTTGTACTGTACCTCCAATGGGAGGACAGAGCTGCTCCTGTGCAGCAGAGAATGCACCAGGGCATGCTGGGCCATTTCTGGGCCAATTTCTGATATAGTAAACCACTTTAGCAGGTCCCTTGGAGATTGCTATAACAAGAGTATTCTGTATTTCTGGAAAGAGAAGGACAATCCTCGTCGAGTATTGAGTGGTCGTTCCTCGGTTGTTATGCAGACAGCTCGTTGGCCGAGGTTGTACTATCAGGGGTCACATAATGTTGTATAAAGACATCTAACAACGGTCTCTAAATCTGTCTGTTTATAGCCGGTCTGGGCAGCCGTTCAATGTCTGTATGACCCGGACTGTGAGGAGCTCTGCTCACAGACAAGGCCGGCTGCTACGCATCATTTCTCACCGGAAGAGGAGTCAGGCGCCGCTCCTCACAGCCTGCTTCATGTCGGTTTGTGGGCATTCCGCTTTCGATTGGGTGTCACATAGCTCCCAACTGTCCCTCTTTCGGAGGGACAGTCCCTTTTTGGGAGCCCTGTCCCTCTTTCAGGATATAGATAGATAGAGATATATATCTCTATCTCTACTAAAAAGGTGTTTGATTGACTCCAAACTTTATTCCCATCCTTTAAATTGATATATTACTAATTTTAAAATGTTACTATGAAGGAAAAATGAACCAGGATAGAAAGGACCAGTATGGTTTGAATTATAAAACAGCATATTTTTCTTATGAAATCTTTATGGTATGCGAAGCTAGGGGCGTGGTGGGGGCGTGACCAGGGGTGTGGCATGGGCGTGGCTTAAGTGTCCCTTATTCTCATCCCAAAAAGTTGGGGAGGTATGGTGTCATTGTACCGTTCACACGAGAAAGATTACGTTTCCGTTCAAAAATCCCTCTGCATGCATTTTTACTGCGGACGGTCATGTGAGAGGAGGAAGATAAGCGCTGGCTTATGCGAGTGTTCTCACATAAGCGATCCGCTTTCTATAGAATCGCAAACGTGGCTTCTGCACTATTTTCTGAGTGTTTGTGTTCAATAGAAAGTACAGGGAAAACACAAAGCGCTTTGAATTGCGATTTCCCACGCACTTTAATGAAAAAATACATTGTATTTCATTTCCGGGACAAAGTTCACTTCCTGACTGAGGTCAGGTAGTGAAAAAAATTAATTGCTGAGCAAAAGCGCACAGAAAGGGGCTTTTCTAAGCAAAAAGCGCAGGGAAAAAACTGAGAAGCGCTCACCAAATCGCTTGCAATAGCGCTGGCAATTTGTAATGTAAACAAGGCCTAAAAGGTACAATATTTTCCCGAGAGACAATCATTTGATCAGATTTTGTGGGATCTCAAAGAGGAACTGTAACCCAGGATTAAACTTTATCCAAATCAGTAGCTAATAGCCCTTTTCCCATAAGAAACATTTACCTTTTCTCGAATAGATCATCAGGGGGCGCTGTAGGGCTGATATTGTAATGAAACCCCTCCCACAGTGTGATGTCATGACCATGGTTCTTACAGTTTGCTGTCTGTGAACCCCGTTGCATTGTGGGAAATAACATTTTTTCCCAACTGCCAAGCAAGCAATTTCTCCCTCTGTGCATAGAACTCTCAGTAACCAACATTCCGTACAGATCACCTGGCACAACTAAAGATGTCACCATCAGTGATACATTTCTGAAGGTTTATCACGGAGAGGAAAGATTTTACAATGGGCAAACGCTGACTAAGTAATCTATACATGAATGCTAAACTAAACTCAAGTTCTTTTTTAAGTAATTGAAAAGCAATTATCGATTGTTTTCATAAACGGGTCAATAAACTTCCTCTCTTTAGATACAATCGTAAAATAAGTGACAAAAAATAAATAAAAAAAAAAAAAACTGTCACTTCTGTGTGACAGTTAACCATTTCACAAGGCAAGCTGAAGTATCTGTGCACAGCAAGCTAAAATGCTGTAAATTCTCCCTTTTCTCTGCATATTGCTGACATCACCAGCAATATGGCAGCTTAGGTGAAGGTAAAAAACAAAACAAACAAACAAAAAAAAACACAGCCAGGAGCCAGCTAAACTAACAGCAGAAAAATACAGTGGTAACTGGTAGCAGGATTCTCACAGCAAGATGCAGATTAATGCTACGTACACACATGCGACAACGATCGTTCGTTGAGAACGACGAACGAACTTTTAATTGATGTAAGAACGACCTAAGTAAAGTTAGTTTTTAAATGTATGTAACGATCTGATCGTTAGAACGAACGTTACATCACGTAAAGCAACTATTGCGCCTGCGCATAAAAATGAAAAGTTCCATGCAGAAATAGCGAAATGCGCATGTCAAGCCTAGTACGAACGACCGTTTCCAACTATGTACTACTTTTGCAAACGATCGTCGTTGGGAAAAATCCGCCAAGCTAGATCGTTCGTTTTTAACGATCTAGCTCGTCCGTCGTTTGACTTAATGATCGTTGGTTGCTTTTTTTTTAAACGATCGTCGTTTGAAACGATCGGGGAACGATCGTTTCAAATGACTATAGTCGCATGTGTGTACGCACCTTAAGGCCCAGTGCACACCAAAAACCTCCAGCAGATCTGCAAGACACTAGTGTTTTTTGAACAGATTTCAGAGCGATTCTAGGCATGTTTAGGGCCCATTCACACTAGAGCGTTTTGCCGGCGATTTCGGCAAAACGCTCAACCGCTAGTGCGGAAAAATCACTCCCGCAAAACACCGGCGGTAATCCCCAGCGTTTTGCGCATTTAAGTGTGAATAGGCCCTTAGAGAGGTTTTCTAAACATGCCTAGTGTTTTTTTTGGAATGTTTTTTGTGTAGCAGATTTCATATATTGTTACAGTAAAGCTGTTACTGAACAGCTTCTATAACAAAAACGCCTGGAAAACCGCTCTGATCTAGCGTTTTTCAGAGCCGTTTTCCACTTTCCTATACTTTAACATTGAGGCAGAAACACCTCAGAAATCCAAAAAATGCTGCAGCCCCCGAGTTTGCGTTTGTGAAAAAAACGACTCGCTCTGGTGTGCACCATCCCATTCACTTTCATTAGCCAAGCGGTTTACCCCTGCAAGCGTTTTAAAAAATGCTCCAGAACCATTCTGGTGTGCACTAGCCCTAAGGTAAGTTACATTATTTTGAGGGCTCATTTTCACTATCGCGAATACGCATGTGGATTCGCACATGTAATGCAAGTGGGTGGGCCTGTTTCCACTGTAGCGTTGTTGAGGTGCGTTTTTTTCAGTGGTGAAAAAATGCACAAAAGAACCGCAGAATTTGCCTGCGAGTGGAATGCATGCGAATCGCCGCTAATGTATTTAATAGGAAATTCGCATGCCGTTTTGGTATGCGAATTTTCATGCTCATTCGCATGAAATCAATGGAAAAGCACACCGGCATTGCCATGGTTAAATTCGCATACATCGTCATCCATACGAATTTTCATGCGAACTCGCACGAAAATTCGCATGTAAATTCATGCGAAATTCGCATCCGCATGTGAATTTTGCTGCAGCGATTTCGCAACACAATAGTGGAAACGAGCCCTAAAGGATAGACAGAAAAATAAAAAATAACTGTCCCAGACAGATCTACACATTGGTGGCACTTTGCAAATAAAAACCACCCAAAACCGTACACAGCAATACATTTTCATAGGCTTACGATTGTAAATAAAACTAATTCTGATCAACCCAAAAAATAATTTGTATCGATCATTAAAGCAACTTTGAGAATTGGATCGGGCACTGGACAGAAAGGACAATTGAAATTTACAGCCTTTAATTAAATTATTAGCTGCACAGATGCTACTTGAATGAGTCAGGCACTAACTAGAGGTACAGATTGTTAAATAAAAAACTCACAGGGCATTAAAGGACACCTGAAGTGGGAGTGACACGGAGGCTGCCATATTTATTTCCTTTTAAATAAGACCAGTTGACTGGCATCTTGCTGATCTTTCATGCATCCGTAATATCTGAGTCACACAACTTAAAAAGAGAACCCGAGGTGGGTTTTAAGAATGCCATTAGGACACAGAGGCGGGTTCTGCATACAATGACCAGCCTCTGTTACTATACAGTGCCCCCCAGGCCCCCCCTGTGCTCTGCTGTCCCATAAATAAAACCGCCATGCTAGCACATGCAGCGTGTCGCTAGCAGGCTGTTTACTTCTGAGTGTCTGTCACCACCGCTATAGAGGTGTCACACAGCTGTCCCCAGTACAGCGCTGCCTCAGATCGCATCGCTGTACATGTATATTAGACAGCAGTTTCGCCGTCTAACAGTCTCCGAGTGGCGATCGCTGCTGGGAGATTGAAGGAGGGGCGGAGCTCCGTTATCAGAGCAGACATGCGCGCATCAGCACGCGCGAACTCCAGCAATCCCCGCCCGCAGCCATTCACGCCAATCGGCATGGAGTAGTCCTGGGGATGCCGCCGCGTTCATGCCAATTGGCGAGGAGCGGTCGGCAAGGGGTTAAAAGGAAATAAATATGGCAGTCTCCATATCCCTCACACCTCGGGTCCCCTTCAACAGCAAAAAGAGTACAAAAAAAGAGCACATTCCTAAAATTCACTCTGTGTAGACATACACCACATTGTATACAGGAATATCAGTTTTCCTTTAAAAAAAAAAAAAAAAAAAAAAAAAAAAATTTAAAAAATTCTAAGCAGTAGCAAACTTACAACAAATTAAGTATTTCTGTGTCAGAGTTCCCCTTTAAGTGACTAGTCTCGGGACACAGAGTGCAGCATCCAGTCCGCTACAGGATTGTCACTGTTCTGAAAGTCACTCCGCTTTACCTGACAGCACCGAACAGAGATCTGAAATTACTCTAAAAAAAAAAAATGTATCCAACAAGAAACTGAGTCTGACAGAGCAGACAGCGCTTGTAAAACATCTGTGAATGATGAGCACGGTAATATACATTCATACATGCCCCAAAGGAAAACGCGCTTTAACCTACATCCATTCCCCAATTACTGTAATCTCTTTCCACTGGGCCTATCAGTGCCTGGATTAATGTTGTTCTGGGAGGCTAAACTCACTCTGCATGCAGCCATATTGAAAAATGACCTGCAGTAACACAGGGGACACAACTTTATGCAGAGGATGGAAGCAGGCAAGAAAAACCAGGGGAGGGAAGGTGTGGCCATCTCTCTATATGGTCAGCTTCTATTTTTATGTCAGATCACTACCTTATATGGTAATGTCACCCGATGAAGCCGGCTGCGTCCATCAAAATGCGTCGTGAAAACAGATTACACTGAACCAGTCAGTTTGTCACCCATTAACATGTGAGGCAGCATTCTCTATCACACACAGGGCCGGTTTAAGCAACAATGGGGCCCCAGGGCAAAATAAACCTGGGGGGCCCCCCCAACATATATCCCGGAACAAAAATCGGCATTAGGGGACCTTTTTTGCAGCTGGTATAGTCAGGGTGTGAAGTCCCAATCGGTCGGAGCTCCACATTCTGGCTATCCCAGCCTGCATGGGGGACAAGGGGTTAAACAGTTTCAGGAGGGGGGACCCCACATAATTAAAAAAAAAAAAAAAAATTCCCACACTCTAAACATAAAAAAAAAAATTGGGAAAATAGGAAAAAATGCCAGGGATCTTCATACAGCCATATTGCGGCTGTATAGCGATCCCTGGCCAAAGCGCTGCGGCTGCGTATAGACCCCCTGGAAACCCCGTCAGGAAATGTATTGCTCTTTCTTTTGATGCATGTAAAATTACACTACCGTTAGGTTTGCTACTAAAAGTGACATTTACCGCATTTAAAAGTATACTTTTTTCCTTCGAAACTTTAAAATCGATTTTCTCAAAAACTATAAGGTCTTTTTGAAAAATTGTTTTTTCCTCTTATTCCTAATGATCTCCTTAACATATCCTGCAAATTTAGGGTTTCTAGCATTTAAGGTGGATTTTCTATTAACCATTAAAGTCGGCAGGTTTTTAAATGTGTATTTTTTTTTCCCTTTGAAACTTTAAAATCGATTTTCTCAAAAACTATAAGGCCGATTTGAAAAAATTTTTTACCTCTTGTAGCCACTGGGGGCCCCTACAAGCTCTGGGGCCCTGGGGCAGCTGCCTCCTTTGCCTTAATGGTAGCGCCGGCCCTGATCACACGTTCATAGGGGAGACTCTTCTTTTAGTTCAGTAATAGGCACATCATGGCTTGCAAGATGCACTAAAGTGGTGGATAGAGTGCAGGGCTTCCTGTTCGATGTAGACAATAAGGCACCGACTGTATGCAGACAACACAGCACAGGGCTGCCGGTTCTATGCAGACAATTTCACACAGCAAAGCTCCCCACTCTTTGCATAGTTATTATAGTGGATCCTTCTGATCTTTGTTCTTGGAGTATAGCTGGAGCAGCGGTTGCTACCGGCTATCTCATCTTTCTGTCGTGCTTGGATCGCACTAGCCCCTAGCGGTAGCGGCTGTGGATCCTTCTGATCTTTGTTCCTGGAGTATAGCTGGAGCAGCGGTTGCTACCGGCTATCTCATCTTTCTGTCGTGCTTGGATCGCACTAGCCCCTAGCGGTAGCGGCTGTGGATCCTTCTGATCTTTGTTCCTGGAGTATAGCTGGAGCAGCGGTTGCTACCGGCTATCTCATCTTTCTGTCGTGCTTGGATCGCACTAGCCTCTAGCGGTAGCGGCTGTGGATCCTTCTGATCTGCTTTCTTTTTCCTGAACTCGGATCGCACTCGCTCTGACAGAAAGAGCAGTGGATCTTTCCTCTCGTATTCCTGTTTTCCGTTTGTCTGTCTTGTCTGATACGAACGCTTGCTGTAGGCTCGGTGAGGTAACCGTTAAGCAAGCGCTCACGTTCTTTGTTTCGGGTTTGTCTGTCGGTGGTTAGTTAGGTGTGCTTGTCTCTGTTGCGCTTAACGTGCGGAGATCACGCATAAACGCGTTCGCTGTTGCGAATGAGTGTGGCGTTAGCGTTTGTTATTTTCTCATTGTCGTTTGCTGTGCCTTTGCTACTCTTGTGTTCTGCTCTGGTCAGTCTTGTGTCACTTCTGGCGATCGCCTCTCTCGCAATCATACTTTGTTTCTGCAAATGTGTGTTCACCGTCGCTGGGTGGCGACTAGATTGGGGAACACACATTTAGCCTATCTCTGTGCTCTTCTCTTTAAGGGCTGTTCAGCTCCGCACTGTCTTAGATCTGTACAATTCCCATCTGGCATTTGTGGCCGTGCAGAGGCTGTGCTCGTCTGCACTCCACAGCGCCATCTGCCGGTGGGAATTGCCCTCTGCTGGTGCATTGCACCTACCCTGGGTTCACCCAATTATACGCTTGTAGAAGGTTTTCGCTGTGTCAGTGTACTCTTGTGCGCTGACCACGAAAACTATTCCGCAAACGTTACAGCAATCAGATAAAATCCCTGGATCAACATCATTAGGCATAACCTAGTAATTGTAGCCATGGATGTCTTTCAACGCAAGAAAAGCATCTAAGCCCCCTTTAAATGCAGGTATAGAGTTTGCCATAACGACTTCCTGTGGCAATGCATTCCACATCTTAATCACTCTTACTGTAAAGAACCCTTTCCTAAATAAAATGGTTAAAACGTTTTTCCTCCATGCGCAGATCATGTCCTCTAGTCCTTTGAGAAGGACTAGGGACAAAAAGCTCATCCGCCAAGCTATTATATTGCCCTCTGATGTATTTATACATGTTAATTAGATCCCCTCTAAGGCGTCTTTTTTTCTATACTAAATAAACCCAGTTTATCTAACCTTTCTTGATAAGTGAGACCTTCCATCCCACGCATCAATTTTGTTGCTCGTCTCTGCACCTGCTCTAAAACTGCAATATCTTTTTTGTAATGTGGTGCCCAAAACTGAATTCCATATTCCAGATGTGGCCTTACTAGAGAGTTAAACAGGGCAATATTATGCTAGCATCTCGAGTTTTTATTTCCCTTTTAATGCATCCCAAAATTTTGTTAGCTTTAGCTGCAGCGGCTTGGCATTGAGTACGATTATTTAACTTGTTGTCGATGAGTACTCCTAAGTCCTTCTCCAAGTTTGATGTCCCCAACTGTATCCCAGTTATTTTGTATGGTGCTAGACCATTGGTACGACCAAAATGCATGACCTTACATTTGTCAACATTGAATTTCATCTGCCATGTATGTGCCCATATAGCCATCCTATCCAGATCCTGTTGCAATATGACACTATCTTCCTGAGAGTTGATGATTCTGCACAATTTTGTATCATCTGCAAAAATAGCAACATTGCTCACTACTGCATCCACTAGGTCATTAATAAATAAATTGAAGAGCACTGGACCCAGAACAGACCCCTGTGGGACCCCACTGCTAACAGTCTCCCATTTTGAGTATGATCCATTCAGTGGCGTAGCTAAGGAGCTATGGGCCCCGATGCAAGGTTTACATTGGGGCCCCCCCAAGCACTATATACATAACAATTGATATGGCGCACCAAAACCTGCCAAAGACAACCAGTGTCAGAAGTGCAAGAAAGGGATGGGGAACAGTTTGTTAATGATTACTACTAATAAAAGCATCTATAGAAGTGATTATTACCAGCACAGGACCAATAGAGAGCTAATTCTGTGGTTGAGAGTGGGCCCCACGGGGCCCCTCTGGCCCAAGGGCCCCGATGCGGTCGCTACCTCTGCACCCCCTATTGCTACGCCACTGGATCCATTGACCACAACTCTTTGTTTTCTGTCCATTAGCCAGTTCCCTATCCATGCACACAGACTCTTCCCCAGTCCTTGCATCCTCAACTTTTGCACCAGACTTCTGTGGGGAACAGTGTCGAAGGCCTTTGCAAAGTCCAAGTATATCACATCTACAGCATTCCCAATATCCACATTAGCATTCACTACCTCATAAAAGCTGAGCATGTTAGTCAAACAGGACCTGTCTTTAGTAAACCCATGTTGATGCTGAGAAATAAGATTATTTTCTACTATGAAGTCATGTATAGTATCTCTTAGTAACCCCTCAAATAGTTTGCATACAACTGATGTTAAGCTTACAGGTCTATAATTTCCTGGATCAGATTTTTTTTGCCCTTTTTAAATAATGGGAAAATGTGAGCTGTATGCACTCAGGAGCTCCAGGGTCTAGTAATCCCTGCTACTCCCACTATGAAAGGTGTAAGCTATTGCTCTGTGCCTGTACTGATAGTAAACTAGCTGCAGTGTGTTCTGATCTCTGCTACCTCCAGTGTGTACAGTATAACCTGTTACTCTATGCCTGCACGAATAGTAAACTCGCTGCAGGCATAGAGCAAACCTGGTGCATCCATGGTGAAGAGGCATCTTGTGGATTATGCCCACTTTGTAATTCATGCTCCCCTTGTACTCTTCCTGTCTCCTCGTGTCCTCCTCTGTCCCCTTTATGTCTTCCTCTATCCCCTTTGTGTCCCCTTTGTGTCCTCCTCCATGCCCCTTTGTGCCTCCCTTGTGTCTTTCTCTATGCCCATTTGTGCCCCCTTTGTGTCCTTCTCTATGCCCATTTGTGTCCCCCTGTGTACTCCTCTGTTCCCGTGTCCTCCATGCCCCTTTGTGTCCCCCTTGTGTTCTCCTCTGTCCCCTTTGTGTCATCCTCCATGCCCCTTTGTGTCCTCTATGCCCCCTAGTGTCCCCCTGTGTACTCCTCAGTCCCCGTGTCCTCCTCTATGCCCCTCAATGATCCCCTTGTGTCCCCCTCTATGCCCCTTTGTGTCCCCGTGTCATCCTTTTGTCCCCGTGTCCTCCTCTGCATGGGCACAGTACAGGGAGTCCCGAACATTGCTGCGGTTAGAGGTTTGTATTGGCAACTGTTCACAAGTCAGGAACTCCCTGCATTTGGACTATAAATCCATGTACCCACCTGGCGATTTTCCCAACGATCGGCGATTGTTTTACACAATGATGCCAGGTGGGTACAGACTCACGATTGTGAACATCGCATAGCGCCGCTCGATAACTAAAGACCGACACAGCGGATCGTTTAAGATCCCCAATGACACTGCGCAAAGTACCGCGATCGCTGGAAGTCTCGCTCGTGCCTCCGTATACGTCACGTGACCTCACGCTTAACCTGCCACTAGCAGCCGTCGTCAATGGGACGTGGCAGGACCCGTTGAACGGTGGTGTGCAGCTTAAGATGCAGTGGCTTTTTTTCCCCACTTTTGGGGGAGAAAAATTGTGTCTTATAGTCCAAAAAATACAGTATGTCTTAAAATCAAAATCAATCAATCATTCAGGTATACAGCATTGTTGATCACAGCCGCATTTTAAAAAACATTTCAACCACACTCATGTATAAATACACGAACACTTTAGGACTCTGCCCAAGGCCCGTATGACAGCTCGGCCGGTGCTGAGAGGATAATTTGGCAGAACTGGAGTCAGAGGCTGCGAACACGCCTGTCTACACGGAACCGTGTGCCTGCTTGGAGTCCAGCCAGATCTGTGCGCTTTCGCCATCCCTGAAGAACGATTTGCACGTGTATCTGCACGCTAATCCACAACACAATCATCATGCAAAACAGACAGCTGCATCAGAACCATCGACCCCTTGGTAACCTCAGGGTTTCTAGGAGAACACGCAGCAAGCCAGGAAACCGTGCGCGGTCAGCGGAAACTTTCGCGCTGAATGCATTGTGTTACATCAACAGACACAATCACAGTGCGCACAACACTGACGCAATCCCAACAGCTGCGCAATACACAGGACAGAAATACTGCTCAACATGTGTTACATTAACAGACGCAACGACAGTATGCACAACACTGTCGCAATCCCAACAGATGCGCAATACACAGGGCAGAAATATCAGCACATTCTAAAACGCAAGCACAGTGCACACAACAGAAGCAATCCCAACAGCTGCACAACACACAGGACAGAAATAGTGCTCAACATGTGTTACATTAACAGATGCAACGACAGTGCGCACTACACTGACGCAATCCCAACAGTTGCATAATACACCAGGACAGAAATAGTGCATAACGTGTTACATTAACAGACGCAATGACAGTGCGCATAACACTGTCGCAATCCCAACAGATGCGCAATACACAGGGCAGAAATATCACCGCTCAACGCGTTGTGTTGCATTAACAGACAACGACAGTGCGCAAAACAGACGCAATCCCAACAGCTGCACAATACACAGGGCAGAAATATCAGCGTTTAACACGTTGCGTTACATTAACTGAGACGCAAAGACGATCGCCAGAAATAGCTATACAAAACGTCTGAAAAAATATAAGGTTCTGCTTCTTCCTCAATCATTTTTTTTCCTTGCCGTCGGTGTCCCTGTTGCAGAGATCTAAAGTGTTTCCTGTATTGTCAACACCTGTTAAGGCCCATCCACACTTGAAAGTGGCAAAACGCGTTTTGCGCAGGTGATTTTACCACGATTAGCGCAGTAAAAAAAAAAATCACTGTACACTCTCATTTTATAAGCACTGTATCGCGATCGCTACAAAATCGCAAAAAAATGCTGCAGGCAACACGCTTCGCGATTGCCGTTAATCGCGAATAGCCCATGATCGTCGGTAATCGCGACAGTGAGATCACTGCCATATAGTTACAATTGTGCTTGTGCTTTAAAAAGCACTAGCACTTTGGCGATTAGTGGGAATCAGCGGCTAATCTCCCTAATGTAAATGGGCCCTTGGGGTTGGTTCACACTATGAGCGTTTTGAGCTTCATTTTTAAAATCGCTAAAAATCGCTGTAACAGCGCTTGTGTAATGAAATTCTATGTGAGTGTTCTCACATGAGCAATTGCGCTTCAATGCAAGGTGTAGGAAACAAACAAAAACAAAACCGCAGATCGCCTTAAAAGTGGTCCGGGCACGATTTTGTGAGCGTTTTTCAGGCAAATTTTCTTTAAGGCTTTATTTACAGTGGGCCGTTGAGGTTTAATGCGACGTTAAAGTCACAATGCGTCTGCGTTTTGAGGTAACGCACTGCAAGCAACGAGTTACCACAATGCAACATTTTTAACGCCACTTTATCGTCACACTGTGAACAGCCCATAGGATTAACATTGCAGTGCGGTAACCTGCGTTATAAGACTTTATAACATGTGACTAGAACGTCCCACTGAACGCGACATAAAAAAAAAAAAAAAAAAGTTACGGGTTAAAGAATGCACTACCTGTTTGTATGCACAGACAAAAATCGCAAAACAAAAACGCATTCCAAAAAACAGCTGGTAATGGCTTCACAAAAGCACTTTGCGCTTGCAATTTGTAGTGTGAACTACGCCTTATACAGACAGGTAGTAAGGATGGTTTCTTGTAACCACTTTTCAGAACCACAATAAAAGTTTGGGCTATAAAAGTTCAGATAGGTCAGAATGTGTGTTTTGCTTTGGATGGTGCAAGAGGACTCAGAGTTTGGTTTGCGGTTTGCAGAAAGCGCAGCGTATTCTGAAATTGTACGTTTTTTCGTGGGAACCGGCATTGGTAATAAATCTCCCGGAGTTCATTGATTGATTACATCTCCAGGTACAACTGTCAAGGATAGAATTTACTGTAACTTCCTGTTGTGTCTCTGGGATAAGAAATAAGTAATACTGTAATAATGACAACATTTGTATAGCGCTTTTTACCGGTCGGACTCAACGCGCTTCAGAGCTTCAGCCACTGAGGGGCGCTCAATAGGCCCCCCCTGCAGGTCTTGCCCAAGGACTGCTTACTGAATAGGTACTGGTCCTAGGCCAGGATTCTAACCCCGGTCTCCCATATCAAAAGCAAAGCCACACAATAAGCAAGAATTTCCCAACAGGGATGCAGACAGCAGTAAAAGTCTGAAAAAAGAACTTTCCTTTTAGAGATGGTCAATGAGATGCAAATAATTTTGAGTTGATGCATAATTATGCACATTTTGTATGCAAATTTATGAAGCTTGAAAATGGACCTATCAAATTTTACCTAAGCAGCATTTGATTGGTTCATTCTCCAGCTGCACACAAAATTTGCATAATCCTGCATCAACTCAAAATTTGCATCTCGTTAACCATCCCCATTTCCCTAAGGGCCCGTTTCCACTATAGCGTTGCGTAATCGCCGGCGAATCACCGCAGGCAAATCGCATGCGGGTGCGATTACGCATGCGTTTTTTTCCGCGATTTCGCATAGGTAAGGGTGATGCGATTTTAACCATGTCACTGCCTGTGTGAATTAACATGGGTACCTATGCGAAATCGCATGCGAAATCGCGGCAAAAAACGCATGGGGGAAAACGCATGCGATTTCCCTATTAAATACATTGCGTGCGATTCGCCTGCATTCCACACGGCAGGCGAATTCTGAGGGCCCTACCCTGCAGATTTTTTCTGCACAGAAAAACGTGCGGGGAAACGCACAAGTGGAAACAGTCCCATCCACTTGCACTGGCTATGCGAATTCGCATGCGGCAACACATGCGAATTCGTGATAGTGGAAACGGGCCCTTAATGTTTTTGTTCATGGCGTCTCTAGATTGGAGCATGCCTGTGGCGCTTCAGTGGATGCGGCACTACAATTCCCAGCATGCCAAGCTGTGAGGTGCCAGCCTCTGACTGAAGAGGCACAGTTATCCCCTGTATCAGTTCACCATGACCAGCAGTTGTGAGCCTGCAGTGGTCCTGATGGTGAGATCCTCCAGCATCCCTCACCCCTCCCCCACCAGGCGCTCTCTTACCACATTGCTCATGAAATCCGCCTCCGTCAGGTCCTCCAGCTCCAGGAAGGGGCTGTGGAAGCTGCGCTCCTGCGGCATGGCCATCCCCTCCATGGTCCCAGCCTGCCGGATATCTGGCTGTCAGGTGTCACCACAGCTGCCAATCACCCATGTGGACTGCGCAGCGATAGCCAGGACTGCCACAGCTGTCACATTGGTGGAGGGGGGCTTAGGTGCAACAGTTGGAAGTTTTTGTACTTCTGAAAGTAAACTTTTTGGGGATGCCAACAGGAAGAAGAGAAGAATGGCAGATAATTGCTGTTGGAGAAGGGGCATTCAGGATTAGCCAGGGGTTGTGTGTGTTGGGGGAAGGGGGGGGGGGGGGGTTCTGGCCTGTAGTGGCAATGTGGGGGCTAAGGGATGGGGTTCAGTACAGACTGGGGGAGCAGGGATGCAGGGGAGGCTGTAACAGTAAAGGTCACAGGAAAGGGATGCTGGGATGGAGGGAGGGGGATCAGTCCAGGCTGGGGGTGCAGAGCTGGGGATCAATCCAGGCTGGGGGTGCAGTGCTGGGGATCAGTCCAGGCTGGGGGTGCTGGGAGGGGGATCAGTCCAGGCTGGGGGTGCAGGGAGGGGGATCAGTCCAGGCTGGGGGTGCTGGGCTGAGGATCAATCCAGGCTGGGGGTGCAGGGCTGGGGATCAGTCCAGGCTGGGGGTGCAGGGCTGGGGATCAGTCCAGGCTGGGGGTGCAGGGCTGGGGATCAGCCCAGGCTGGGGATCAGTCCAGGCTGGGGGTGCAGTGCAGGGCTGGGGATCAGTCCAGGCTGGGGGTGCAGTGCAGGGCTGGGGATCAGTCCAGGCTGGGGGTGCAGTGCAGGGCTGGGGATCAGTCCAGGCTGGGGGTGCAGTGCAGGGCTGGGGATCAGTCCAGGCTGGGGGTGCAGGAAGGAGGATCAGTCCAGGCTGGGGATCAGTCCAGGCTGGGGGTGCAGGGCTGGAGGATCAGTCCAGGCTGGGGGTGCAGGGCTGGAGGATCAGTCCAGGCTGGGGGTGCAGGGCTGGAGGATCATTTCAGGCTGGGGGTGCAGGGCTGGGCGATCAGTCCAGGCTGGGGGTGCAGGGCTGGAGGATCATTTCAGGCTGGGGGATGCAGGGCTGGGAGATCAGTCCAGGCTGGGGGTGCAGGGCTGGGGATCAGTCCAGGCTGGGGGATCAGTCCAGGCTGGGGGTGCAGGGCTGGGGATCAGTCCAGGTGGGGGGTGCAGGGCTGGGGGATCAGTCCAGGCTGAGGGATCAGTCCAGGCTGGGGGTGCAGGGCTGGGGATCAGTCCAGGCTGGGGGGATCAGTCCAGGCTGGGGGTGCTGGGCTGAGGATCAATCCAGGCTGGGGGTGCAGGGCTGGGGATCAGTCCAGGCTGGGGGGGGGATCAGTCCAGGCTGGGGGTGCAGGGCTGGGGGATCAGTCCAGGCTGGGGGATCAGTCCAGGCTGGGGGTGCTGGGCTGGGGATCAGTCCAGGCTGGGGGTGCAGGGCTGGGGATCAGTCCAGGCTGGGGGTGCAGGGCTGGGGATCAGTCCAGGCTGGAGGATCAGTCCAGGCTGGAGGATCAGTCCAGGCTGGAGGATCAGTCCAGGCTGGGGGTGCAGGGCTGGGGATCAGTCCAGGCTGGGGGATCAGTCCAGGCTGGGGGTGCAGGGCTGGGGATCAGTCCAGGTGGGGGGTGCAGGGCTGGGGGATCAGTCCAGGCTGAGGGATCAGTCCAGGCTGGGGGTGCAGGGCTGGGGATCAGTCCAGGCTGGGGGGATCAGTCCAGGCTGGGGGTGCTGGGCTGAGGATCAATCCAGGCTGGGGGTGCAGGGCTGGGGATCAGTCCAGGCTGGGGGGGGGATCAGTCCAGGCTGGGGGTGCAGGGCTGGGGGATCAGTCCAGGCTGGGGGATCAGTCCAGGCTGGGGGTGCTGGGCTGGGGATCAGTCCAGGCTGGGGGTGCAGGGCTGGGGATCAGTCCAGGCTGGGGGTGCAGGGCTGGGGATCAGTCCAGGCTGGAGGATCAGTCCAGGCTGGAGGATCAGTCCAGGCTGGAGGATCAGTCCAGGCTGGGGGTGCAGGGCTGGGGATCAGTCCAGGCTGGGGGATCAGTCCAGGCTGGAGGATCAGTCCAGGCTGGGGGTGCAGGGAGAGGGATCAGTCCAGGCTGGGGGTGCTGGGCTGCACAGGAGGCTACAATGGTGACACAGAGGGGTGAGTCACATGGAAGGGGTGCTGGGATGCCTGGGGTGGAATGGGGGGCAGGCTTGTCTGTCAGCTGAGCTCAGCAGCCCCTCTCCTCTCCCAGCACATGATGCTGATCCCCTCCTGGGCACGCTGGGGGTCTCTCCTGTCCTCCTGGGTGCTGCCTGCCCGCGTCTCCCGGTGTCTCTCCGCAGCTGACAGCCGCCAGGAGAGCTCAGCACCTTAACCCCGCCCCTCTCATTACTAACCACGCCTCTTCGCCGAGCAGAGCGCTTGACAGCCCGCCTCTGTATGAATACAAGGCCACGCCCCCTTGTTAACCCTGCAGACGTCGCGCAGCGTACAGCGGGGATTCCGGGGGCTGGAAGGGTGCGGAGCGCTAAGAAGCAGCAGTGAGTCACCGGCAGCGCTGAGAGTCCTCCAGCCGTTGTCTGTGCTGCACACATCTCTCTGAGATCATTACAGAGTCAGAGAGATCCCTTTCTGGAGGGACAGTGAAGTCCCTCTATATATCATACCGTACCTATACTGGAGGTCACATCTGGCTACCTATACTGGGGTCACATCTGGCTACCTATACTGGAGGTCACATCTGGCTACCTATACTGGGGGTCACATCTGGCTACCTATACTGGGGGTTACATCTGGCTACCTATACTGGGGTCACATCTGGCTACCTTTACTGGAGGTCACATCTGGCTACCTATACTGGGGGTCACATCTGGCTACCTATACTGGGGGTCACATCTGGCTACCTATACTGGGGGTCACACATTGCTACCTATATGGGGGGTGTGCTATCTGGCTACCTATACTGGGAGTCACATCTGGCTACTTATACTGGGGGTCACATCTGCCTACCTATACTGGGGGTCACATCTGGCTACCTATACTGGGGGTCACATCTGGCTACCTATACTGGGGGTCACATCTGGCTACCTATATGGGGGGTGTGCTATCTGGCTACCTATACTGGGGTCACATCTGGCTACCTATATGGGGGGTGTGCTATCTGGCTACCTATACTGGGGTCACATCTGGCTACCTATATGGGGGGGTGCTATCTGGCTACCTATACTGGGGGTCACATCTGGCTACCTATATGGGGGTGTGCTATCTGACTTCCTATACTGGGGTCACATCTGGCTACCTATATCGGGGGTGCTATCTGGCTACCTATACTGGAGGTCACATCTGGCTTCCTATATCGGGGGTGCTATCTGACTACCTATACTGGAGGTCACATCTGGCTACCTATATGGGGGTGTGTGCTATCTGACTACCTATACTGGGGGTTACATCTGGCTACCTATATGGGGGGTGCTATCTGGCTACCTATACTGGTGGTCACATCTGGCTACCTATGCTGGGGGTCACATCTGGCTACCTATGCTGGGGGTCACATCTGGCTACCTATACTGGGGGTCACATCTGGCTACCTATACTGGGGTCACATCTGGCTACCTATACTGGGGGTCACACATGGCTACCTATATGGGGGGTGTGCTATCTGGCTACCTATACTGGGGGTCACATCTGGCTACCTATACTGGGGGTCACATCTGGCTACCTATACTGGGGGTCACATCTGGCTACCTATATGGGGGGTGTGCTATCTGGCTACCTATACTGGGGTCACATCTGGCTACCTATATGGGGGGTGTGCTATCTGGCTACCTATACTGGGGTCACATCTGGCTACCTATATGGGGGTGTGCTATCTGACTACCTATACTGGGGTCACATCTGGCTACCTATATGGGGGGGTGCTATCTGGCTACCTATACTGGGGGTCACATCTGGCTTCCTATATCGGGGGTGCTATCTGGCTACCTATACTGGGGGTCACATCTGGCTTCCTATATCGGGGGTGCTATCTGACTATGACTACCTATACTGGAGGTCACATCTGCCTACCTATACTGGGGGTCACATCTGGCTACCTATATGGGGGGTGTGCTATCTGGCTACCTATACTGGGGTCACATCTGGCTACCTATATGGGGGGGTGCTATCTGGCTACCTATACTGGGGGTTACATCTGGCTACCTATATGGGGGGGGTGCTATCTGGCTACCTATACTGGGGGTTACATCTGGCTACCTATATGGGGGGGGTGATATCTGGCTACCTATACTGGGGGTCACATCTGGCTACCTATATGGGGGGGTTGCTATCTGGCTACCTATACTGGGGGTCACATCTGGCTAACTTTATGGGGTGTGTGCTATTTGACTACCTATACTGGGGGTCACATCTGGCTACCTTTATGGGGTGTGTGCTATCTGGCTACCTATACTGGGGGTCACATCTGGCTACCTATATGGGGGGTGCTATCTGGCTACCTATACTGGGGGTCACATCTGGCTACCTATATGGGGGGTGCTATCTGACTACCTATACTGGGGGTCACATCTGGCTACCTATACTGGGGGTCACATCTGGCTACCTATACTGGGGGTCACATCTGACTACCTATACTGGGGGTCACATCTGGCTACCTTTATGGGGTGTGTGCTATCTGACTACCTATACTGGGGGTTACATCTGGCTACCTATATGGAGGGTGCTATCTGGCTACCTATACTGGGAGTCACATCTGGCTACCTATATGGGGGTGTGCTGTCTGACTACCTATACTGGGGGTCACATCTGGCTACCTATACTGGGGGTCACATCTGGCTACCTATACTGGGGGTCACATCTGGCTACCTTTATGGGGTGTGTGCTATCTGACTACCTATACTGGGGATTACATCTGGTTACCTATATGGAGGGTACTATCTGGCTACCTATACTGGGGGTCACATCTGGCTACCTATATCGGGGGTGCTATCTGACTACCTATACTGGGGGTCACATCTGGCTACCTATATGGGGGTGTGCTATCTGACTACCTATACTGGGGGTCACATCTGGCTTCCTATATGGGGGTGTGCTATCTGACTACCTATACTGGGGGTTACATCTGGCTACCTATATGGAGGGTGCTATCTGGCTACCTATACTGGGGGTCACATCTGGCTACCTATATGGGGGGGGGTGATATCTGGCTACCTATACTGGGGGTCACATCTGGCTATCTATACTGGGGGTCACATCTGACTACCCTTACTGGGGGTCACATCTGGCTACCTATACTGGGGGTCACATCTGACTACCTATACTGGGGGTCACATCTGGCTACCTTTATGGGGTGTGTGCTATCTGACTACCTATACTGGGGGTTACATCTGGCTACCTATATGGAGGGTGCTATCTGGCTACCTATACTGGGGGTCACATCTGGCTACCTATATCGGGGGTGCTATCTGACTACCTATACTGGGGGTCACATCTGGCTACCTATATGGGGGTGTGCTATCTGACTACCTATACTGGGGGTCACATGTGGCTACCTATATGGGGGTGTGCTATCTGACTACCTATACTGGGGGTTACATCTGGCTACCTATATGGGGGAGGTGCTATCTGGCTACCTATACTGGGGGTTACATCTGGCTACCTATATGGGGGGTGTGCTATCTGACTACCTATACTTGGAGTCACATCTGGTTACCTTTATGGGGGGGTGCTATCTAGCTACCTATACTGGGGGTCACATCTGGCTACCTATACTGGGGGTCACATCTGGCTACCTATAAGGGGGGGTGCTATTTGGCTACCTATACTGGGGGTCACATCTGGCTACCTATACTGGGGGGAGGGAGCTTTCTGGCTGCCTAAAGGTGCCAGTTCCACAGTATATCGCATCTGGAAACAATTGTGGGGGTACCTCTGACTACCCTTACTGGGGTCTACTAAATGCTTGGCGGGTGCTCTGTGTACCAACTATTGGGGGTACCTCTGACTACCTTGACTTGACGACTGTCAAATGTTGGAGAGCAGCTGTGGCTGTATATATTGGGGGCTACCCAATACTGAGGGGGAAGTCTGGATAAACGATGAGACTCGGCCCATAACAAGTGCCCCGATTACGGCGTCAATTCATCAAGCATTAGTGCATTCGGTAATGCTGAAAACAGCTGAGTTTATGGCGCATTTAGTAAAATGTCAACTCATCAAGGCTGTTGCCGCATGGCAAGCTGAAAATTGTGTGATCAATGAGCTAAATTACCAACTTGTGCGGAAAATACCTCAACACGTCAGTAAATGTCGATTCTTGAAGATCAGAGCATGCGGTAAAGCCCAGGAACATGATCTCTAATTACCGGCAGCTCTTATCTGTCGAAAGACAGCTCAAATGCCTTCGGTGTGGATATCGCCAAAAAACGCCAGAGCAAAATCGCTAGCTTTTTGCCATCAGCAAGTGTGAATGCGCCCTTATTGTGATAAATGGGTCTTGTGCAATCCTTTTCCGTCAGGCTGTTTCCCTGCAAAGCTAATCTGAACGTTGACGGGAAAAATTTGTTTAAAGGCCGATGTTAGGGCAGATTTATTTTATCCACTCAAAAGAGAACATTATTGTAATTAATTAGGCATAAAAAGTTTCATTAACCCTAAGGCCTTGTACACACGATGCAATTTCCCGTCAGATTGAGTTGAATCCATTATTTCTGACAGGTCTGATCTGATTTCCGATTGTTTTCCTGAATGATTTTCCAGTCATTTCTATACAAAATTGATCAGAAAAAACGTTCGGATTCAGATTGAACCTGTCTGAAAATATCGATCTGATGGGAAATTGCATGGCTACCGGGAGGCAGGATTCTTTTTTGCCAGCTTTAATGGATTATTCGGTACTTTGAGGCTCTTATTATTATTTATATAGCGTCAACATCTTCCGTAGTGATGTACATAGTATAAAACAAATAGTGGGAGGCACAAACTCTGTACAATCGGGGCATCCAGCAATACAAATACATACGATACATGGCTGGTGTGTGGTTGAAACATCACTAATACTGGTGCATGCTCATAGGATAACTTACATCAGTATAAGAAACACTAGGAGGAGGTCCATGCCCCTGTGAGCTTACAATTTAGAGGGTAAGGGGGTGGAGATATTAGGGGAGGAGACACAGGGATTAGCAGATGAGGCAGCGAGCCTCCATTGCTGCCTATAGCAAACTATAGGCTTGTGTGAACTGGTGTGTTTTGTGGCAACGTTTGAAGGTTTCCAGGCTTGGAGCATGATGGACAGGCTGAGGGAGAGAGTTCCAAAGGAGAGGTGATACTCGTGAGAAGTCCTGGATGTGGGAGTGAGAGGAGGTGATTAAGCTAGAGGACAAGAGGGTGTCCTGGGAGGAGTGAACGTTCCGGGTAGGGAGGTATCTGGAGATTAGCAAGGAGATGTAATGAGATGACAACTCATATAGAGCTTTCTATGATAGGGGGAGATGTTCTGGATCCTTTGGGTAACAGGTATTCAATGGAGAGATTGGCAGAGAGGGGCAGCATCAGAAGAGCGGGAGGAGAGGTGGATGAGGCAGGCAGCAGAGGTCAGTAGGGATTGGCAGGGAGTGGCAGCATCAGAAGAGCGGGAGGAGAGGTGGATGAGGCGGGCAGCAGAGGTCAGTAGGGACTAGCAGAGAGGAGCAGCATCAGAGGAGTGGGAGGAGAGGTGGATAAGGCAGGCAGCAGAGGTCAGTAGGGATTGGCAGGGAGTGGCAGCATCAGAGGAGCAGGAGGAGAGGTGGATGAGGCAAGCAGCAGAGCAGTGGCGTAGCTAAGGAGCTGTGGGCCCCGATGCAAGTTTTACCATGGGGCCCCCCAAGCACTCTATACATAGCAATTTATACGGCGCACCAAAATCTGCCAATGGCAACTACAGTGTCAGAGGTGCAAGAAGGGGATGGGGAACAGTTTGTTAATGATTACCACTATTCAAAGTATCTACAGAAGTCATTATTATGAGCATAGGACCAATAGAGAGCTAATTCTGTAGTTAAGGGAGGGCCCTTCGGGGCCCCTCTGGCCCAAGGGCCCCGATGCGGTCGCTACCTCTGCACCCCCTATTGCTACACCCCTGCAGCAGAGGTCAGTAGGGATTGGCAGGGAGTGGCAGCATCAGAGGAGCGGGAGGAGAGGTGGATGAGGTGGGCAGCAGAGATCAGTAGGGATTGGCAGGGAGTGGCAGCATCAGAGGAGCGGGAGGAGAGGTGGATGAGGCGGGCAGCAGAGGTCAGTAGGGATTGGCAGGGAGTGGCAGCATCAGAGGAGTGGGAGGAGAGGTGGATGAGGCGGGCAGCAGAGGTCAGTAGGGATTGGCAGGGAGTGGCAGCATCAGAGGAGTGGGAGGAGAGGTGGATGAGGCGGGCAGCAGAGGTCAGTAGGGATTGGCAGGGAGTGGCAGCATCATAGGAGCAGAAAGAGAGGTGGATGAGGTGGGCAGCAGAGGTCAGTAGAGATTGGCAGAGAGGGGCAGCATCAGAGGAGCAGGAGGAGAGGTGGATGAGGCAGGCAGCAGAGGTCAGTAGGGATTGGCAGGGAGTGGCAGCATCAGAGGAGCAGGAGGAGAGGTGGATGAGGCAGGCAGCAGAGGTCAGTAGGGATTGGCAGAGAAGGGCAGCATCAGAGGAGTGGGAGGAGAGGTGGATGAGGCGGGCAGCAGAGGTCAGTAGGGATTGGCAGGGAGTGACAGCATCAGAGGAGCGGGAGTAGAGGTGGATGAGGCTGCCAGCAGAGGTCAGTATGGACTAGCAGAGAAGCAGCATCAGAGGAGCGGGAGGAGAGGTGGATGAGGCGGGCAGCAGAGTTCAGTAGAGATTGGAAGAGAGGAACAGCATCAGAGGAGCTGGTGGAGAGGTGGAGGAAATGGCAGCAGAGTTCAGTAGGGATTTGGCAAAGAGGGCGGCATCAGAGGAGCGGGGGAGACGTGGATGAGATGACAGCAGTGGTCAGTAGGGATTGGCAGAGAGGGGCAGCATCAGAGGAGCGGGGGGAGACGTGGATGAGATGGCAGCAGAGGTCAGTAGGGATTGGTAGAGTGGGGTTGTGTCAGAAGAGAGGTGGATGAGGCAGGCAGCAGAGGTCAGTAGGGATTGGGAGAGAGGGGCAGCATCAGAGGAGCAGGGGGAGACGTGGAGGAGGATAGCAGCAGAAGTCAGTAAGGATTGGCAGGGAGTGGCAGCATCAGAGGAGTGGGAGGAGAGGTGGATTAGATGGGCAGCAGAGGTCAGTAGGGATTGGCAGAAAGGTGCAGCATCAGAGGAATGGGAGGAGAGGTGGATGAGGCAGGCAGCATAGGTCAGTAGGGAATGGTAAAAAGGAGCAGCATCAGAGGAGCAGGAGGAGACGTGGATGAGGTAGGCAGCAGAAATCAGTAGGGATTGGCAGAGAGGTGCAGCATCAGAGGAATGGGAGGAGAGGTGAATGAGGTAGGCAGCAAAGGTCAATAGGGACTGGGGAGCTGCCAGCCTGGTTTTTGGTAGGCCACAGAGTAGGGTGTTATGGTAGTCAAAAGAGGACATGATTAGAGCATGTACAAATATATTAGTAGCATCTTGCGTATGGAGGGGATGAATTGTTGAAATATTTTTGAGATGGAAGTAGCAGAAAGTAGTTAAAGTGGATCCGAGATGAAAACTAACTCTAACAAGTAACTTGTCTTCTTGATCTGTCATCAGCATTCGATACGGTCGACCACACCTTACTCTTACAAATACTTTCAAATGTAGAAATAAAGGGCCTCACTCTCACATGGTTATCTTCCTACCTCTCTGGAAGGCCCTTCACAGTCTCCTACTTAGATCAGATCTCTTCTCCTCATGCTTTGTCTGTCGGGGTTCCCCAAGGCTCTGTCCTTGGTCCCCTCCTCTTTTCCATCTACATGCACGGTCTTGGTGATTTAATCAACTCATTCGGGTTTCAATACCACCTCTATGCAGACGATACGCAGCTGTACCTCTCGGACCGAGACCTTAACTCCCTCCTCAAACGTATTCCTGACTGCTTGTCTGCTATATCCTCCTTCATGTCCTCTCGCTTCCTAAAACTTAATATGAGTAAAACGGAACTAATAATTTTTCCACCGTCTCTGGCCAGTGGCCACCTCTCTACCTGAAGTAACTATAAATGTTAATAACACTCCCATAACCTCAGTTCCCAAAGCACAGTGCTTGGGGGTAATATTCGACTCTTCTCTTTTATTCCTCATGTTCACTCCATAACTAGCTCCTGCCATCTCCAACTCAAAAACATATCTTGCATCTGTCCCTTTCTCACTCAAGACACAACTAAAATGTTAGTACATGCTCTCATAATTTCTCGTCTGGACTACTGCATCATACTACATTGTGGACTACCTTCTAACAGACCGGCCCCGCTCCAGTCGGTACTGAACTCAGCTGCTCGTCTCATTCATCTCTCCTCTCGCTCTTCCTCTGCTGCTCCTCTCTGCCAAGCTCTTCACTGGCTGCAAATTAACCAGAGGATCCAGTTCAAACTCCTAACCCTAATCTACAAAGCTCTCCACAATCTCTCTCCCCGGTACATATCCTCACTAATCTCCAGATACAAACCCAATCGCAATCTCAGATCGGCACACGATCTTCTGTTGTCCTCCTCTAGAATCTCCTCCTCACATTCACGCTTACAAGATTTTGCACGTGCTTCACCCCTTCTCTGGAATTCCCTCCCACAACACATCAGTCACTCGTCAACCTTTGTTACTTTTAAACGCTCTCTAAAAACGCATTTGTTCCGACAAGCATATGCGCTACCTTAAGCCACTTCCCTTTGCCCTAAGGCCAAATTGCACTCCTACTAGGTATCCTAAAACACACTGCTTTTATATATTTTATCGTATACTACCCCTCCTCTTGTTTCCCCCCATTCCCTTTAGATTGTAAGCTCGCAAGGGCAGGGCTCTCTCCCCCTTTTGTTTCTTGGAAATCATTATACATTTTATTCATCGTGTTATTTTTATCACTGTCATTACCACTTCTGTATTTTGTATTCTGTATGCTGTATCAATTTTTATATTTTGTCACTAATTACTGTATATACTCGAGTATAAGCCGACCCTAGTATAAGCCGACCCCCCAACTTTGACCCCCAAAATTTGGAAAATATGATTGACTCAAATATAAGCCGAGGGTAGAAAATGCAGCAGGTACCAGATAAAGTGTGTTAGGCTGGAAGAAGTCCCAGGTACATAAATGACAACTGTTAGGTGTTGCTGGGCATAATGTAGCAGTGATGGCTGATCAATAGGGTGGTGTAGGCAAAAAGATGCTGTAGCAACAGATTCAGATACTTTAATGAATAGATTTTGATGTATAAAATCTACAGGGCCTTCCCATCTTCTAATGTGGAGTGGCCCTTGGCATATGCAGAAAGGTGAGGGCAACTTGTGGCATGTAATTATGATGACTGTGACCCCCTTGAGTAGCTCTGCATAAATGTAGTGTTCCGGGCAGTGGGGGACATGTAATTATGATGAGTGTGACCCGCTACAGTGGCTCTGCATAAGCTAAGTGTTCCGGGTAGCGTGCAGCATGTAAATATGAAGACCGTTTCCCCCTCGATTGGTTCTGCATCAGGCCATCAGCTACTGTAAGTGTTCCGGGCAGCGGATAAAATCTAAAAGTTATCCCTTGCTTAGTGCGGCTTCCCCGATTAATTCCCTGCTTAAAGGGAAACTTAAAGAGAACCCGAGGTGGGTTTGAAGAATGTTATCTGCATACAGAGGCTGGATCTGCCTATACAGCCCAGCCTCTGTTGCTATCCCAAACCCCCCTAAGGTCCCCCTGCACTCTGCAATCCCTCATAAATCACAGCCACGCTACTGACAAACAGCTTGTCAGAGCTGGCTGTGTTTATCTCTATAGTGTCAGTCTGCTGCTCTCCCCGCCTCCTGCAGAACTCCAGTCCCTGCCTGCATCCCTTCCCTCCCTGTTGATTGGAGGGAAGGGGCAGGGGCAGGGACCGGAGCTATGCAGGAGGCGGGGGAGCAGCTGAGACTGACACTACAGATGTAAACACAGCCTCACAGCACGGCTGTGATTTATGAGGGATTGCAGAGTGCAGGGGGACCTTAGTGGGGTTTGGGATAGCAACAGAGGCTGGGCTGTATAGGCAGATCAAGCCTCTGTATGCAGATAACATTATTTAAACACACCTCGGGTTCTCTTTAAGTCAACTATAAAAAATTAGATTTACTCACTTGGGGCTTCCCTCAGCCCCCAGCAGCCGATCGGTGCCCTCGCAGCCCCGCTCTGACACTCCAGGACCCGCCGTTGAACACTTCTGGTTTCGCCGTCACCGGCCGACAGGCATGGGAACGCAAGTGATTGTTCGCGTTCCCAGTCTGTATATCGCCCCCTATGCTGCTATTGCAAACCTCCAGGCTGCAATAGCAGCATAGGGGGCGATATACAGGCTGGGAACGCGAACAATCACTCGCCATGCCTGTCGGCCGGTGACGGCGAAACCAGAAGTGTTCGCCGGCGGGTCCTGGAGCGTCAGAGCGAGGCTGCGAGGGCACCGATCCGCTGCTGGGGGCTGGGGAAGCCCCAGGTGAGTAAATCTCATTTTTTATAGTTGACTTAAGTTTCCCTTTAAGCAGGGAATTAATTGAGGAAGCCGCACTAATCAAGGAATAACTTTTAGATTTTATCCGCTGCCCGGAACACTTACAGTAGCTGATGGCCTGATGCAGAACCAATCGAGGGGGAAACGGTCTTCATATTTACATGCTGCACGCTACCCGGAACACTTAGCTTATGCAGAGCCACTGTAGTGGGTCACACTCATCATAATTACATGTCCCCCACTGCCCGGAACACTACATTTATGCAGAGCTACTGGCCGGGTGTTACGGTCATCATAATTACATTCCTCCCGCTGCCTGCAACACTTTGCTTATTCCAAGGGCCACCCGGGGGAGAGCTGCAGATACATCAGAGGGGGACCCAGGAAATGTGACTCGAGTATAAGCCGAGACCCCCACTTTTGGGCCACTTTTTTGGGCCCAAAATCTCGGCTTATACTCGAGTATATACGGTATGTATCTTGTATATTAGTGTACACCATTGTCTGTCTTATGTACCCCATGTTTGTTTCTTACTTTGTACAGCGCCACGGAATATGTTGGCGCTTTATAAATCAAATATATATATATATATATATTTATATATATATATATATATATATATATATATATATATATATATATATATATATATATATATATTCTAAGGTTTAGATAGTTTACACAGCAAATCAACAGTTAAAGATAATTTTTTCCTGTGATAAAATAAGAGCGGCCATGTTCTTTTTGTCACACTACACACAAGAACGCTGCTGTCCATCTCCAGCCCTCAGCCTGTAAAAACTTCACTCCTCCCTCCTCCCCTCTGCCTCTGAAATCTCTGGCTAGTATCCGCCTCCTCCTCCTCCTGTCCAGACTGAGCTCCCATAAGCCCTTGCTACTGAGGCTCACAGTGCCAAGGCTCTCTTGAGAAGCTATGGGTGAGGTTTGTTTAGTTTATAGGGAATTAGAGTATTAAAACAAAAAAAGTATTTGGCTTGAGGAATGCCCTACAAACTATATGAAAGGAACACAATTATGCAATGAGTAAAAGTTTATGTTGGATCCACTTTAAGGTGTTAGTAGATGGTCTAAATGGGAATGCAGAGTCCAAAACGTAATGGTATATTCCTTCCAGGAACAACACAATATGGTTTGAATCAAGGTGCGGGCCATAAAAGCAGGATTCGGCCACCAGATCTTGAGGGTGTGGAGGAAGAGATTGTGGTGAAGAAACCTCGTGTTCATCATCCCATCACATCAATGTGGACAGAAGGAAGCTTTGAGACACCCGATATACCATTCACAGCTCAGCCGGGTATACAAGTACCGATACCTCGGACTGCATTGGGGTTTATCCAGGTATTATGCCTGACTTCTGAAGATCTAATGTACCTTTCTGTAGAAACAAACAGATATGCTTCCCAATTCTTTCCAACTAACCCTACTGATACCACGCCACCATCTTCTCATCTTCGTCAGGGGAAAGACACAAGTGCTGAGGAGATAAAGTTGTTTTATTGCTTTATATATCACAATGAGCTACCATGTGAAACCTGAGTTTTCATCTTGCTGGTCCGTTGATGAAGTCCTCATAACACCACTCTTTGGGGCTGTCGTAACTCGAAACCGGTTTCAATTCATACTGAAGTTCCTACATGCAGTAGATAACAGCCAGGGCAGTTTCTAGGCAACAGAGCTCCCAGGGTGAAGATGTATAAATCGATACCCCCCTCCCCTTCATATGTAGCCAGAGAGCCCCCCATGTAGGTAGCCAGAAACCCCCCTGGCCCATATGAAATTCTACAATAATCCCTATGATTGCGCTGAGAGTTTAGCTTATTACGCTGGATTTTCGCCGCCCCGAACACTGTCTGCTGGCTCACTGGACTGTTCTCTACACTTAGTTATGGAAAGCTGCAGCCAGGAGGTGAAATAATAATGTTGCCTAAAATTCAGCTTTATTGTTGTGGAGTTTATTTTAGAGTAATTATGTGTCTTCCCGCTGCTGGCGACTGCTGGGCCGCCATCTGGCCGCACTTTACCAAGGCTAGCGAGCGCTGTGCAACCTAAGTGATCCCACAGACAAGACCTGGATGCATTAAACCGTATGAATTAAAAATTGAATATTGTAAATTATTATCTAGACAACGGTCCAACCCAGGGGCGTAACTACAATTCATGGGGTCCCCCAGCAAAACTATGATGCCCCCCGCCCGTTATATATTCACCCCCCTCCCTTGCCTCCCCCTGGTGACCCTCACAGCCTTGGTACCGATCTCACAAGGGTCATAAAACAAGTGTGGACATCATGATCTTCGAAGCCATAGCAAGTGTAACTACAAAACACCTGATCTGAAAAATAGTCCAGGGGCGTTCCTAGCATTGGGCACAGGAGGGCGGAGCGCTCCGGGTGATAGACATCCCAGGGGGTGTCACCAAGGCCTCCCACAGAGGCCATGTTGCAGGAGGGGGAAAGCAGCAAAGAAGGAGGGGCAGCAGGGACAGCAGACACCTGGGCCCCTTCCTTCCTGCGCTTCCTGATTAGCGGAAGCACAGTGAGCGGCGGAGAAGGCGGAGACCAGTGTCATGTGACGATGACGCTGCGCGCCATCGCCAGGAACGCAGGAAGCAGGTGAGTAATTCCTCTTCGCCCGCTCCTGCCTGCTCATATTTTCCGCCGATAATCTGGAGGGAGAAGCGCAGGAAGGAGGAGACCCAGGTGAGGGAGGTGGGGGGGGGGGTCTCGTCCCCTCCCCTTCCCACCCCCGCTGCCCCTCCTTCCAAGCTTTCCCCATACTGGGGACAACTGTACTAGCTATACTGGGGACAACTGTACTAGCTATACTGGGGACAACTGTACTAGCTATACTGGGAGCAACTATGCTACCTACAATGGGAGCAACTATACTACCTACACTGGGTGAAACTATACTACCTATACTACGGGCACCTATACTACCTCCACTGGGGCACCTATACACCTATACTGCCTACACTGGGTTAGGCAGTTTACCAATATTTTACTAACAAAAATTACCACTGCAATAGTAGAATATTGGTAAATATTGCTGACATTCTACTATCGGTTATTCCCCAACACCCAAATTTCCTGGCACCTTTATTTCGGGTACACCCTATCAGAGCATAGTCAGGACTGCCGAAGGGTTAAAAGAGAACTCTAGAATGTGCTTAATTAACCATTGAATTTAACAGCTTGCCTTTGCTTAGAGAGGATTCACACTTGTGAGTTTTTCATACACGATTTTGCAATCACTATGCGCAATTGATACAACTCTCGTGTTTTGCCATAGTAGCTAAATGACAGTTAATGGAAACATGCGTGGTGTGCAAAATCATACTGCAGGTTGTACGTTTTTTCCTGAATGCGAAAAATACACATTGGAAGCAAGCGACCCCGTTGACTTATATTGATTGAAAATTCAAATGCAAAGTTGGGGCTTAATAAGGTGCATGGTGCCGTCCAGGACCAATGTAACCTGTAACGCCTATGCCTAAAAACGCCCCTACACCCCTCCATCGGTTTGTGTGCCTCGTCATCCTTATGGGCACCTCTTCTTCGTTACCTGGCAGCATGTACGTACTCACATGACATGACGCTGGATGAAGATGTAAGGGTACAGACCAGAGGAAGAGTCCATCAACCGGACAGGTGCGTCGATCACACTGCAGGGGCCCCAGGGACCACTATACACTTGGTGGGAGACCTGGGGAGGCCCGCCAGCTGGCTCTGGGGCCCCGGCGATTGCCCAGTGTGGCCCTTTTGTAGCGTTACACAAGCGAGATTTGACATCAGTTCATTTGCATTGTGAATGGCCTTTTATTGTGTTAGGAAGAAGGGAAGGGAAACATTTATCTATGCATGTGGGCTTTAAAGTGGACCTGAACTCTTGCACAGGACAGAAGGAAAACAGAGAGAAATGCTCCCTGTGTGTATTTAGAGAGTTTAGCCTGTCTAGTCCCCCCTCATCTGTGACTAATCACAACTGTAATTTGATCTCTCACCTGTGTCAGCTGGCTGCCATGGCAGAGCAGCTAATTTGTAAACACAGGATGTTAACAAGTCTGCTTCTATGAAAGCATGATGTAGACACACTGCAGATTTATTGCAGGATTGTATCAGCTGTATCAAAGAAATGTTTTTCTTTAAAGGTTATTATGCTGTTGCTTATCTCTTAGAACAGAGAGGAAGTTCTGAGTTCAGGTCCTCTTTAATGGGAGCTGAAGACAATAGAACACAGTGACATACAAGGAGCCGTTCAGAGTTCCAGCAGATGCCGATCTGGGGCTGGTTCTGATTAGAGAAAGAAAAGAGTTACTTAATGTTCTCATTAGCGGATTACTAGAGAGAGTAAAGCTGAGCGAATCGCGTAATCCGCACCGGGATTCACATCACACCGACCGATCCGCCGCCGGGCACAGAAATCCCTCTACTGAGCTGCATCTGGGCCCCAGGGGATACATGGAGCAGATGTGACAGGAGACCGCACGTCCTGCACTGGCCCGCTACGCAAGGCAAATGCTGTACAATACTAAGCACACATAATACCACAGCTCCCAACTGTCCCTTTTTGGGAGGGACAGTCCCTCTTTCCCCCTCATGTGTCCCTCTTTCAGGACTGATGGACAGATCTGTGTAATATGTGTATACATAGCTCCCTCTGTCCCACTTTCCTCCTCATGTGTCCCTCTTTCAGGACTGATGGACAGATCGGTGTAATATGTGTATACATAGCTCCCCCTGTCCCTCTTTCCTCCTCATGTGTCCCTCTTTCAGGACTGATGGACAGATCTGTGTAATATGTGTATACATAGCTCCCCTCTGTCCCTCTTTCCCCCTCATGTGTCCCTCTTTCAGGACTGATGGGCAGATCTGTGTAATATGTGTAGACATAGTTCCCCCTGTCCCTCTTTCCTCCTCACGTGTCCCTCTTTCAGGACTGATGGACAGATCTGTGTAATATGTGTATACATAGCTCCCCTCTGTCCCTCTTTCCCCCTCATGTGTCCCTCTTTCAGGACTGATGGGCAGATCTGTGTAATATGTGTATACATAGCTCCCCCTGTCCCTCTTTCCTCCTCATGTGTCCCTCTTTCAGGACTGATGGACAGATCTGTGTAATATGTGTATACATAGCTCCCCTCTGTCCCTCTTTCCCCCTCATGTGTCCCTCTTTCAGGACTGATGGGCAGATCTGTGTAATATGTGTAGACATAGCTCCCCCTGTCCCTCTTTCCTCCTCATGTGTCCCTCTTTCAGGACTGATGGACAGATCTGTGTAATATGTGTATACATAGACCCCTCTGTCCCTCTTTCCCCCTCATGTGTCCCTCTTTCAGGACTGATGGACAGATCGGTGTAATATGTGTATACATAGCTCTCCCTGTCCCTCTTTCCTCCTCATGTCTGTGTCCCTCTTTCAGGACTGATGGACAGATCTGTGTAATATGTGTATACATAGCTCCCTCTGTCCCTCTTTCCTCCTCATGTGTCCCTCTTTCAGGACTGATGGACAGATCTGTGTAATATGTGTATACATAGCTCCCTCTGTCCCTCTTTCCTCCTCATGTGTCCCTCTTTCAGGGCTGATGGGCAGATCTGTGTAATATGTGTATACATAGCTCCCCCTGTCCCTCTTTCCTCCTCATGTGTCCCTCTTTCAGGGCTGAGGGACAGATCTGTGTAATATGTGTATACATAGCTCCCCTCTGTCCCTCTTTCCCCCTCATGTGTCCCTCTTTCAGGACTGATGGACAGATCTGTGTAATATGTGTATACATAACTTCCCCCAGTCCCTCTTTCCTCCTCATGTTTCCCTCTTTCAGGACTGATAGACAGATCTGTGTAATATGTGTATACATAGCTCCCCCTGTCCCTCTTTCCCCCTCATGTGTCCCTCTTTCAGGACTGATGGACAGATCTGTGCAATATGTGTATACATAGCTCCCCCTGTCCCTCTTTCCTCCTCATGTGTCCCTCTTTCAGGACTGATGGACAGATCTGTGTAATATGTGTATACATAGCCCCCTCTGTCCCTCTTTCCCCCTCATGTGCCCCTCTTTCAGGACTGATGGACAGATCTGTGTAATATGTGTATACATAGCTCCCTCTGTCCCTCTTTCCTCCTCATGTGTCCCTCTTTCAGGACTGATGGGCAGATCTGTGCAATATGTGTATACATAGCTCCCCCTGTCCCTCTTTCCTCCTCATGTGTCCCTCTTTCAGGACTGATGGACAGATCGGTGTAATATGTGTATACATAGCTCCCCTGTCCCTCTTTCCTCCTCATGTGTCCCTCTTTCAGGACTGATGGACAGATCTGTGTAATATGTGTATACATAGCTCCCTCTGTCCCTCTTTCCTCCTCATGTGTCCCTCTTTCAGGACTGATGGACAGATCTGTGTAATATGTGTATACATATCTCCCCTGTCCCTCTTTCCTCCTAATGTGTCCCTCTTTCAGGACTGATGGACAGATCTGTGTAATATGTGTATACATAGCTTCCCCTCTCCCTCTTTCCTCCTCATGTGTCCCTCTTTCAGGACTGATGGGTAGATCTGTGTAATATGTGTATACATAGCTCCCCTGTCCCTCTTTCCTCCTCATGTGTCCCTCTTTCAGGACTGATGGATAGATCTGTGTAATATGTGTATACATAACTCTCTCTGTCCCTATTTCCTCCTCATGTGTCCCTCTTTCAGGACTGACAGTCAGATCTGTGTAATATGTGTTTACATGGCTTCCCTCTGTCCCTCTTTCCTCCTCATGTGTCCCTCTTTCAGGACTGATGGGCAGATCTGTGTAATATGTGTATACATAACTCTCTCTGTCCCTATTTCCTCCTCATGTGTCCCTCTTTCAGGGCTGATGGACAGATCTGTGTAATATGTGTATACATAGCTCCCTCTGTCCCTCTTTCCTCCTCATGTGTCCCTCTTTCAGGACTGATGTACAGATCTGAGTAATATGTGTATACATAGCTCCCTTTGTCCCTCTTTCCTCCTCATGTGTCCCTCTTTCAGGACTGATGTACAGATCTGTGTAATATGTGTATACATAGCTCCCGTCCCTCTTTCCTCCTCATGTGTCCCTCTTTCAGGACTGATGGATAGATCTGTGTAATATGTGTATACATAGCTCCCCTCTGTCCCTCTTTCCTCCTCATGTGTCCCTCTTTCAGGACTGATAGTCAGATCTGTGTAATATGTGTATACATAGCTCCCTCTGTCCCGCTTTCCTCCTCATGTGTCCCTCTTTCAGTACTGATGGACAGATCTGTGTAATATGTGTATACATAGCTCCCCCTGTCCCTCTTCCCTCCTCATGTGTCCCTCTTTCAGGACTGATGGACAGATCTGTGTAATATGTGTATACATAGCTCCCCCTGTCCCTCTTTCCTCATGTGTCCCTCTTTCAGGACTGATGTACAGATCTGTGTAATATGTGTATACATATCTCCCCCTGTCCCTCTTTCCTCCTCATGTGTCCCTCTTTCAGGACTGATGGACAGATCTGTGTAATATGTGTATACATAGCTCCCCCTGCCCCTCTTTCCTCCTCATGTGTCCCTCTTTCAGGACTGATAGTCAGATCTGTGTAATTTGTGTATACAGAGCTCCACCTGTCCCCCTTTCCTCCTCATGTGTCCCTCTTTCAGGACTAATGGGCAGATCAGTGTAATATGTGTACACATAGCTCCCTTTGTCCCTCTTTCCTCCTCATATGTCCCTCTTTCAGGACTGATAGTCAGATCTGTGTAATATGTGTATACATAGCTCCCTCTGTCCCTCTTTCCTCCTCACGTGTCCCTCTTTCAGTACTGGTATACAGATCTGTGTAATATGTGTATACATATCTCCCCCTGTCCCTCTTTCCTCCTCATGTGTCCCTCTTTCAGGACTGATGGACAGATCTGTGTAATATGTGTATACATAGCTCCCCCTGCCCCTCTTTCCTCCTCATGTGTCCCTCTTTCAGGACTGATAGTCAGATCTGTGTAATTTGTGTATACAGAGCTCCACCTGTCCCCCTTTCCTCCTCATGTGTCCCTCTTTCAGGACTAATGGGCAGATCAGTGTAATATGTGTACACATAGCTCCCTTTGTCCCTCTTTCCTCCTCATATGTCCCTCTTTCAGGACTGATAGTCAGATCTGTGTAATATGTGTATACATAGCTCCCTCTGTCCCTCTTCCCTCCTCACGTGTCCCTCTTTCAGTACTGGTATACAGATCTGTGTAATATGTGTATACATATCTCCCTCTGTCCCTCTTTCCTCCTCACATGTCCCTCTTTCAGGGCTGATGGGCAGATCTGTGTAATATGTGTAGACATAGTTCTCCCTGTCCCTCTTTCCTCCTCACGTGTCCCTCTTTCAGGACTGATGGACAGATCTGTGTAATATGTGTATACATAGCTCCCTCTGTCCCTCTTTCCTCCTCATGTGTCCCTCTTTCAGGACTGATGGACAGATCTGTGTAATATGTGTATACATAGCTCCCCTGTCCCTCTTTCCTCCTCAGGTGTCCCTCTTTCAGGACTGATGGACAGATCGGTGTAATATGTGTATACATAGCTCCCCCTGTCCCTCTTTCCTCCTCATGTGTCCCTCTTTCAGGACTGATGGACAGATCTGTGTAATATGTGTATACATAGCTCCCCTCTGTCCCTCTTTCCCCCTCATGTGTCCCTCTTTCAGGACTGATGGGCAGATCTGTGCAATATGTGTATACATAGCTCCCCCTGTCCCTCTTTCCTCCTCATGTGTCCCTTTTTCAGGACTGATGGACAGATCTGTGTAATATGTGTATACATAGACCCCTCTGTCCCTCTTTCCCCCTCATGTGTCCCTCTTTCAGGACTGATGGACAGATCGGTGTAATATGTGTATACATAGCTCTCCCTGTCCCTCTTTCCTCCTCATGTCTGTGTCCCTCTTTCAGGACTGATGGACAGATCTGTGTAATATGTGTATACATAGCTCCCTCTGTCCCTCTTTCCTCCTCATGTGTCCCTCTTTCAGGACTGATGGACAGATCTGTGTAATATGTGTATACATAGCTCCCTCTGTCCCTCTTTCCTCCTCATGTGTCCCTCTTTCAGGGCTGATGGGCAGATCTGTGTAATATGTGTATACATAGCTCCCCCTGTCCCTCTTTCCTCCTCATGTGTCCCTCTTTCAGGGCTGAGGGACAGATCTGTGTAATATGTGTATACATAGCTCCCCTCTGTCCCTCTTTCCCCCTCATGTGTCCCCCTTTCAGGACTGATGGACAGATCTGTGTAATATGTGTATACATAGCTCCCCCTGTCCCTCTTTCCTCCTCATGTTTCCCTCTTTCAGGACTGATAGACAGATCTGTGTAATATGTGTATACATAGCTCCCCCTGTCCCTCTTTCCCCCTCATGTGTCCCTCTTTCAGGACTGATGGACAGATCTGTGCAATATGTGTATACATAGCTCCCCCTGTCCCTCTTTCCTCCTCATGTGTCCCTCTTTCAGGACTGATGGACAGATCTGTGTAATATGTGTATACATAGCCCCCTCTGTCCCTCTTTCCCCCTCATGTGTCCCTCTTTCAGGACTGATAAACAGATCTGTGTAATATGTGTATACATAGCTCCCTCTGTCCCTCTTTCCTCCTCATGTGTCCCTCTTTCAGGACTGATGGGCAGATCTGTGCAATATGTGTATACATAGCTCCCCCTGTCCCTCTTTCCTCCTCATGTGTCCCTCTTTCAGGACTGATGGACAGATCGGTGTAATATGTGTATACATAGCTCCCCTGTCCCTCTTTCCTCCTCATGTGTCCCTCTTTCAGGACTGATGGACAGATCTGTGTAATATGTGTATACATAGCTCCCTCTGTCCCTCTTTCCTCCTCATGTGTCCCTCTTTCAGGACTGATGGACAGATCTGTGTAATATGTGTATACATATCTCCCCTGTCCCTCTTTCCTCCTCATGTGTCCCTCTTTCAGGACTGATGGACAGATCTGTGTAATATGTGTATACATAGCTTCCCCTGTCCCTCTTACCTCCTCATGTGTCCCTCTTTCAGGACTGATGGGTAGATCTGTGTAATATGTGTATACATAGCTCCCCTGTCCCTCTTTCCTCCTCATGTGTCCCTCTTTCAGGACTGATGGATAGATCTGTGTAATATGTGTATACATAACTCTCTCTGTCCCTATTTCCTCCTCATGTGTCCCTCTTTCAGGACTGATGTACAGATCTGTGTAATATGTGTTTACATGGCTTCCCTCTGTCCCTCTTTCCTCCTCATGTGTCCCTCTTTCAGGACTGATGGGCAGATCTCTGTAATATGTGTATACATAACTCTCTCTGTCCCTATTTCCTCCTCATGTGTCCCTCTTTCAGGGCTGATGGACAGATCTGTGTAATATGTGTATACATATCTCCCCTGTCCCTCTTTCCTCCTCATGTGTCCCTCTTTCAGGACTGATGGACAGATCTGTGTAATATGTGTATACATAGCTTCCCCTGTCCCTCTTTCCTCCTCATGTGTCCCTCTTTCAGGACTGATGGGTAGATCTGTGTAATATGTGTATACATAGCTCCCCTGTCCCTCTTTCCTCCTCATGTGTCCCTCTTTCAGGACTGATGGATAGATCTGTGTAATATGTGTATACATAACTCTCTCTGTCCCTATTTCCTCCTCATGTGTCCCTCTTTCAGGACTGATAGTCAGATCTGTGTAATATGTGTTTACATGGCTTCCCTCTGTCCCTCTTTCCTCCTCATGTGTCCCTCTTTCAGGACTGATGGGCAGATCTGTGTAATATGTGTATACATAACTCTCTCTGTCCCTATTTCCTCCTCATGTGTCCCTCTTTCAGGGCTGATGGACAGATCTGTGTAATATGTGTATACATAGCTCCCTCTGTCCCTCTTTCCTCCTCATGTGTCCCTCTTTCAGGACTGATGTACAGATCTGAGTAATATGTGTATACATAGCTCCCTTTGTCCCTCTTTCCTCCTCATGTGTCCCTCTTTCAGGACTGATGTACAGATCTGTGTAATATGTGTATACATAGCTCCCGTCCCTCTTTCCTCCTCATGTGTCCCTCTTTCAGGACTGATGGATAGATCTGTGTAATATGTGTATACATAGCTCCCCTCTGTCCCTCTTTCCTCCTCATGTGTCCCTCTTTCAGGACTGATAGTCAGATCTGTGTAATATGTGTATACATAGCTCCCTCTGTCCCGCTTTCCTCCTCATGTGTCCCTCTTTCAGTACTGATGGACAGATCTGTGTAATATGTGTATACATAGCTCCCCCTGTCCCTCTTCCCTCCTCATGTGTCCCTCTTTCAGGACTGATGGACAGATCTGTGTAATATGTGTATACATAGCTCCCCCTGTCCCTCTTTCCTCATGTGTCCCTCTTTCAGGACTGATGTACAGATCTGTGTAATATGTGTATACATATCTCCCCCTGTCCCTCTTTCCTCCTCATGTGTCCCTCTTTCAGGACTGATGGACAGATCTGTGTAATATGTGTATACATAGCTCCCCCTGCCCCTCTTTCCTCCTCATGTGTCCCTCTTTCAGGACTGATAGTCAGATCTGTGTAATTTGTGTATACAGAGCTCCACCTGTCCCCCTTTCCTCCTCATGTGTCCCTCTTTCAGGACTAATGGGCAGATCAGTGTAATATGTGTACACATAGCTCCCTTTGTCCCTCTTTCCTCCTCATATGTCCCTCTTTCAGGACTGATAGTCAGATCTGTGTAATATGTGTATACATAGCTCCCTCTGTCCCTCTTTCCTCCTCACGTGTCCCTCTTTCAGTACTGGTATACAGATCTGTGTAATATGTGTATACATATCTCCCTCTGTCCCTCTTTCCTCCTCACATGTCCCTCTTTCAGGGCTGATGGGCAGATCTGTGTAATATGTGTAGACATAGTTCCCCCTGTCCCTCTTTCCTCCTCACGTGTCCCTCTTTCAGCACTGATGGACAGATCTGTGTAATATGTGTATACATAGCTCCCTCTGTCCCTCTTTCCTCCTCATGTGTCCCTCTTTCAGGGCTGATGGACAGATCTGTGTAATATGTATATACATAGCTCCCCCTGTCCCTCTTTCCCCCTCATGTGTCCCTCTTTCCGGACTGATGGACAGATCTGTGTAATATGTGTATACATAGCTCCCCTGTCCCTCTTTCCTCCTCATGTGTCCCTCTTTCAGGACTGATGGACAGATCTGTGTAATATGTGTATACATAGCTCCCTCTGTCCCTCTTTCCTCCTCATGTGTCCCTCTTTCAGGGCTGATGGGCAGATCTGTGTAATATGTGTAGACATAGTTCCCCCTGTCCCTCTTTCCTCCTCACGTGTCCCTCTTTCAGCACTGATGGACAGATCTGTGTAATATGTGTATACATAGCTCCCTCTGTCCCTCTTTCCTCCTCATGTGTCCCTCTTTCAGGACTGATGGGCAGATCTGTGTAATATGTGTAGACATAGTTCCCCCTGTCCCTCTTTCCTCCTCACGTGTCCCTCTTTCAGCACTGATGGACAGATCTGTGTAATATGTGTATACATAGCTCCCCCTGTCCCTCTGTCCCCTTCATGTATCCCTCTTTCAGGACTGATGGGCAGATCTGTGTAATATGTGTATACGTAGCTCCCCCTGTCCCTCTTTCCTCCTCATGTGTCCCTCTTTTAGGACTGATGGATAGATCTGTGTAATATGTATATACATAGCTCCCTCTGTCCCTCTTTCCTCCTCATGTGTCCCTCTTTCAGGACTGATGGGCAGATCTGTGTAATATGTATATACATAGCTCCCCCTGTCCCTCTTTCCTCCTCATGTGTCCCTCTTTCAGGGCTGATGGACAGATCTGTGTAATATGTGTATACATAGCCCCCCTGTCCCTCTTTCCTCCTCATGTGTCCCTCTTTCAGGACTGATGGACAGATCTGTGTAATATGTATATACATAGCTCCCCCTGTCCCTCTTTCCTCCTCATGTGTCCCTCTTTCAGGACTGATGGACAGATCTGTGTAATATGTGTATACATAGCTCCCCCTTCCTCTCTTTCCTCCTCATGTGTCCCTCTTTCAGGACTGATGGGCCGATCTGTGCAATATGTGTATACATAGCTCCCTCTGTCCCTCTTTCCTCCTCATGTGTCCCTGTTTCAGGACTGATGGACAGATCTGTGTAATATGTGTATACATAGCTCCCTCTGTCCCTCTCTCCTCCTCATGTGTCCCTCTTTCAGGACTGATGCACAGATCTGTGTAATATGTGTATACATAACTCTCTCTGTCCCTCTTTCCTCCTCATGTGTCCCTCTTTCAGGACTGATGGACAGATCTGTGTAATATGTGTATACATAGCTTCCCCTGTCCCTCTTTCCTCCTCATGTGTCCCTCTTTCAGGACTGATGGGTAGATCTGTGTAATATGTGTATACATAGCTCCCCCTGTCCCTCTTTCCTCCTCATGTGTCCCTCTTTCAGGACTGATGGGTAGATCTGTGTAATATGTGTATACATAGACCTCCTGTCCCTCTTTCCTCATCATGTGTCCCTCTATCAGGACTGATGGACAGATCTGTGTAATATGTGTATACATAGCTCCCCTGTCCCTCTTTCCTCATCATGTGTCCCTCTTTCAGGACTGATGGGCAGATCTGTGTAATATGTGTATACATATCTCCCTCTGTCCCTCTTTCCTCCTAATATGTCCCTCTTTCAGGACTGATGGACAGATCTGTGTAATATGTGTATACATAGCTCCCTCTGTCCCTCTTTCCTCCTCATGTGTCCCTCTTTCAGGACTGATGGACAGATCTGTGTAATATGTGTATACATAGCTCCCCTCTGTCCCTCTTTCCTCCTCATGTGTCCCTCTTTCAGGACTGATGGGACAGATCTGTGTAATATGTGTATACATCGCTCCCTCTGTCCCTCTTTGCTCCTCATGTGTCCCTCTTTCAGGACTGATGGACAGATCGGTGTAATATGTGTATACATAGCTCCCTCTGTCCCTCTTTCCCCCTCATGTGTCCCTCTTTCAGGACTGATGGACAGATCTGTGTAATATGTGTATACATAGCTCCTCCTGTCCCTCTTTCCTCCTCATGTGTCCCTCTTTCAGGGCTGATGGACAGATCGGTGAAATATGTGTATACATAGCTCCCCTGTCCCTCTTTCCTCCTCATGTGTCCCTCTTTCAGGGCTGATGGGTAGATCTGTGTAATATGTGTATACATCGCTCCCTCTGTCCCTCTTTCCCCCTCATGTGTCCCTCTTTCAGGGCTGATGGACAGATCTGTGTAATATGTGTATACATAGCTCCCCCTGTCCCTCCTTCCCCCTCATGTGTCCCTCTTTCAGGGCTGATGGACAGATCTGTGTAATATGTGTATACATAGCTCCCCCTGTCCCTCCTTCCTCCTCATGTGTCCCTCTTTCAGGTCTGATAGACAGATCTGTGTAATATGTGTATACATAGCTCCCCTCTGTCCCTCTTTCTTCCTCATGTGTCCTTCTTTCAGGACTGATAGTCAGATCTGTGTAATATGTGTATACATGGCTTCCCTCTGTCCCTCTTTCCTCCTCATGTGTCCCTCTTTCAGGACTGATGGGCAGATCTGTGTAATATGTGTATACATAGCTCCCTTTGTCCCTCTTTCCTCCTCATGTGTCCCTCTTTCAGGACTGATGGACAGATCTGTGTAATATGTGTATACATAGCCCCCCTGTCCCTCTTTCCTCCTCATGTGTCCCTCTTTCAGGACTGATGGACAGATCTGTGTAATATGTGTATACATAGCTCCCTCTGTCCCTCTTTCCTCCTCATGTGTCCCTCTTTCAGGACTGATGGACAGATCTGTGTAATATGTGTATACATAGCTCCCCTCTGTCCCTCTTTCCTCCTCATGTGTCCCTCTTTCAGGACTGATGGACAGATCTGTGTAATATGTGTATACATAGCTCCCTCTGTCCCTCTTTCCCCCTCATGTGTCCCTCTTTCCGGACTGATGGACAGATCTGTGTAATATGTGTATACATCGCTCCCTCTGTCCATCTTTCCCCCTCATGTGTCCCTCTTTCAGGGCTGATGTACAGATCTGTGTAATATGTGTATACATAGCTCCCCCTGTCCCTCCTTCCTCCTCATGTGTCCCTCTTTCAGGTCTGATAGACAGATCTGTGTAATATGTGTATACATAGCTCCCCTCTGTCCCTCTTTCCTCCTCATGTGTCCCTCTTTCAGGACTGATAGTCAGATCTGTGTAATATGTGTATACATGGCTTCCCTCTGTCCCTCTTTCCTCCTCATGTGTCCCTCTTTCAGGACTGATGGGCAGATCTGTGTAATATGTGTATACATAGCTCCCTTTGTCCCTCTTTCCTCCTCATGTGTCCCTCTTTCAGGACTGATGGACAGATCTGTGTAATATGTGTATACATAGCCCCCCTGTCCCTCTTTCCTCCTCATGTGTCCCTCTTTCAGGACTAATGGACAGTTCTGTGTAATATGTGTATACATAGCTCCCTCTGTCCCTCTTTCCTCCTCATGTGTCCCTCTTTCAGGACTGATGACCACATCTGTGTAATATGTGTATACATATCTCCCTCTGTCCCTCTTTCCTCCTTATGTGTCCCTCTTTCAGGACTGATGTACAGATCTGTGTAATATGTGTATACATAGCTCCCCCTGTCCCTCTTTCCCCCTCATGTGTCCCTCTTTCAGGACTGATGACCACATCTGTGTAATATGTGTATACATATCTCCCTCTGTCCCTCTTTCCTCCTTATGTGTCCCTCTTTCAGGACTGATGTACAGATCTGTGTAATATGTGTATACATAGCTCCCCCTGTCCCTCTTTCCCCCTCATGTGTCCCTCTTTCAGGACTGATGGACAGAGATCTGTGTAATATGTGTATACATAGCTCCCCCTGTCCCTCTTTCCTCCTCATGTGTCCCTCTTTCAGGACTGATGTACAGATCTGTGTAATATGTGTATACATAGCTCCCCCTGTCCCTCTTTCCTCCGCATGTGTCCCTCTTTCAGGACTGATGGACAGATCTGTGTAATATGTGTATACATAGCTCCCTCTGTCCCTCTTTCCTCCTCATGTGTCCCTCTTTCAGGACTGATGGACAGATCTGTGTAATATGTGTATACATAGCTCCCCCTGTCCCTCTTTCTTCCTCATGTGTCCCTCTTTCAGGACTGATGGACAGATCTGTGTAATATGTGTATACATAGCTCCCCTGTCCCTCTTTCCTCCTCATGTGTCCCTCTTTCAGGACTGATGGACAGATCTGTGTAATATGTGTATACATACCTCCCCCTGTCCCTCTTTCCTCCTCATGTGTCCCTCTTTCAGGACTGATGGACAGATCTGTGTAATATGTGTATACATAGCTCCCCCTGTCCCTCTTTCCTCCTCATGTGTCCCTCTTTCAGGACTGATAGACAAATCTGTGTAATATGTGTATACATAGCTCTCCCTGTCCCTCTTTCCTTCTCATGTGTCCCTCTTTCAGGACTGATGGACAGATCTGTGTAATATGTGTATACATAGCTCCCTCTGTCCCTCTTTCCTCCTCATGTATCCCTCTTTCAGGACTGATGGACAGATCTGTGTAATATGTGTATACATAGCTCCCCTGTCCCTCTTTCCTCCTCATGTGTCCCTCTTTCAGGACTGATGGACAAATCTATGTAAATATATGGATTTTTTCTACTGAAAATGTGTTTTATTGACTCAAAATGTTATTCCCATCCTTAAAATAATATATTTCTTATTTTCAAAGGTTTTAATTGTAAAATAAAATATTTTTCTTATGAAGTCTTTATAGTATGCATGGCTAGGGGTGTGTCAGGGGTGTGGTTAGCGGTGTAGCAAGGTTGTGGCTTAAATGTCCCTTTTTCTGATCCCAAAAAGTTGGGAGGTATGCATAATACCATTACTTCTGCTTTGTGCACAAGACTGACGGGTCAAAGCAAACCTGTCACAGACAGGGAACCGGGACTGAGCATGTGCAGAAAATGAGTTCACCTTCAGGGAGAACTGCATGTCAGAGAGATAGGCAATTTCAGAGCTATGAGAACTGCATGTGAAAGAGATCCAGAGCCTTCCCACTACATAGGGGAACATCCAAGTCTTTTGCTTTAGGTCACTTTAGGTTTGTTTTAAAGTGTACATGAGGCAAACCTAGTGTGCAAAATCACAAACTTACCTAAGAGTAAAGCCTCTGGATTCTATAGGTACTTCTCACACCGTCCTCCAATCCCTCGTTGTTGCAGCAGTACTGCAACTGCACAGTGGCGTACCTACCATAAGGCTACAGGTGCTCACAGCACTGGGTGTAGCCATGGCTAGGGGTGCCGCTGTGTTGCTGAGTCACTGTGTTCTTCCACCTGGGACCTTTTCTCTGTTTGGACAACATTCAGGGAAATAGCAGCAGGCAGTGCAGGGGACTGTACTACTTCCTGTACTAGATGTAGCACCCCTCCCCTTCCTGCCCCGTGGGCAATGTGTCTCCTCGCTCTCTTCACACAGCCTGCAGTGAGTGAATGTGCAGAGCAGCAGGGTGAGTAGAGAGAATGATTGCTGTGCTGCAGCTGGGACATTAGCAGGGAGAGGTGGCAGGATGTGTTTAGTGCTCCTGTGGGCAATGTGTCTCCTCCCTCTCTACACACAGCCTGCAGTGAGTGAATGTGCAGAGCAGCAGGGTGAGTAGAGAGAATGATTGCTGTGCTGCAGCTGGGACATTAGCAGGGAGAGGTGGCAGGATGTGTTTAGTGTTCCTGTGGGCAATGTGTCTCCTCCCTCTCTACACACAGCCTGCAGTGAGTGAATGTGCAGAGCAGCAGGGTGAGTAGAGAGAATGATTGCTGTGCTGCAGCTGGGACATTAGCAGGGAGAGGGGGCAGGATGTGATTAGTGCTCCTGTGGGCAATGTGTCTCTCCTCGCTCTCTACACACAGCCTGCAGTGAGTGAATGTGCAGAGCAGCAGGGTGAGTAGAGAGAATGATTGCTGTGCTACAGCTGGGACATTAGCAGGGAGAGATGGCAGGATGTGTTTAGTGCTTAAAGCGGAATATAACCCTGCATTTCAACTTTGCTCTAAAACATTATTTACAGCATAATATATGCAACCAGCATTTTTTTTTTTTACTAGACCAGCATTGGAAGGGTTACACACAGAGCTTTAAAGTTCCCTGGAGAGAACTGCTCCGAAGTTTAGATAGATACATTTAAGTAAACAAAATGTAACAAGTGAGGAATGTTACACACTCTTTGGCTGTCCTCCAGCTCCTGCACAGTCAGAGAGAGTGAGTCACATTCCACACTTGTTACATTTTGTTTTGCTTAAATGTATCTATCTAAACTTTGGCTGCAGTGAGCAGTTCTCTCCAGGAACTTTAAAGCTCTGTGTGTAACCCTTCCAATGCTGGTCTAGTAAAAAAAAAGCATATAATATGCTGTAAATAATGTTTTAGAGCAAAGTTGAAATGCAGGGTTATATTCCGCTTTAAGAAGTTGCCTGTCATTAGTAGCCATGTGCACCGGCTGCTGTAATACCAGAGTGTCCTGGACTATTGATTATTTATACTGATCAGAGTAATTAATCAATAATGCAGGGCAGTCTGCTGTTGCAGAATCCAGTGATACAGGTGCTGACAGCCAACTTCTGTAGTGAGCAGAGAAGGCAATTTAGATTAGCTTGATCGCAGGTTATCTTATCTCTTTTCTCAGCTCCCCCTCCCACCCTGTTGTCTTCCCCTTCCCCGGGTGTCAAATTCCCTAAGCACACCACTGCAACTGCGGAAGAGTGGCTGCACCTGCAGTAAGCCAGAGGCGCTCGTCTGCAGGCGTGGCCCCGCTCACATGGGTGCTGTTACCAGCCTCAATGGAGAAAACTCGGATTGATCACAGATTGCAGCAACACAGACACTGAAGCAGGAAGAGCCTATTTTTGACCATGCTGTCATTTTATTGACCGATTAATAAAGAGCTAATTTTTACTTTTCTACTTTGGGTGGTGCCAACCTTTTTTTGCTTACGATTTTTGAGGATTCTGAGGATACAGGAACCCAAGGCTTGGGCACACATTAGTTCCTTCCTATGGATGAGTGCTCCTCCAACTTCTATTTTTGAGACACTGAAGCAGGGAAATACTGTGCAAAGATGTTTATTAACAATCATGCATACAATATTATGCAAATTCAATGCAACCACATGCATAACAAACTATGTACAAACAATCATGAAATACAGTGCTGAATATATACAATGATGCAACCATCACATTCATACACACCATACAAGCAAGGCAAAGTCAAACCCCTAAAACCCTATCTATCTAACTAAATATATACAGGATATATATACAAGATAAATATATACACCAATCGTAGTACAATGAGGCAGGCAGAGACCACGGTCAGAACAAGCATAAATTCTGCAACAATCGATCAATCACGGTACAGTAGGAGCAGGCAGGAATCAAGGTCAGACAGAATATAGTTTTGGCAACAAGAAGCAGGTACAAGAGTACAGGGTTACAAGAAAACAGGATACCAATGAACCGGGATTGTCCAGATACCCAGGCCTATGAGCAAAAAGTTCTGGCATAGGTTCATCTATGACATCTTGCAGGGCCCTTATATATAAGGAGGACACACCTGCTGCATACATGAGATGCATAGTCCATAGAGTGACCCTTGCAATGGCAGAACTGTTTCCAAACAGCATAGAGCCACCTAATGGTGGAACAGTGAAAGCCCATGACATGGCAATTCCCCAGAGCCACCTGCTGGTGTAATAATGAAAGTCCATAAAAGTTTAAGTCAATGCTGCCACCAGCAGGCAGAAAGTGGCAGAACATGATTCCTGACAGTGGCAACATGGCCGCACTCATGCTAGGAGAGAAGCATGACCCTCATGTTCCAAGGATCCAGAGGCTTCCGTCTCTTCAGGTAAGTATTTGATTTTTCATCTAAGATGGAGGGAACAAGTTCTGCTTTACCTTGCATGGGCATCTTCCAGCCCCCCATAGCCTTGCAGGTCCTCCTCAATCGAGCCCCCATGACCAGGGCCGGTTCTAGACTTTCTTCTGCCTGAAGTAAAGTTTGGAGGATGCGCCTCCAAAGAAACATATATACCCCCATATAAACCCCATCTTACAGGTCCCTGCTACAGATCGAGTGCAGTGACTGGTCCAATGACCATGCTGTGGTCCCGTTAGCAGAAAGGAGCAGCAGGTGGCTGTGGTTGGCTGGTCTGGTGCCTGCAGCCCCACCTGATTGGTCGTATGCAAAGGGTTCTCTTTGACTGGCCATGGTGATCTGTCACCGTGATTGGGTTTTACTGTAGCAAGCCCTATGATGTCATAGGGAAGGGCGGCAGGTGCCACCGGTCGAATGAGTATTATGGTAGAGAACAGAGGCGCCAAAAGGATAAAAACAATATTTAAAAGTTTTAAAATTATTGCTTAGGAGGCAGTGGTGGACTCACCTCCCACAAGCAGACACAACAACTGTGTATTCACAAAAGGGACATTTATTGGTATACTCCAAATAAGGTTGCAACGCGTTTCGCAGGTCAAACCCGCTTCATCAGGCAATTACAGGAAGGAGCACACAACTGGGGGTAAGAGGCAACACATTTGTACAAATCCTGAACAGACTGCATATCAATAAACATAAATATTTGTATGATGGAATTCACTGGTGTGATTTAAATTAACGGGAAGAGGTGGCTAATTATTGTATTTTGGGGGTGGAGAGGTGACAAACCAGCTACTCGAATACCTCTAATGAATCCAAACTTCAACTTCTCCGGTAAAGATGCCCCATTGTCTTTGTTACCTACAAATTCATCCAAAACAGTTGAACCCAGAATGAGTGACAATCCCTCCCCTACTATACTAGAATCAGAGCACAATTCACCAATCCGACCTTCACAGTTAAGTATATATGACTCCGAACCCACCACTCCCAACCCCTCCGCAAGCGACAGTCCCCGACCAATCCCAATGACCAATCAAGCTCCTACAACCCCTCACATTGAAAATGATAATAGTTCAGAACAGCCAACTACATTCATTCAAACTTCCATTGAAACTTTTTTCCAACCCAACATGAATGGCCCCACCACCCCACACACCACCAACACCAATGCTGATACTACTCTTACATCCTCTTTTTTAGACCTACCTACCACACTATCCCAGAACGTGTTAGCTACCCAACTACCCAGTCCGATAGCGTCTCGGACCATATTCAAACCAAAGAAAAAAAGACCCCTACCCGACTCCGAAAAAGGGGGAAACGAGGGAAAAGAAAAACGAGGAAAACACTAACCACAACCAATCCCACCCCCCCTTCAAAACAAACCAAATGTATATTTAACCTTTCCGATCACTCATTATCCCGCTGCGAAACCACACTGTTGGAAAAAGGATTATCTTTTTGTCCAACCAACCAGTCAAATATGTTTGAGATTTTTTCCGATCTAAATGCCTACATACGAAAACTAACACTCAAACGACATTTTGCTATAAAAAAACTAAATCCGCCCCCTCCCAATGACCCGACAGCCTTAATCATCACCAATGATGATACCATACCAATCTGCACACTATCCCCCTCCGATATTCAGACAGAACAATACATCACTACAAAACTTAAAGGAAGATCAAGATTTTACCCTGTAGCCTCAAAAGGCAACTATATTGACACGTTCTATTCACTAGTACTTAATGACCTACAGAACATACACACTGACAACCCCAACCCGGTATCCAACCTGACCCGCCAACAAAAGATCGCCATTAAGACATTACAGCATAATCATGACCTTACCATCAAACCAGCAGACAAAGGGGGAGGGATTGTCATTCTTAACACAAAGGATTATCTGGAAGAGGCAGAACGCCTTTTGGGTGACACCAAATATTATATTACCCTGGATGTTGATCCCACAATGGAGCTTAACAAAACACTGAAAACCTTCATCAATAATGCCCTATCCAACAATATTATTTCAAAAAATGAAAGAAACTACATCATCAACCCGCATCCCAAAACACCTTTTTTCTACTATTTTCCCAAGATACACAAATCCTTAACCAAACCACCAGGACGCCCCATCATATCCGGTATAAATTCAATGACTAGCAACCTCTCACGTTTTGTAGATCAACATCTACAATCTCATGTACGATCAATAGACTCCTACCTCAGAGACTCCGCACACCTGATAGAACTTCTTAAAGGCATCACCTGGCAAGATAGTTTTGTATGGCTCACCTGCGATGTAACTTCTTTGTACACCAACATTCCACACTCTTATGGTATTTCAGCTATCAAACATTTTCTGTCAACTAATCCCGCTATGCCCTATGATCAACAATCCTTCTTAGTGCAATGTACAGAATTTATCCTACAGAACAACATTTTTTCCTTTTCTGACAAAATCTACCATCAAACCAATGGAACAGCTATGGGTTCGTCGTTCGCCCCATCATATGCAAATTTATCCATGGGACTTCTGGAACTACAAAAATTACAAGCTAATAACCCCTTCACTGACAATACTGTTTTTTATAGACGGTACATAGACGACCTCATCCTGATATGGCAAGGCAACATTGACCGGATCCCCCTCTTTATCAATTATCTCAATTCAAATGCTGCTGGATTACAATTCACTTCACAACATGACCCCATGAATATTGAATACCTGGACCTAACACTGTTCATAGAATCTAACACTATAAAAACCAAAACATACTTCAAACCGGTAGATGCTAACAATTATATACATTTTGAAAGTTTTCACCATCGCCCCTGGACCATTAACACACCATATAGTCAATTTAGAAGGATATACAGAAATTGTACAGACATCTCAGACTACAACACACAATCAGGTTTACTCACTAACAAATTTCTGGCACGAAAATACCCCAAAAAGCTTATCAAGGATGCGAAATTTAAAGCCAAAACAACTCCATCGCACAACCCAACTCAGCTCCTCACTAAGCCACTTAGCGTGGACTGCCCCCGATTCATCACACGATACAATGCCCAACACCCACAGATCCGGTCAATTCTAACGAATAGGTGGGATATTCTACTACAAGACCCTTATCTGCGACAATCTATCCCACAAAAACCTCAAATCACCTTTAGAAGAGCCCCCAACTTGCGCAACTTACTAGCACCCAGCAAACTTCGTACACAAATATCCAACTCAATTCCAAATGTTGCACACTCCCTGGGCTGTTTTCCATGCAATAATACTAGATGCAAAGCTTGCCCATTTATCAATATCACCACCTCATTCTGCTCCAATGCCACCAAAACAAACTATCCAATTAAACACCCGATTACCTGTACTTCAAGATATATCATATATGTGATCTCCTGCCCGTGTCACCTCCAGTACGTGGGCCGTACCACACAACCGGCACGCAGCCGAATTGGACAACACAAAAGAAACATACTGAAAAACTTTCCCCTTCACAGCGTCTCGAGACACTTCGGCACTCACCATCACAATGACCCCACTTTATTCCGTATAACACTTATAGAATCCATTAACCCACAACAGCACAATGCTTTTGAAATACTGAAAGCGAGAGAAATGTTCTGGATACAAATACTGAGGACTCTCATTCCGGAGGGACTCAACGAACAACTAGAAAAAATTCACTGATCATAACATTCCAATATTATTTTAACTTAGTCGCCTCTTTTATCGGTTTGTGTTATAAGTTCGAGTTTTTTTATTATCTTTTTTTATTTATTTTATTTATTATTATGTTCCTCTTGGGTTTTTAGCTCATTTTTATAATTGTTTTTGAGCGTATTTATGTTAAGAACGTTATGCTTAGTATTCCAACGTGATCATGTTTTTATCCATACTCTATGTCTTAGTTGGCTAGTCGGAACCTTTTATATTTTTTTATTTGTATTATCAATTTTACTCATTTTTACATGTATATGCGTTTACATAGATAGAGAGTACTGTTGCAATGCAGAGCAAATCGTATGACAATAATTGCATATAATTGTACAGCCACAATGGTATATTCTGTCAGATCAAGTAACCTGAAATGTATTAATATTAAATAGTGGTTCTCTTATTTTGAGCAATGGTTCCGCATTCCAACACGTTCAAATATACGCCACATTCCCATTCCATGCCACCGTACGCATGGCATCATGCTAGTACGCATGCGCCCCTTTTTCATCGCGCATTGACAATATGCAATCCATATACGCCATTACGCGTCAAAATACGCATGTACGCATACGTAATCCTTGACCGCCATTAATAATAATCCATAATCCAAACATTTGCATAGCGCTTTTTTCCCGTCAGACTCAAAGCACTCAAGAGCTGCAGCCACAGGGACGCGCTCGAGAGGCCACCCTGCATTGTTGGGGAGTCTTGCCTTGAATTCCTTATTGGATGGGTACTTGACTTGGCCGGGATTTGAACCCTGGTCTCCCATGTCAAAGGCAGCACCCTTAGCCAGTACACTATCCAGCCACTGCCATTACGCATCAAAATACGCATGTACACATGCGTAATGACGTAACTAAGTGCCCGCCCCACATTCCAATTAGCTAAGGGGAGGAGTTCAACACTATATAAACAGCAGTTCAGTACTACTTGGCCACTGAGGCGCCAGGTGCTATCTGGACATACTGCTGGTAAGTGAATCTTGTTTGATGCTTGTTCATTATGTGTCTTCTATAAATTACTCTGCATGTCTTTCTTAAATACCCAATGTACTATTGCCAGCCCTGAACTCCTTTGCACTATTTCATATAGGCTAACCGCTCCCAATACACATATGTATGGGTAAAAAATATATATATATGAATTATGATACTGTTTACTGTATGTTATGAAAGTATCTCGCCACATGCTTGAGATTAACGTTTGATTATGTTTATGATTATGTTTATGAATATTAATGCTATGATGTAATACTTAAAATTACCACTATCTTTCTTCCCCCTAAAACAAACCCCCCCCCCACCCTTCTTCCCCTTCCCCCTTCCCCCCTCTTCCCCCCCCCCTCCCATTTCCCATCTCCAATTCTTTCCCCATTTCCCCCCCCCCCCCGGCCCTCCGTCCTCTTTCCCCCCCCCCTCTCCCCGCCCCCCCTCCACCCCCAAAATACAATAATTAGCCACCTCTTCCCGTTAATTTAAATCACACCAGTGAATTCCATCATACAAATATTTATGTTTATTGATATGCAGTCTGTTCAGGATTTGTACAAATGTGTTGCCTCTTACCCCCAGTTGTGTGCTCCTTCCTGTAATTGCCTGATGAAGCGGGTTTGACCTGCGAAACGCGTTGCAACCTTATTTGGAGTATACCAATAAATGTCCCTTTTGTGAATACACAGTTGTTGTGTCTGCTTGTGGGAGGTGAGTCCACCACTGCCTCCTAAGCAATAATTTTAAAACTTTTAAATATTGTTTTTATCCTTTTGGCGCCTCTGTTCTCTACCATAATACTGATTGTATCCACCTTTGGTGGAGGGGGATACCCCTTCTTGTTTTTCAAGCCTACAGAGAGCGACTTCTTATTCCTGAGTGAGGACAGGCTAATCTCCTCACCTGCCTACACAGTGGTTGCCTGGAGGTAACCCTGGTTTGTGAGTATACAATTTATACTCTTTCTAATTATCCAATTACCTTGACATACTACACCATATCGGGCTCTCGGTTCTCTCTTCTTCACCGGTCGAATGAGGATGGCGTTTCGGGGATGTGTGTATGAGGAGGGTAGTGTGTGTGCCAGGAAGGTTGGGGGGGGGGGGGTAGAGCGGAGAGGAGGGAGGGGCCAGGTGGCCCAAACTGTTTGTCCAAACGTCGCCCCCTAGATTTTCCCACTTGAGTCACATGATTCACGCGTCTCCATGGTAAGTCCACCCCTGCCCATGACCAGGAGTGTTCTGCGCATGTGCAGTTTAAGTCTTTAGAAATCATGCATGCTCAGAAGGCTTCTGGCCACTGAAGAACAATGAAGGAGGCCTTGCTGCACAGTAGGCGAACTTTCAGAGGGGTACAGTGGCACAACGGAGCAAATCCGGAGGAAACCAAGGGACCTGTAGGCTGTGGGGCTGAAAGCAGCCCCAGGAGGAAACCAAGGGACCAGTAGGCTACGGGGCGCTGGATGAAGCCCCAGGAGGAAACCAAGGAACCAGTAGGCTATGGGGAGCATGGAAGCAGCCCCGGGATAAAACCAAGGGACCTCAAGGCTACGGGGGAAGGGGGCTGGAAGAAGCCCCAGCAGGAAACCAAGTGTCCTTTAGGCTGGGTGGGGGGGGGGGGGGGGGCTGTAATAAGCCCTAGGATGAAACCAAGGGGCCAGTAAGCTATGGGGGTCTGGAAGAAGCTCCAGAAGGAAACCACAGCACCTTTAGGCTACGGGGGCTGGGAGAAGCCCCGGGATTAAACCAAGTGACCTGTAGGTGGTGGGTGAAGGGGGGCTGGAAAAAGCCCCAGGAGGAAACCAAGAGACCTTTAGGCTACCAGGAAGGGGGGGACTGTAAGAAGCCCTAGGATGAAACCAAGGGACATGTAAACTACGGGGGGCTGGAAGAAGCCCCAGGAGGAAACCAAGGGACCAGTAGTCTACAGGGGGATGAAAGAAGCCTTAGGTAAGTAAAATTGAACTCATCTCAGGTTTACTTTACCTCTGAAGGGCCTTTTTGGATATGAGACGCAGCAAGAGGACACCTTCATCCAGCCAGGGAGATGATCTGTGAGGTTGAACTTGATGGACTTGTCTTTTTTTTAACCTAAGTATCTAACCTTTCCAAAGAGACTTTCTTTCTGCTGCCTCAGATATGAAAAATGTGTGAGTAATGTCCCAGTCTCCTGTTTACCTTCAACAACAATGGGCCAGGAGGACTAGGTGTTTCAACCAAGAGCCAGAGCTTCTGTCTGGAGGGAGGAATCCCGAGAACAAAGCAGAGGGCAGAAATTACTGGGCAATATGAAGTATGGATGACAAATGTGTGACCTCTCCGCCAATATCCCATCTGATCCAACTAATAAGGATACACTTCCTCTTCTCTCAAGTGCTAATTAATCAGCAATGCCATGTGTAAACCGTGCCGGGGTCACCCATGGGTCACCAGAAGGAAGCTGCTGGATTGTGGTGCATAATTCAAGAATCTTCACTGCTGTTCCCCGCATGTGCTGATCCTCCCCATAAGTCTGGTCTGTCATGTGAGCCATTCCTGTGTATGGTAGGGGTAATTAGGAACAGATCTCAGGGTGTCAGCAGATGTCCTGATGCCCTGCTTCCCATTCCACATGTGGGAAGTGGAACTATGGAGTTTCCAGCCCAGATCAGTGAATTTATAAGTATGTAATTATATAGCACTGACATCTCCTGCAGCATAGTCATGTCACTGACTACTCAGAGGAGCTCACACTCTAATCCTACCATAGTCATAGTCTAATGTCCTACCATATTATTATGTATTTATATAGCACTGACCTCTTCTGCAGCACTGAACAGAGTACATAATCATGTCACTGACTGTCCTCAGAGGAGCTCAGAATCTAATCTTAACATAGTCATAGTCTAATGTCCTACCATATAATTATTATGTATTTATATAGTACTGATATCTTCTGCAGCACTTTACAGAGTACATAGTCATGTCACTGACTGTCCTCAGAGGAGCGCAGAATCTAATCCTACCATAGTCATAGTCTAATGTCCTACCATATTATTATTATGTATGTATATAGCACTGACATCTCCTGCAGCACTTTACAGAGTACATAGTCATGTCACTGACTGTCCTCAGAGGAGCTCACAATCTAATCCTACCATAGTCATAGTCTAATGTCCTACCATATTATTATTATGTATTATATAGCACTGACATCTCCTGCAGCACTTTACAGAGTACATAGTCATGTCACTGACTGTCCTCAGAGGAGCGCAGAATCTAATCTTAACATAGTCATAGTGTAATGTCCTACCATATTATTATTATGTATTTATATAGCACTGACATCTCCTGCAGCACATTACAGAGTACATAGTCATGTCACTGACTGTCCTCAGAGGAGCTGACACTCTAATCCTACCATAGTCATAGTCTAATGTCCTACCATATTATTATTATGTATTTATATAGCACTGACATCTCCTGCAGCACATTACAGAGTACATAGTCATGTCACTGACTGTCCTCAGAGGAGCTGACACTCTAATCCTACCATAGTCATGGTCTAATGTCCTACCATATTATTATTATGTATTTCTATAGCACTGCCATCTTCTGCAGCACTTTACAGAGTACATAGTCATGTCACTGACTGTCCTCAGAGGATCTCAGAATCTAATCTTAAAGCGAACCTTAACCCTGTGGGCGATACAATTGCATCGCCCAGGAGGGGGCGCAGCACTTTTTTTTTATTTTTTATTTCTTAAATCATGTAGCGAGCCCTGGGCTCGCTACATGATAGCCGCTGCGCAGCGGCATCCCCCAACCCACTCCGATCGCCTCCGGCGATCAGAGTAAGCAGGAAATCCCGTTCAGAATGGGATTTCCTGCTGGGCTTCCCCGGTCGCCATGGCGACGGGGCGGGATGACGTCACTGACGTCGTGACGTCAGAGGGAGTCCCGATCCAGACCTCAGCGCTGCCTGGCACTGATTGGCCAGGCTGCGCAAGGGGTCTGGGGGGGGGCTGTGCGGCACGGCGGGTAGTGGCGGATCGGCGGCGAGCGGCAGCGATCGGAAGTTACACGCAGCTAGCAAAGTGCTAGCTGCGTGTAACAAAAAAAAAAATTATGCAAATCGGCAAACCAGGGCCTGAGAAATCCTCCTGCACGATATACCCCGAGCTCAGCTCGGGATTATCGCCCAGGAGGTTAGATAAAAAAAAAAAATGAGTCTTACTCACCTGGGGAGTCCAATAGCCCCCTGCAGCTGTCCGGTGCCCTCATCGTGTCCCTCCGATCCTCCTGTCCCCGCCCTCTATGCTGCTATAGCATATAGCATATAGCACATAGCATATAGCAGCATAGGGGGCCCTATTGTTGCTGGTAACGCGAAGAATCACTCGTGTTCCCAGCCTCCCGGTTCCTGGCGGTGAAACCGGAAGTGGCTGCCGGCGGGGACAGGAGGATCGGAGGGAGACGGCGAGGGCACCGGACAGCTGCAGGGGGCTATTGGACGCCCCAGGTGAGAAAAAGTCATTTTTTTTTTTACTTAAGGTTTGCTTTAACATAGCCATAATCTAATGTCCTACCATATTATTATGTATTTATATAGCACTGACATCTCCTGCAGCACATTACAGAGTGCATAGTCATGTCACTGACTGTCCTCAGAGGAGCTCACAATCTAATCCTACCATAGTCATAGTGTAATGTCCTACCATATTATTATGTATTTATATAGCACTGACATCTTCTGCAGCACTTTACAGAGTACATAGCACTGAAAGTGGACCTGAATGCTTGCACAGGACACAAGGAAAATATAACAGAAATGCACCCTGTATGTATTTAGAGTTTAGCCTGTTTCCCCTCTCATTTGTGTCTAATCACTAGTTGGAATTTGATCTCTCCCGTGTCACATGACTGCCTATGGCAGATAAGGCAGATAGGCCCGTTTGAAAGCCCAAGCTGTAAACAATATGTCTGCTTGAACTACTTCCGTGGGTTCTTATAAGACGGACATCTAAAAATGTTCCTGATTTGGGAGTACTAAGGGCCCGTCTCTACTGCAGCCAAATTGCAGTGTTTTCCCACACACAAATCTATACGCTACTTCCAAATTGCGTGCGGGTATAAAGTGCTGCCTGCTGCAATCTTTTGTACAAGGCACCTGAATCTCCAGCGCTGCGCATGGCACGACTATAATGATTCAGGTGCAAACTTGCATCAGCACAGGTGCCAAGTCTGTTTTTCGAAAGTGGAAACCCAGCTACAGGTGTACAGCAAGGCTACAATGTTTAGGAAATGATTGTTTTTTTGATCAGATCATTTAGATTGCATTGTATGAAAACAGAGAAGTTGGTTTTGCCCAGTTGACCCTGAATAATCACGTTGTCAATCGTTTTCTTTAAAGAGGAACTCCAGTGAAAATAATGCAATAAAAAAGTGCTTCATTTTTACAATAATTATGTATAAATGATTTAGTCAGTGTTTGCTCATTGTAAAATCTTTCCTCTCCCCGATTTACATTCTGACATTTATAACATGGTGACATTTTTACTGTGGGCAGGTTATGTAGCTGCTCCTAGCTGTTTTGGCTGTTAGAGACAGCTGTAAACAGCTAATTCCTGTCTGTGAACATTGTTACATTGTGGCAGTTTGCCCAGAGTAACGCGGTACCAGAGCCTCTTGTGGGAGGGGTTTCATCACAAAATCAGCCATACAGCGCCCCCTGATGGTCTGTTTGTGAAAAGCAATATATTTCTCATGTAAAAGGGGGTATCAGCTACTGATTGGGATAAAGTTCAATTCTTAATTGGAGTTTCTCTTTAAGCAGTGGTCGATCGACCGTGACAGATTTTTTTCATAGACAAGATCACAACTGGTTTGTATATCAGAAATAGTTTGGATTCTTTAAAATGGGATTAAACTCCCTAAACTAAAATCTAAGTACCTACTGCACTGCTTATCTCTGCAAATCAACAAATGTAATCATTGCCAGCTAGCTGCCTATTTTCTTCACTCTGCTCCCCCTTCCTCCTCTGCTGAGGTGACCTAGAAGCTCTCTGCCTATTCTCTTCACTCTGCTTCTCTTCCCTCCTCTCCTGAAGTGACTCATCTGTTGCCATGGCAACATGTGTAGGCACCAGGGGAGGAGGGGGAGCAGAGTGAAGAGATTAGACAAAGAGCTTATCCTGGCAGGCAATGATTACATTTGCTGATTAGCATAGATGAGCAGAGCAAACTTTTAAGGTGCCCATACACTGAGCCGATTATCGGCCGATTGATCGAAATCAATCGATTGCAAATCGATTGACCAATCGATCGATTTAGCGGCCGATTTCGATCGATTCCAATCGATCTGACATGCTGGAAAATCTAGGTCGATCTGTTGAGATTGCTTATCATTTTGCATTGGACCTAATGAAAATCTGATGGCAAAAAAATGCCATCAGATCAATTTTCAATAGATTTCATACTGAAATCTATTGGAAATCTGTTCCTAGTAAAAAATGTTCCTAAACACATCAGATGATTTATTTGCTGCTAATCTAACAAGTGTATGGCCTGCTTTAGGCTATGTTTCCACTGTAGCGTGACATTTTCACCTGCAGAAAATCGTATATGATTTTTCTGATTGGTGAAAATTTGCATGTAAATTTTTATGCGTTTTTATGCGCATTTTCATATGCAAAAATTCGCATTAATTAAATATAACATAATCGACCTAGTAACAGCTTAGTCATGACTGCTGACAACTTCCTGTCCCCATGGATCTAATGCGAATTTTCGGGAAAATAACGTGAAAATTCGCATTGCCTATACAAAGCATTGTACGCAAATCGTACGCGATGTCCGAAAAAATGATACCAGACCTCAGATTTTTTCACGCGTACGAACATGTACGAAAATTCGTATTGAATGGAAACAGCCCCATTCACTACCATTAGTTGCAAAATCAATGCCAATTTTCTGAGCGAAAACCAGAGTGCACCCCAGGAAACACTATGTAAGTGTTCACGGCGACATGAATCAGTGCGAATGGCGAAAACCATGCGGGCGTTCCTGTGCCGTGCTCGCAATACTGTGTTTAGGAAAATGCCGGCAGCAAATTTTGTGGATGGTTTTCGGGCTCAGACATCATAGCGAAGCGATTGGGACCGGCTTCCAATTATCTCAGAAACGTCAACTATTGTTCTCCAGAACTTCCCAGAGCTTTTTGTTTCATTCTTTTTTTTTTTTAAGCTTTCCATAGTAAAACACGCTGGAACATTCCGAAGATTAAAGAAAAACGAACTGCTGGAGGGAATCTGGTGAGATGTGAAAGTTTTCAGAAACGCCTTAAACTACTAACAAATATTGAGCTGAGAAAGTGTCATTCGATTTCTTTCCCATCCTGGCATCCCTCGGAGCTGTCCGGCAGAGGAGCTCACAATCAAACATCATGGAGGGGAGACTCCAGCCAGTAAATTTAACCTGTATGCTTTTGGCATGTAGGAAAGTACAAACTCCATGCAGAGAGTGTCCTGGCGGTCTTAGACAAAGAGGATAGAGAAGGAGCTAACTGCAGCACCTGACATTAAAGTGGAGCTGATCTCTTGCACAGGACAGAAGGAAAACAGAGAAATGCACCCTGTATGTAGTTAGAGAGTTTAGCCTGTCTAATCCCCCCTCATTTGTGACTAATCACAAGTTGTAATTTGATCCATCAACTGTGTCAGCTGGCTGTCTCGGCAGAGCAGCTAATTTGTAAACACAGGATGTTAGCAATATATCTGCTTCCATGAAAGCAGGAAGTAAAAACACTGCAGATGTATTGCAGGATTTGTATCAGCTGTAACAAAGAAATGTTTTTCTTTAAAGGTTATTGTGCTGTTGCTTATCTTTTAGAGCAGAAAGGAAGTTCTGAGCTCAGGTCCGCTTTAAAGGACACCCGAGGCTAAAATAAACGAATGAAATAAACGATTGTATCTATCTTCCTTCTTATAAAAATGACTTTTTAAGATATTCCACAGTTTTATTTTATGTTTAAATCTACTTTTTAAGTTTTAACTGTTTCATTGTTTTTGCTCAATGACACATTCATTAAAGTATGTCAGAGCTAAAATCTATGAACTATTGGCCCTTTTTATCTATTTCCTGCTCTTAGAAGCCATTTTCTGCTAGGAAAGGGTTTTATAGTTGGAATTTCTTATCAGTGAGGGTCACATTGTAGTCACTTCCTGTCTGAGTCAGGACTGAGTCAGCCACTTACATACCTGATATTTAACTCTTTCAAGCAGAGAAAGAAAAAAAAGGAACACAGCCTAGTTATATGTGTGCTAGGCACTGTACATACACATGTCTATCTCATGTCACATGTCACCTCGGGTACCCTTTAAAGAGACTCTACTTTAGAAAAAAAAAAGCTCTCTGGGGAATACTTACCTTGGGAGGAGGAAGCCTCAGGGTCCCGATGCAGCTCCCCCCTCCCCTGTAGCTTCAGGGAATCCAGCGCTGGCTCCCCCAATCCTCCCCTTACAAGCTTGACAAGCAATGATATATTTACCTCTCCGCAATCCTGCGCAGATGCACTGGCGGCTCTTGGCTCGGGTGAGGCGGAAATAGCCGGGCCTGATCGTATCCGCTCCACTGCGCAGGCACAACAGTATGGGGGGGGGCTCTGACTCTGTCGGGGAGGCTGCTGTCTCTGTCGGGGAGGCTGCTGTCTCTGTCGGGGGGGCTGCTGTCTCTGTCAGGGGGTCTGCTGTCTCTGTCGGGGGGGGGGGGGGCTGTCTCTGTCAGGAGGCTGCTGCTTCTGTCAGGGGAGCCGCTGTCTCTGTCAGGGGGGCCCTGTCTCTGTCGGGTGGGCGCTATCTCTGTCAGGGGGCTGCTGTCTCTTTCAGGGGGGCTGCTGTCTCTGTCAGGGAGGGTGCTGTCTCTGTCAGGTGGGCGTTATCTCTGTCAGGGGGGCTGCTGTCTATTTCAGGGGGGGAGCTGCTGTCTCTGTCAGGGGGGCGCTGTCTCTGTCAGTGGGGCTGCTGTCTATTTCAGGGACTCAGGGAGGGTGCTGTCTCTGTCAGGGGGGCGCTGTCTCTGTCAGGGGGCTGCTGTCTCTTTCAGGGGGGCAGCTATCTCTGTCAGGGGCTGCTGTCTCTTTCAGGGGGGCAGCTGTCTCTGTCAGGGAGGGTGCTGTCTCTGTCAGGTGGGCGTTATCTCTGTCAGGGGGGCTGCTGTCTCTGTCAGGGGGGCTGCTGTCTATTTCAGGGACTCAGGGAGGGTGCTGTCTCTGTCAGGGGGGCTCTGTCTCTGTCAGGGGGGCTGCTGTCTATTTCAGGGGGGGGCTGCTGTCTCTGTCAGGGGGGCGCTGTCTCTGTCAGGGGGGCTGCTGTCTATTTCAGGGACTCAGGGAGGGTGCTGTCTCTGTTAGGGGGGCGCTGTCTCTGTCAGGGGGGCTGCTGTCTATTTCAGGGGGGGGGCTGCTGTCTCTGTCAGGGGGGCGCTGTCTCTGTCAGGGGGGCTGCTGTCTATTTCAGGGACTCAGGGAGGGTGCTGTCTCTGTCAGGGGGGCGCTGTCTCTGTCAGGGGGGCTGCTGTCTATTTCAGGGGGGGGGGCTGCTGTCTCTGTCAGGGCGGCGCTGTCTCTGTCAGGGGGGCTGCTGTCTATTTCAGGGACTCAGGGAGGGTGCTGTCTCTGTCAGGGGGGCGCTGTCTCTGTCAGGGGGGCTGCTGTCTATTTCAGGGGGGGGGCTGCTGTCTCTGTCAGGGGGGCGCTGTCTATTTCAGGGACTCAGGGAGGGTGCTGTCTCTGTCAGGGGGGCGCTGTCCCTGTCAGGGGGCTGCTGTCTATTTCAGGGGGGGGGGCACTGTCTCTGTCAGGGGGGCGCTGTCTCTGTCAGGGGGGCGCTGTCTATTTCAGGGGGGGGCCCTGTCTCTGTCGGGTGGGCGCTATCTCTGTCAGGGGGCTGCTGTCTCTTTCAGGGGGGCTGCTGTCTCTGTCAGGGAGGGTGCTGTCTCTGTCAGGTGGGCGTTATCTCTGTCAGGGGGGCTGCTGTCTATTTCAGGGGGGGAGCTGCTGTCTCTGTCAGGGGGGCGCTGTCTCTGTCAGTGGGGCTGCTGTCTATTTCAGGGACTCAGGGAGGGTGCTGTCTCTGTCAGGGGGGCGCTGTCTCTGTCAGGGGGCTGCTGTCTCTTTCAGGGGGGCAGCTATCTTTGTCAGGGGGCTGCTGTCTCTTTCAGGGGGGCAGCTGTCTCTGTCAGGGAGGGTGCTGTCTCTGTCAGGTGGGCGTTATCTCTGTCAGGGGGGCTGCTGTCTCTGTCAGGGGGGCTGCTGTCTATTTCAGGGACTCAGGGAGGGTGCTGTCTCTGTCAGGGGGGCTCTGTCTCTGTCAGGGGGGCTGCTGTCTATTTCAGGGGGGGGCTGCTGTCTCTGTCAGGGGGGCGCTGTCTCTGTCAGGGGGGCTGCTGTCTATTTCAGGGACTCAGGGAGGGTGCTGTCTCTGTCAGGGGGGCGCTGTCTCTGTCAGGGGGGCTGCTGTCTATTTCAGGGGGGGGCTGCTGTCTCTGTCAGGGGGGCGCTGTCTCTGTCAGGGGGGCTGCTGTCTATTTCAGGGACTCAGGGAGGGTGCTGTCTCTGTCAGGGGGGCGCTGTCTCTGTCAGGGGGGCTGCTGTCTATTTCAGGGGGGGGGCTGCTGTCTCTGTCAGGGCGGCGCTGTCTCTGTCAGGGGGGCTGCTGTCTATTTCAGGGACTCAGGGAGGGTGCTGTCTCTGTCAGGGGGGCGCTGTCTCTGTCAGGGGGGCTGCTGTCTATTTCAGGGGGGGGGCTGCTGTCTCTGTCAGGGGGGCGCTGTCTATTTCAGGGACTCAGGGAGGGTGCTGTCTCTGTCAGGGGGGCGCTGTCCCTGTCAGGGGGCTGCTGTCTATTTCAGGGGGGGGGGCACTGTCTCTGTCAGGGGGGCGCTGTCTCTGTCAGGGGGGCGCTGTCTCTGTCAGGGGGGGGCCCTGTCTCTGTCGGGTGGGTGCTATCTCTGTCAGGGGGCTGCTGTCTCTTTCAGGGGGGCTGCTGTCTCTGTCAGGGAGGGTGCTGTCTCTGTCAGGTGGGCGTTATCTCTGTCAGGGGGGCTGCTGTCTATTTCAGGGGGGGAGCTGCTGTCTCTGTCAGGGGGGCGCTGTCTCTGTCAGTGGGGCTGCTGTCTATTTCAGGGACTCAGGGAGGGTGCTGTCTCTGTCAGGGGGGCTGCTGTCTCTTTCAGGGGGGCTGCTGTCTCTTTCAGGGGGGCAGCTATCTCTGTCAGGGGGGCAGCTGTCTCTGTCAGGGAGGGTGCTGTCTCTGTCAGGTGGGCGTTATCTCTGTCAGGGGGGCTGCTGTCTCTGTCAGGGGGGCTGCTGTCTATTTCAGGGACTCAGGGAGGGTGCTGTCTCTGTCAGGGGGGCTCTGTCTCTGTCAGGGGGGCTGCTGTCTATTTCAGGGGGGGGCTGCTGTCTCTGTCAGGGGGGCGCTGTCTCTGTCAGGGGGGCTGCTGTCTATTTCAGGGACTCAGGGAGGGTGCTGTCTCTGTCAGGGGGGGGCGCTGTCTCTGTCAGGGGGGCTGCTGTCTATTTCAGGGGGGGGGGGCTGCTGTCTCTGTCAGGGGGGCGCTGTCTCTGTCAGGGGGGCTGCTGTCTATTTCAGGGACTCAGGGAGGGTGCTGTCTCTGTCAGGGGGGCGCTGTCTCTGTCAGGGGGGCTGCTGTCTATTTCAGGGGGGGGGGCTGCTGTCTCTGTCAGGGCGGCGCTGTCTCTGTCAGGGGGGCTGCTGTCTATTTCAGGGACTCAGGGAGGGTGCTGTCTCTGTCAGGGGGGCGCTGTCTCTGTCAGGGGGGCTGCTGTCTATTTCAGGGGGGGGGGGCTGCTGTCTCTGTCAGGGGGGCGCTGTCTCTGTCAGGGGGGCTGCTGTCTATTTCAGGGACTCAGGGAGGGTGCTGTCTCTGTCAGGGGGGCGCTGTCCCTGTCAGGGGGCTGCTGTCTATTTCAGGGGGGGGGGGCGCTGTCTCTGTCAGGGGGGCGCTGTCTCTGTCAGGGGGGCGCTGTCTATTTCAGGGGGGGGCGCTGTCTCTGTCAGGGGGGCGCTGTCCCTGTCAGGGGGGCTGCTGTCTATTTCAGGGACTCAGGGAGGGTGCTGTCTCTTTCAGGAGGGCCGCTGTCTCTGTCAGGGGGGTGCTGTCTCTGTCAGGAGAGCCGCTTTCTCTGTCAGGGGGGCGCTGTCTCTGTCAGGGGGGGGGCGCTGTCTCTTTCAGGGGGGGGCCTCTGTCTCTTTCAGGGGGGGCCTCTGTCTCTTTCAGGGGGGGCGCTGTCTCTGTCAGGGGGGAGCTGTCTCTGGGGCCTGCTGCGTGATGAGACCTCAGCCCCTCTCTTGCGGATCCCTTCAGATCTGCTCCTGTCTCAGGATGGACAGCCTGCAATTCTCTAAGGCTGTCATTAAAGGGACAAGTGGCAATTATAAGCTCAGCACAAAATTACATGGATTTGTGTAGAAACATTTAGATGTGTATCTCAGCGATGCTCCACCCTTATGTAAACCTCCAGGAATCCTGCATCATAGATGGACTCATTCAACGAAAACTGCTCAGCTATGTATACAGGCTAAATGTGCATATAATGACTGCTGGTAAATAAAGAGGACCTGAACTCAGAACTTCCTCTCTGCTGTAAAAGATAAGCAACAGCGTAATAACCTTTAACCACTTAAAGGGAACCAGAGATGAGGGGAACCTTAATAATGGAAAGAGATTTTTTTCATACCTGGGGCTTCCTCCAGCCCATAAGCCTGGATCGCTCCCACGCTGCCTTTCTCTGCTGCCTCTATCCGCCGGTACCGGGTCCTGTCACTTCTTCCGGACACGACCATTTGTACGCATGCGCAGGGACTCCCTCCGGCTCTTTACGCATGCGCCTGCGCAGTACGACGGGAGTTCACTGCGCTTGCGTTGACTGGCCCTAACTGGCCGAAATGATGGGACCCGGTACTGGCAGATATAGGCAGCGGAGGACGGCGGCGTGGGGAGCGATCCGTGCGTATGAGGCTGGAGGAAGCCCCAGGTATGTATAAATCGATGTATTCTTCATCTCTGGTTCTCTTTAAGGACCCCAGGCTTACACCCCCCTAAAGACCAGGCCATTTTTTGCTAATTAGGCCACTGCAGCTTTAAGGGCTCGCTGCAGGGCCGCACAACTTAGCACACTAGTGATCCCCCCCATTTTCTGCCCACTAACAGAGATCTCTGTTGGTGGGCTTTGCTCGCTCCTGGTGTGTTTGTTTTTTAGATCGCAGCGCTGTACCATGTAAATAGGCGGCAGTTTTGCCATCTAACAGTCTCCTAGCAGCGATCGCCGCTGGGAGACTGATGACGGAGCGGAGCTCTGTCACCCACGCGGGGATGCACGCGCACAATCTCCTGCAAAACACGCCCCCAGGACTTAACGCCAATCGTCGTTAGGCGGTCCTGGGAGAACCACCGCGTTCACGCCCATCAGCGTGACGTGGTCTTTAACATTTCTTTATTACAGCTGATACAAATCCTGCAATATATCTGCAGTGTGTCTACTTCCTGCTTTCATGGAAACTGACATAGAGTAATGATTAATCCCAACTGTAACTTGATCTGTCAGCTGTGTCAGCTGGCTGCCTCATCACAGCAGCTAATTTGTAAACACAGGATGTTAACCCTATGTCTGCTTCCGTGAAAGCAGAAAGTAGACACACTGCAGGATTCGTATCAGCTGTAACAAAGAAATGTTTTTCTCTAACGGTTATTATGCTGTTGCTTATCTTTTAGAGTAGAGAGGAAGTTCTGAGGTCAGGTCCGCTTTAAGGGAGGGAAATGAATGATAATGTGATTGCTGATAGTTGTGGTTGCCAGACAGATATGAACTGAAGAAAATGGAAGATCTATTCTGCATTCCAGACTCCAGTGATAATAACTCGCTGGCACCATGAATGATGTGATAATCACTGAGGGTTTGGCCTTTCTTGTGGTTAATCTCACGATAATTATTCTTTGGTGGATATGTAGAACCGCTAAACACTGGATGTGCGCGCCAAAGAATTAACGCGGAAGGGAGATCACTTCAATGTTTTCATTTTACATTTTAAATGCAGCAGAGAAGAGCTTTTCGTTAAAGAGAAACTCCGACCAGAATTGAACGTTATCCCAATCAGTAGCTGATACTCCCTTTTACATGAGAAATCTATTCCTTTTCACAAACAGACCATCAGGGGGCGCTGTACGGCTGATATTGTGGTGAAACCTCTCCCACAAGAAACTCTTGAGTACGTACTGCTGGCAGTTTCCTGTCTGTGAACCTTGCTGCATTGTGGGAAATAGCTGTTTACAGCTGTTTCCAACTGCCAAAGGGGCAAGCAGCAGCTAAATCACCTGCCAGCAGTAAAAATGTCACCATGTAATAAATGTCAGAATGTAAATCAGGATTTAAAAGATTTTACAATGGGCAAACACTGACTACCGTAAATCATTTATACATAATTATTGTAAAAATGAAGCACTTTTTTTTATTACATTACTTTTCACTGGAGTTCCTCTTTAAGCCCTATACACAGGCCATATAAAAGTCTTTGGAAAATCATCGGTGCCGAGATTACACAAAATCGTTGACATCCAATGCAGACCAACGACTGATCAGATCAATCCAAACTGCCAAATCAGTTATGCTGATAGTTGTGTATGATGACGTTGGTACGTCACTTCCCAACACGACTGACTTTCTGCGCTATTTCGTGATTTTGTGTATAGCATCATTCACAGGATGAGTCTATTCTAAATTCCATGATCATCATGAAGAATAATACAAAGCATAGGATGGCCGAGGCAGAGGTGAGAGAGGCTCCAGCCTAAGGGTGCAGTGTAGGAGGGGGCACAGGGCTGAGCAGAGGCAGAGGCCTCAGGACGCAGTGTAGGAGGGGCGCAGGTGGAGCAGAGGCGAGAGAGGCTCCAGCCTCAAGGGCGCAGTGTAGGAGAGGGAGCAGGGCGGGGCAGAGGCGAGAGAGGCTCCAGCCTCAGGGTGCAGTGTAGGAGGGGGCGCAGGGCCGGGCTGAGGCAGAGGCGAGAGAGGCTCCAGCCTCAGGGCGCAGTGTAGGAGAGGGAGCAGGGCGGGGCAGAGGCGAGAGAGGCTCCAGCCTCAGGGTGCAGTGTAGGAGGGGGCGCAGGGCCGGGCTGAGGCAGAGGCGAGAGAGGCTCCAGCCTCAGGGCACAGTGTAGGAGGGATGCGCAGGGCTGGGCGGAGGCAGAGGCGAGAGAGGCTCCAGCCTCAGGGCGCAGTGTAGAAGGGGGCACAGGGCTGAGGCAGAGGCGAGAGAGGCTCCAGCCTCAGGGTGCAGTGTAGGAGGGATGCGCAGGGCTGGGCGGAGGCAGAGGCGAGAGAGGCTCCAGCCTCAGGGCACAGTGTAGGAGGGGGTGCAGGGCCGAGGCAGAGGCGAGAGAGGCTCCAGCCTCAGGGCGCAGTGTAGGAGGGGGGCGCAGGGCCGAGGCAGAGGCGAGAGAGGCTCCAGCCTCAGGGCGCAGTGTAGGAGGGGGGCGCACATATCACTCAGCTATCATTCCCCTATTGTGTTTGAAGCAGAAAGAAATAAGAAAAGGGGATACATGGCAGTGACTGCAAGCCAGATAAATAGAGATTAAGGTTGGGGGTGTGGGGGCAGGGTTAGGGCCCCTGGGGCGACTCTTAGTCTAATAGCAGTGAGTGACAGCTGGGGTGGGAGGGATGGAGGGGCGCACTTTGCTGTCTCAGCCTTGGGTGCTGGAGGACCTTGTCCCAGCTCTGTCTAGCTTTTCTTTGAATAGATCATCAGGGGGCTCTGTATGGCTGATATTGTGGTGAAACCCCTCCCACAGTGTGATGTTATTGTCATGGGCCTGACCGTTTCCTGCTTGTGAACCTTGTTACACTGTGGGACCTAACGGCTGTTTACAACTCCCGAGTAAGGAGTTTCTCCCTCTGAGCCTATCACATTGTTAGTGGGTGTGTTTATAAATAAATTTTGTTTCCCCTTTCTGTCAGTAGTAGAGATGATGAGCTGCAGGCTCACGTTGGATAATACGACATGAACAAATTACAAGGTGAATATCAAACATGTCTTGATCTGTCTTTTTCCCCTCCAACTACTTTGCAATTAATTGATTTCTCTCCCCCCTCCACACACACACATATTTCAGTGAAGTTCCTCTTCATTTTTTCAATAAACCCTAAAATATATGCATATCTCCCAACTTTTTGAGATGAGAAACAGGGACACTTAAAGAAAACCTGAACTGAAAATTAAAAGACAAAATAAACATACACTAGTCATACTTACCTCCTGTGTAATCTACTCCTCAATCTATTTTTTCTCTCCTGCGTCCTGTTTGTCCACTGTGATCAATGGAATTCTCCGTCCTCCATTTTGAAAATGGCCATTACCCCATAACAGCTTCCTGGTCAGCACACAGTTAAACTGTAACATCGCCCACTTGAGCCATAGGGAAACATGGACACATCAGTTCTCCTCTCAGCTGTAACTGACAGCAACTGATATATAACTGACAGCAACTGATATATTTCAGTTCTGACAAAATGTTGTCAGAACTGGAAGGGATCACTGTAAGAAGAAAATGGTGAGCTTCTGAGAGGAACTGATGGCAAGCTAATTATGTAATGATAATTTGAAGTTACCTCATGTGTTTATTTTAAATAATTTTACTCAGTACAGGTTCTCTGTAAGCCACGCCTCTGCCACACCCCTGGAGGGATAGTCCCTCTTTGTGAGCCCTGTCCCTCTGTCCCTCTTTCCTCCTGATTTGTCCCTCTTTCAGGACTTTGTCCCTCTTTCTATGTAAATACATGTATTTTTCTACGAAAAAAATGTGTTTAATTGCCTTTAAAGTGTAACTGTCGGGCATAAAATCAAAAATCAATTCTTTATTATTATCTGGTAAACAAGTAATAAGGATGCTAACCAGGCAATCCAAAAGTTACAAATCACTATTACTTTACTTGTTGATAAATGATCATTCCCCAGTTTACCTGACTCTTATTTGGTACATTGCCGCACAAAGGAAGTTGCAGGGCATGCTGGGTTGTCTTTTTTTGCTTCTGTACATTAGTTATGTCTGAGGGGAAAGCAAAAAAAAGACAACCCAGCATGCCCTGCAACTTTCTTTGTGCGGCAACGTACTACCAAATAAGAGTCAGGTAAACTGGGGAATGATCATTTATTAACTAGAAAAGTAATAGTGATTGTAACTTTTGGATTGCCTGGTTAGCATCCGTATTACTTGTTTACCAGATAAAAATAAAGAATTGATTTTATGCCCGACAGTTACACTTTAAACTTTATTCCCATCTTTTAAATTGATACAGTATATTTCTTATTTCTAATGTTAATATGAAGGATAATGAACCAGGATAGAAAGGTCCAATGTGATTTGAATTATAAAGCAACATATTTTTCTTATGAAATCTTTATGATATGCGTGACTAGGGGTGTGACGGGCATGATCAGGGGTGTGGCAGGGTGTGTGGCTTAAGTGTCCCTCTTTCTCACCTTAAAAAGTTGGGAGGTATGCCCTGAGCTGGGAGCCTGGATGGTGGGGTAGTGGTGGAGCACAGTGTGGTCTGCTATGAGGAAGCTGCTGTCACCGTCACGCGTAGTAGGTGAGTATGATTTGGCAGTCTGTGCTTTGAGAGGCCCTTCTCCATGCTTGGCCACCCTATGCCTTTTAGTTTTCATTATTTTCGTGATCGAAATTACGGCCACAGGACGACTTTTCTCCAAAGTCGGCAGCTCAATTCAGCACAATGCAATGAAGTATAAGGAACCCAGGGGGATATAATTACAAACATCATGCTGGTAGGTGTGAGGATGTAATTAATTAGTTGTGGGTATGCTTAAAGGCATACGGTTCGAATCTCGGCTCTGCCTGTTCAGTAAGCCAGCACCTATTCAGTACGAGACCTTAGGCAAGTCTCTCTAACACTGCTACTGCCTATAGAGCGTGTCCTAGTGGCTGCAGCTCTGGCACTTTGAGTCCGCCAAGAGAAAAGCGAGATATAAATGTTATTTGTCTTGTCTTGTCAAATGATGCCGTGCGCTGCTGATTGTCTTCAGAGCCAGGCTCTCCTCCTAGGTCCCCCTCCTGCTACTGTGCGCTCTGCCGCTGCCCACTCCGCCCTCCCTTCCCACAGAGAACCACAGCTGCAGCAAGAATGATAGCAGCAGATGGCAAACTCTCACTCACCTATCCATGATCCAAGCGATAGAGATCCCGTCATCTGAAACCCATCTATCTCTTCTACAGTGCAGCCGCCCGCTCTGAACTTCCTGATTCTTAGATCAGACAGGAAGAAGGAAGTAGTAATAGTGGTAGTAACAGAGCGGCAGCACTCTAGAGGAGACAGATGGGCTCCGGATGACGGGACCTCTATTGCTTGGATCACAATAGGTGAATGTGAGTCATCTGGTGCTGTCATTCTCTCCCGCTGCGGCTGCCTTCTCTGCTGGAGTATCGTATTCACTGGGATGGAGGCTGCATGGTGGCTGTCTAGTTTGGTAGGAAATCGGTTGTTCGGTGGCGGGGGTGGTTATGTAAATCTGTCTGGGGAACGGCTTCCGGTTTGGCGGTGTCCAGAGCTTTCTGCTATTGCCAGGCTGGAGATGCAGGGGGAAAGTGCTGCTGCTGTAATACCTGGCATCCTCTTCACAGGGGTGCCCCAGCCCCTGAGTGCAAATGTCCCAGCCATTCATCTCTCACTCTGCATTTTGCCGCTGCTATTCCCTGCATTGTGCACCCACAGAGGAAAGCCGGCTGTTGCCCATAGCAACCAGTAGCTCGGCTGCCCCGGTGTGTGCGGCATGTTGCTGTGCAGCTGCATATTCTGATTCTATTACGACATGATGGGGGGCCCAAATCAGTTACTTTGCTTAGGGCCCCATTTAGCCTTAATCCGGCTCTGCTCCTGAGCTAGGCTTTCATCTTGAGTGACGGGAATTAAATGTGTCCTTTAAGAGGACCTCCTCCTACCGAACATGCAGATATTTGCACAGCCTGCTCTGACAGAAGACCGACTAACCTGTGGAGCTGTTTGATTTGGAAAGTTCAGCTCCACTTTAAGTAGGAGACAAAAGTGTCGGACTTGTTCCAGCGTTCTCTTGTGTTTGGAGAAGTCGGTCTTCCTGCTCGCTATGTAGGTGTATTTATGCCTGAAAACGCTTCAGACGTAATAGACTGCACAGATTTGTTTTTGGACGGCAGAGCTGGGATTGCTATTTTCAGACTCTGCTCTCTCCTATGAATCATAAGGGCTGATGTAGAATATAATTGTCCTACAAGGCAAATTCTATGGTTGTCGTTAAACCGTACCGTTGCTATATTTGACTGCCTTTGCAGGACCTTTCCTGTAGGATCTCCAGGAACTTTTTTTTTTTTTATTTTAGTTTTGGATAGTTTGGAAATGTATGGTTAGAAACTTTTGGGGGTTATTTAGGAGATGTCTGGAGAGGTTTTTTTTTACTACTTGCTGTCTCTGGGACTCTTGTGGCTTCAATTAGTGTTGGGCGAACAGTGTTCGCCACTGTTCGGGTTCTGCAGAACATCACCCTGTTCGGGTGATGTTCGAGTTCGGCCGAACACCTGGTGGTGTTCGGCCAAACTGTTCGGGGTTCGCCGAACTGCTGAATGCATGGCCGAACAGGGCCCCTGTTCGGCCGAACAGGGCCCTGTTCGGCCGAATACTGCCCCCCATGGGGTCGCAGGCATAAGGGGGGAGCATGCCCCGATCGCGGGGGGGGTCGGAAATTCCCCCCACCCCCTCCGCTAGCGCTCCCCCCTCTGCCAGCTTCCCCATACAAAAAGTTTAAAGCAAGTTCAATAGTACCTGGTGGCACTGGCTGGCAGTGGAGTGAGGAGGAGGAGGAGTCCGAGTAGCAGAGTGACGTTGAGGCCGGGCAGCGGGCGGTTCAGCGCTAGTACCCTTGTGGTACTTCCGCCCTTTCTCTGACCTCACGTCCTCGTATGCGTCATCACGCAGAGGACGTGAGGTCAGAGAAAGGGCGGAAGTACCACAAGGGTACTAGCGCTGAACCGCCCGCTGCCCGGCCTCAACGTCACTCTGCTACTCGGACTCCTCCTCCTCCTCACTCCACTGCCAGCCAGTGCCACCAGCCCAGGTACTATTGAACTTGCTTTAAACTTTTTTTATGGGGAAGCGGGCGGAGGGGGGAGCGCTAGCGGAGGGGGTGGGGGGAATTTCCGACCCCCCCCCCGCGACCGGGGCATGCTCCCCCCTTATGCCTGCGACCCCATAGGGCCCCCAAAATGGGCATGTTCGGGGGTCCCATTGACTCCCATTGAGTTCGGCGTTCGGGCCGAACATGCCGAACATCTGGCCCATGTTCGGCCTGTTCGGCCCGAACCCGAACATCCAGGTGTTCGCCCAACACTAGCTTCAATGTGAAAACTATGAGGATCTAGAAAACGAACAAAAATAAAACTTAAAGCGCATCCGAGATGAAAAACTAACTATAACAAGTAACTTATCTATATATCTTATCTAAAGTTTAGATAGTTTACACAGCAAATCTAGCTGCAAACAGCTTTAATAGAATATGATTATTTCAATGACAGCAGCCATGTTGTTTGTAAACATTACACAGAGGCAGGCTTATCTGCATCTTGAGCAAAAAAACCTAATCCCCCCTCCTCCTCCCCTCTGCCTCTGAAATCTCTGGCTAGTAATACCTCCCCCTCCTCCTCCTGCCCAGACTGAGCTCCCAGGAGCCCTTGCTACTGCCAAGGCTCTCTGAAAAGCTATGGGCGAGGCTTGTTTAGTTTTTAGGGAATTACAGTATTAAAACAAAAACAAAAAAGTATTTGGCTTGAGGAATGCCCTATAAACTATAGGAAAGGAACACAATTATGCAATGAGTAAAAGTTCATCTCGGATCCACATTAAGACTATAAAATGGAGTATAAGTAAAAACTTACTACCAAATGAAATCAGGCAAGGTGACAATGTGTTTTGTGGTGTTACCGCTACTTCAACAGGTCAGCAGCTCACAGGGGCGTAACTAGAAATCACCGGGCTCCCCTGCAAAAATTTAGATCAGGCCCCCCTCCCGGGCCCACTCAGGGCCGTTTTTGGGGGCCTGTCAATGGTAGAAAACCACGAAACTCACCAGTAGTCCAGATATATTTATCTCACAAAGCTGACACGTGTGTTTGCACCCCTCTTTTAATTACTACCCAAACTTAGGGTTAGGCACCACCAGGGGAGTCTTAGGGTTAGGCACCTCCAGGGGAGATTTAGGATTAGGCACCACCAGGAGGGGTCTTAGGATTAGGCACCACCAGGAGGGGTCTTAGGGTTAGGCACCACCAGGAGGGGTCTTAGGGTTAGGCACCACCGGGGGGGGGGTCTTAGGTTTAGGCACCACCAGGGGGGTCTTAGGGTTAGGCACCACCAGGAGGGGTCTTAGGGTTAGGCACCACCGGGGGGGTCTTAGGTTTAGGCACCACCAGGGGAGTCTTAGGGTTTGGCACCACCAGGAGGGGTCTTAGGGTTAGGCACCACCAGGAGGGGTCTTAGGGTTAGGCACCACCGGGGGGGGTCTTAGGTTTAGGCACCACCAGGGGAGTCTTAGGGTTTGGCACCACCAGGAGGGGTCTTAGGGTTAGGCACCACCGGGGGGGGGTCTTAGGTTTAGGCACCACCAGGGGAGTCTTAGGGTTAGGCACCATTAGGGGGGGTCTTAGGAATAGGCACCACCAGGGGGGTGGTTAGGGTTAGACACCACCAGGGGGGTTCTTAGGGTTAGGCTCCACCAGGGGGGTGGTTAGGGTTAGGCACCACCAGGGGGTTCTCAGGCTTAGGCTCCACCAGGGGGGTGGTTAGGGTTAGGCACCACCAGTGATTCTTAGGGTTAGGCACCACCAGGGGGGGTCTTAGGATTAGGCTCCACCAGGGGGGTGGTTAGGGTTAGACACCACCAGGGGATTCTCAGGGTTAGGCACCACCAGGGGGGGATCTTAGGATTAGGCTCTACCAGGGGGGTGATTAGGGTTAGGCACCGCCAGGGGGGGTTAGGGTTAGGCACCACCAGGGGGGTGGTTAGGGTTAGACACCACCAGGGGGTTCTTAGGGTTAGGCACCACCAGGGGGGTGATTAGGGTTAGGCACCACCAGGGGGTGGTTAAGGTTAGGCACCACCAGGGGGCTCTTTTGGTTAGACACCACCAGGGGGGTGATTAGGGTTAGGCACCACCAGGGGTGCTTAGGGTTAGGCACCACCAGGGGGGTGATTAGGGTTAGGCACCATCTGGGGACTCTTATGGTTAGACACCACCAGTGGGTTCTTAGGGTTAGGCACCACCAGGGATTCTTAGGGTTAGGCACCACTAGGGGGGTGATTAGGGTTAGGCACCGCCGGGGGGGGGGGGGGGGGTTAGGGTTAGGCACCACCAGGGGGGTGGTTAGGGTTAGACACCACCAGGGGGTTCTTAGGGTTAGGCACCACCAGGGGGGTGATTAGGGTTAGGCACTGCCAGGGGGGGTTAGGGTTAGGCACTGCCAGGGGGTGGTTAGGGTTAGGCACCACCAGGGGGTGTTTAGGGTTAGACACCACCAGGGGGTTCTTAGGGTTAGGCACCACCAGGGGGTGGTTAGGGTTAGGCATCACCAGGGGGCTCTTTTGGTTAGACACCACCAGGGGGGTGTTTAGGGTTAGGCATCACCAGGGGGGGATTAGGATTAGGCACCACCAGGGGGGGTCTTAGTGTTGGGCACCACCAGGGGCTCTTAGGGTTAGGCATCATTAGAGGAAGGGCTCTGTGAGAGTGAGGTTGTGAGATTAGGGTTAGGTTTAGTAGTAGTATATTGGTAATATTTTTTAGCCACATGTAAGACGTACACGATTACACCTAAAATATATATGGCTTTGGAATACAAGCATGCAGCAGATCAGGTGCTCTGACTGAAGTCTGACTTGATTAGCTGCATGCTTGTTTCGGGTGTGTGATTCAAACACTACTGCAGCCACAAAAAGAAGCAGGACAGCCAGGCAATGTGCATTGTTCTAAAGGAATTAAATATGGCAGCCTTCAAACCCCCCCCCCCCCCCCCCAATTCAGGTGTCTTTTAAGCAAGCCAGTAGTGTAGTTCCCTCAGAATTACCGCCTCAGTCTTCCCACCTGCAGGGGCCGACCTTCCACAAAGCCACCTAAATCACATGATTCAGGTGACAAACAGCTTGGCCCACCTGGCGGCCATGACACCATTGATGGGTCTTCACTAAATGTACTTTTACCTTCTAAAAACAGAAGGCAATTGTGAAAATTCAGCTTAAAGTGAGCAGCTGTGGTCTGAATATGCAAATCATCTGTTTATGCCCCTGTAAGCCAGGCCCACATTCAAAACCGCAGTGAGCCTGTAGCTAATACATGTTACAGAGTCTTTACTAGTTATTTAGTAACTATTAGCACAGGTAGTGTTCACTGACTGGGGAGGGGGGAAAATGAGGCGATGCCCTTTTCACTACTGTAAATCCTGCCTGCCTTTTTTTGCATTTCTTCATGTTTCCATATTTGCGTTTGCATTGCGGGTGAAAAAGTGCTGTTTTTAACAATGGTATTTTAAGCTTATCAGTTAAATCGTTCCCATATGCAATTAAGAACAGAAACAAAAGGAGGACCGGCACCACTCAGATGTATTTAAGGCTCTTTATTGAAGTCAGGGCCGGCGCTACCATAGAGGCAGAGGAGGCAGCTGCCCCAGGGCCCCAGAGCTTGTAGGGGCCCCCAGTGGCTACAAGAGGAAAAAAAAATTCAAATCGGCCTTATAGTTTTTGAGAAAATCGATTTTAAAGTTTCAAAGGAAAAAAAATACACATTTAAAAACCTGCCGACTTTAATGGTTGATAGCAAATCCACCTTAAATGCTAGAAACCCTAAATTTGCAGGATATGTTAAGGGGATCATTAGAAATAAGAGGAAAAAACAATTTTTCAAAAAGACGTTATAGTTTTTGAGAAAGTCGATTTTAAAGTTTCGAAGGAAAAAAGTATAGTTTTAAATGCGGTAAATGTCACTTTCAGTAGCAAACCCAACAGTAGTGTAATTTTACATGCATCAAACGAAAGCGCAATAAATTTCCTGACGGGGTTTCCAGGGGGTCCATACGCAGCTGCAGCGCTTTGGCCAGGGATCGCTATACAGCCGCAATATGGCTGTATGAAGATTCCTGGCATTTGTTTCTATTTTCCCAATTTTTTTTTTATGTTCAGAGTGTGGGAATTTTTTTTTTTTTTTTAAATTATGTGGGGTCCCCCCTCCTGAAACTTTTTAACCCCTTGTCCCCATGCAGGCTGGGATAGCCAGAATGTGGAGCTCCGACCGATTGGGGCTTCACACCCTGACTATACCAGCTGCAAAAAAGGTCCCTTAATGCCGATTTTTGTTCCGGTGTATCTGTTGGGGGGCCCCCAGGTTTATTTTGCCCTGGGGCCCAATTGTTGCTTAAACCGGCCCTGATTGAGGTAAAAATGCAGCAATTAAACCGCAAATGTAGTGAAATCTAGATCTAGAAATCTAGACACTAAGGGTTTGTTCACACTGGAGGCGGTTTTGTTTTTAATTAAGCACCTGCGATTTTTCAAAATCGCCCTGAAAGCGATTCCACCATGCTATGCTATGCGCTAGTTTAGATTAGGGCGATCCGTCCGCTTTCCACTCAGAGAGGCGCCGCATGGACCATTTTCGGGGCGATTTTTCTACAATGGAAGGTATAGGAAAAACGCAAAATGCTCACAAAATCGTTTTGTACAGCGATTGCGTTTGCGTTTTTAAGAATAAATACATTATATTTATTCTTTTCCTGGTCAAAGAGTTCACTTCTTGACTTACATCAGGAACTGAAAAAAACGGAATCGCTCTGCAAAAACGCCTACAAAAACGCTCACCAAAAACATCCAACGAACAGAAATCGCCGGGAAGGGGAAAAAAAAAAATCACTTAAAAAAAGTCCAATGTGAACGCTAACGCGATCGGAACGCAATGTGAACGAGGCCTAAAAGGTTATTTCTGCCTCTGTTGCTCCCCTGTCAGACGTTTGTTTACACCAGAGGGGCAAAGCAGGGTCAAACAGGCTGTGTGCTGTTAACTTCACAGAGACTCGCACAGAGACTCCAGGTAAAGAAAAGGTATATCTGAATACTTATTTGAAAAACAGAGCCTCTGTTGGTATTCCTGAATGTAATTCCTCAGCTCCGGTACGCTGTGCCTGGAATTCCTATAAAATTATGAAGTAGAAACGCACGTTACAATTTCTGCATAAACTGTTATATAATGCGTAAAAAGGAGTAGGCGACCGCTAACAGCCAATCCATCTGGAAGTTACATTTGGCCAAACAATTTTTAAAAGCTGTAAATTTTATATTGAGCAAAAGTGGCCGATTGGATAAACAACCCACCTTCATCGTGAAAACGGCGGCCAATCATGGAGCATGATCACTTGTACCGTTAGCAAAACGTCTCTCTTCCACCACGCCAGGAAGCAGTTAAAGGACTTCTATCGCAAAAAAATCATTATATTTAAAGGATACTCGAAGTGACATGTGACATGATGAGATAGACATGTGTATGTACAGTGCCTAGTACACAAATAACTACGCTGTGTTCCTTTTTTTCTTTCTCTGCCTGAAAGAGTTAAATATCAGGTATGTAAGTGACTGACTCAGACAGGAAATGACTACAGTGTGACCCTCACTGATAAGAAATTCCCCTTGTTATCTCTTTCATGCTCTCAGAAGTCATTTTCTGCTAGGAAAGTGTTTTATAGTTGGAGTTTCTTACTAGTGAGGGTCACACTGTAGTCACTTCCTGTCTGAGTCAGGACTGAGTCAGTTACTTACATACCTGATATTTAACTCTTTCAGACAGAAAAGGAAAAAAGGAACACAGCCTAGTTACTTGTGTGCTGGGCACTGTACATACGCATGTCTATCTCATCATGTCACTTGTCACTTCGGGTATCCTTTAAAATACAACTAAACACATACAAATAAGAAGCATGTTTCTTTCAGTATAAATGAGCTATAAATAACTTCACTCCTATGTTGCTGTCACTTACAGTAAGTAGTAGAAATCTGAGGGAACTGACAGGTTTTTGACTAGTCCATCTCTTCAGGGGGAGTGCTTCATTTATTGTATACTAAAGCACTCCCTGGAAATATACTACACAAAGATGCAGCCTCTACCAGTTTACATACTATTCTGGCAGTTGGACTGAGTGACTGCTGTTCAGTAAATGCTTTAGAAAATACAGAAAAACCCCTGAGAATCCCCCATGAGGAGATGAGCTAGCCCAAAACCTGTCAGTTCTGTCAGATTTCTACCACCTACTGTGAAGGCAGCCATACACTGGTCGATTGCCACCAGATCGACCAACAGATAGACCCCTCTCTGATCTAATCTGATCACAGAGGGATCTGTTGGCTGCCCATACACGGCACACAGATTTTGAATCGATTTCAGCATGAAATCGATTTACAATCTGTGGAGCTGCCGCTGCCCGCCGCTCCCAGCAATACATTACCTCTCCGCCGGTGCGAGTCCCCCGCTGTTCCTTCTGTCCACGCTGGACATCTTCTCTTTACTTCCTGTCACTTCCTGTGACCAGCGTAAGTTCAAACAGCGCTCTACTGTTTGAACTTCCCCTGACAGGAGTGGACAGGAAGTGAAGAGAAGATGGCAGCCAGAGAGGGGACAGCGGGGACTCGCGCCGGTGGAAAGTAATTGCATTGCTTAGTCGGTCGTCGGCCAATCGAACGCCGATATCGACACGCTCCCGACCTACCGACAACCGAGATAAATTTTACACCGAGATAGATCGACAGGATCGATTTCGGGTGGAAATCGATCAGTCAGCGTTTCCGTTATCAATTTAACAGCAGATTCAATCACAGTGACCGAATCTGCTGTATATCGGCGGGAATTCGATGCACCTTTAGTGACAGCAACAAAAGTAATTTATGGCTCATTTTACTCTGGGAGAAATGTACTTTTTATGTATGTATGTTATTCATGTATTTTTCAAGTGCTCCTTTCAATCCTTTCCAGTGTCTGGCCTTAAATTTAGAAAAATAAATATTACTTGGAAAATAAAGCAAGCCCTGCTGGGAGTATTTTTAGAAAGGGAATTGTGGGTAGGAACGTCACATCACCCACATCCGCCTTCTCAGTTACAGGCAAGGGTTAATGCTGCCTCTTTGTGGGGGGTACAGCAGGCCCGCAACCAGGCACCCTTTAATTAGGCCAAGTCAGCGAGGAGACACAAACAGGATTGCGGGGAGACAGGACAGAATTGGTAGTTTGGGGTTTTCTTTGTCCTGCGTTTGCCTCGACAAATTGTAGCTTATTCCAGAACTGATGAAAGCGGCGTGGTGGTGGTGGGCACCGATGTGAGGGCGCGCGCTACGGGGAGAAGGAGGGACCACGCCCACGCCCCCGTCCGACCCCAAACTCAGGCTGACCTCCGGGGTGACCAGAAATAACCCCTTCCCAGCCAAACGCTCTACCGGGTCCGACACACACCGGGAAACACCATCTGTCTCCTGCATGACGGGATCGTGGCACATTACTGTATAAATGGCCATAAAATCCACTTTATTATGAATTCACCTTGCTTCATCACATTTTAAAATTTCACTTTCATTAAAAAAAAAAATACTGTAAGGGCTGATTCACACTGCCAGGGCTTCTCTAAGGAGCTGTGATTTGAAAAGCTCTTGCTAATGTACAGAAAATGGGGTTTACTGTGATTACATTTCCATTTCAGTGTGCAGCCACTTATGCATTTCCAATCCTATTAGGCAGGGGCGTAATTAGACATTAGAAACAGGAATTGGAAAGGCAGGACAGGCAGGAAAAAAATATATATACTTACAGCCTAGGTAGCCAGTTATACTGTAGATGATAGTATAGATAGTATAGCCTGGTATAGGTGCCCCCAGTATAGCCAGGTATAGGTGCCCCCAGCATAGCCAGGTATAGGTGTCCCCAGTATAGGTAGCCAGGTATAGGTGCCCCATTACAGCCGGGTATAGGTGCCCCCAGTATAGCCGGGTATAGGTGCCCCCAGCGTAGCCAGGTATAGGTGTCCCCAGTATAGGTAGCCAGGTATAGGTGCCCCATTACAGCCGGGTATAGGTGCCCCCAGTATAGCCGGGTATAGGTGCCCCCAGTATAGCCGGGTATAGGTGCCCCACAGCATAGCCAGGTATAGGTGTCCCCAGCGTAGCCAGGTATAGGTGTCCCCAGTATAGGTAGCCAAGTATAGGTGCCCCATTACAGCCGGGTATAGGTGCCCCCAGTATAGCCGGGTATAGGTGCCCCCAGTATAGCCAAGTATAGGTGCCCCATTACAGCCGGGTATAGGTGCCCCCAGTATAGCCGGGTATAGGTGCCCCCAGCATAGCCAAGTATAGGTGCCCCATTACAGCCGGGTATAGGTGCCCCCAGTATAGCCGGGTATAGGTGCCCCCAGCATAGCTAGGTATAGGTGTCCCCAGCATAGCCAGGTATAAGTGCCCTCAGTATATCTAGGCGTAGGTGTTGCCAGTGTAGCCAGGTATAGGTGCCCCCAGTATAAGTATCAGTTATAGGTGCCCCCAGGCCCGGATTTCTGCAAAGGCCACAAAGGCCACGGCCTAGGGCGATAAAATCAGATAAGATCAGAAGGGCGGCAGGACTTGGAGAGAGAAGAGGTCATATGTCAAAGTAAATCATCTCCTCTGTTCCCACAGCGCAGCCATCCAGCGCCCTGCTCTGCACTAATAGATGAATTCCAGAGTTCCCCAATCCCTGCACCTCTCACTTCCTGATGTGTTATAACAATCAGGATCAATCATAACTGTCACCTGATGATCCAATTATTTATATGGATCGACATACAGTACAAGTGGATGTGAGAAATACCAGGGATTTACATTACAAAGCAGATAAAACTAAGTTCAGCTGAGTTCTAATGCAGGCATTCACAAACATTTCTGCTAGTTTCTTTGCCTTCTTTTTTACAGCTGTGACACTGACTGACCCCAGCAGTTGTAAATTACACTTTCTTATCTAGCCATAATTTATTGCTTTTTTTTCTTCCTAGCCAGTGATCTCGTCTCTGCTTAAGTTAACTCTTTCCTGACTCATTTTCTGTCCGTCAGCTCCGACCATCTATGAGAACTGCAGGAATAAAAATGCTGTATGCTTCCCTTTCATTGCTAAACTGTCACTGCCACCTGAGCTGTTACTACCTCTATGCTAGTGTGTATGGTTTGGCATACTTCTGCTTTCCTGTAGCATTAGAGCATTGTACCATCTTAGCCATCAGTAAAAGCAGAGAGTTTTGAATCAGGATGATACCATTTATTGGCTTAAAAGAAAAAGAGTAATCTTTCTGCTAATAAGCCTTCTTCAGACTTTGTTGCTGTATACGCGTACGTTAAAAAAGGGCGCCGGGAAAAAAGGGCGCAGGGTTTTAAAAGATAAAACCCTGCGCCCATGAATAACGTTTAAAAAAAATTGTGTTATATTTCGTTTAAAAATAATGTTTTATAAAGTTATAAATCATTAAATAATGTGTATAAAATCGGCAATTTTAAAAACGTTAATCTTCCCTGTTTAAAAATTGAAATTTATAATAACGTTTTATAAAACATTAATAAGAATTTTACTAAAGCTATACCTAACCCTACTCTCACACAGAACCCTCCCTGTACCTATCCCTAACCCCTAGACCCCCCTGTTGGTGCCTAACCCTAAGACCCCCCTGTTGGTGCCTAACCCTAAGACCCCCCTGGTGGTGCCTAACCCTAAGACCCCCCTGTTGGTGCCTAACCCTAAGACCCCCCTGTTGGTGCCTAAACCTAAGACCCCCCTGTTGGTGCCTAAACCTAAGACCCCCTGTGATAAGCATTAATAACGTTTTAAAAAAATATGGTGCGGTTTTTCGTTTAAAAATGAGAAAAAAAAATAAAAAAAATTTGTACGGTTTTTCGTTTGAAAGTAATGTTTTAAAAAATATTGTACTGTTTTTCGTTTAAAAATAATGTTTTAAAAATTATAAATCATTAAATAATGTGTAATCATGAGAAACAGTTATAAAACATTAAAAGTCTCCGGGCGCCGCTTTTAAAACGTTATTTTTCTCCGGCGCCCTTTTTTCCTGTTGGGCGCCGATTTAAACGATATTTATTATGGGAGTGAATGGCGGCGCCCTTTTTGTCCACCTGCCTCATGCGCCCAAATTTCCTGCTTCCCTGTATACTGCCAATATGTTATTATTATGTACATTCAGCATTCAAAAGAGATACGTAGATTTTTCAGCAAATATAAATAAATGTCATTCAGATGCTTTAAAGTGGAGCTGAACTCTTGCACAGGAAAGAAGGAAAACAGAGAAATGCACCCTGTATGTATTTAGAGAGCATTTCGAATTCTTCCACATCTGTGTCTAATCACAAATTTGATATCTTCCCTGTGTCACCTGACTGCCACAGCATGTAAGCTTATTTTAAAGCACAAGATGTTAATATATTTGCTTCCATGAAAGTAGGAATTAGACACACTGTCTATTTATTGCAGGATTTGTATCAGCTGTAACAAAAAATGTTTTTATGTAAAGGTTATGTTGTTGCATATCTTTTAGAGCAGAGAGGAAGTTCTGAGTTCAGGTCCACACTAATTACAACCAAACATCCAAAGTGGGTCTTGACAGGATGTTTGCTACTTACCTGTTCTCTGTTTTGGATGGGCTTCTCTCCATTGCACTGCCCTGCCACCTGTTTGTGGCTCTGACTGCAGCCAGTCGCACAGAGGACAAAGAAGCAGCGCATGCTCTGGCCACTCACGCTCCCTGTCACCTGTCTGTGGCTCCGACTGCAGCCAGTCGCACAGAGGACAAAGAAGCAGCGCATGCTCTGGCCACTCGCGCTCCCTGCCACCTGTCTGTGGCTCTGACTGCAGCCAGTCGCACAGAGGACAAAGAAGCAGCGCATGCTCTGGTCACTCGCACTCCCTGCCACCTGTCTGTGGCTCTGACTGCAGCCAGTCGCACAGAGGACAAAGAAGCAGCGCATGCTCTGGCCACTCACGCTCCCTGTCACCTGTCTGTGGCTCTGACTGCAGCCAGCCGCACAGAGGACAAAGAAGCAGCATATGCTCTGGCCACTCTCACTCCCTGCCACCTGTCTGTGGCTCTGACTGCAGCCAGTCGCACTGAGGACAAAGAAGCAGCGCATGCTCTGGCCACTCACGCTCCTGTTACCTGTTTGTGGCTCTGACTGCAGCCAGTCGCACAGAGGACAAAGAAGCAGCGCATGCTCTGGCCACTCACGCTCCCTGTCACCTGTTTGTGGCTATGACTGCAGCCAGTCACACAGAGGACAAAGCAGCAGCGCATGCTCTGGCCACTCACGCTCCCTGTCACCTGTCTGTGGCTCTGACTGCAGCCAGTCGCACAGAGGACAAAGAAGCAGCGCATGCTCTGGCCACTCACGCTACCTGACACCTGTTTGTGGCTCTGACTGCAGTCAGCCGCACAGAGGACAAAGAAGCAGTGCATGCTCTGGCCACTCGCGCTCCCTGTCACCTGTTTGTGGCTCTGACTGCAGTCAGCCGCACAGAGGACAAAGAAGCAGTGCATGCTCTGGCCACTCGCGCTCCCTGTCACCTGTTTGTGGCTCTGACTGCAGTCAGCCGCACAGAGGACAAAGAAGCAGTGCATGCTCTGGCCACTCACGCTCCCTGCCACCTGTATGTGGCTCCGACTGCAGCCAGTCACACAGAGGACAAAGCAGCAGCGCATGCTCTGGCCACTCACGCTCCCTGTCACCTGTCTGTGGCTCTGACTGCAGCCAGTCGCACAGAGGACAAAGAAGCAGCGCATGCTCTGGCCACTCACGCTACCTGACACCTGTTTGTGGCTCTGACTGCAGTCAGCCGCACAGAGGACAAAGAAGCAGCGCATGCTCTGGCCACTCACGCTCCCTGTCACCTGTTTGTGGCTCTGACTGCAGTCAGCCGCACAGAGGACAAAGAAGCAGTGCATGCTCTGGCCACTCGCGCTCCCTGTCACCTGTTTGTGGCTCTGACTGCTGCCAGTCGCACAGAGGATAAAGAAGCAGGGCATGCTCTGACCACTTGCGCTCCCTGTCACCTGTTTGTGGCTCTGACTGCTGCCAGTCGCACAGAGGATAAAGAAGCAGCGCATGCTCTGGCCACTCGCGCTCCCTGTCACCTGTCTGTGGCTCTGACTGCAGCCAGTCGCACAGAGGATAAAGAAGCAGGGCATGCTCTGACCACTTGCGCTCCCTGTCACCTGTTTGTGGCTCTGACTGCTGCCAGTCGCACAGAGGATAAAGAAGCAGCGCATGCTCTGGCCACTCGCGCTCCCTGTCACCTGTCTGTGGCTGTGACTGCAGCCAGTCGCACAGAGGACAAAGAAGCAGCGCATGCTCTGGCCACTCACGCTCCCTGACACCTGTATGTGGCTCTGACTGCAGACAGTCGCACAGAGGACAAAGAAGCAGCGCATGCTCTGGTCACTCGCTCTCCCTGTCACCTGTCTGTGGCTCTGACTGCTGCCAGTCGCACAGAGGATAAAGAAGCAGCGCATGCTCTGGCCACTTGAGCTCCCTGTAATTTCCTGCTCCTGCCCAGATGTGCACAGCAACCGAGGCCAGTATAGTGTTATGCATTCTTGACAAGTACCGATCATACATCACCGTAATTTCTCAAGTATGCATGCCCAGAACACTATCGGCTGCTGTGCACATTCGGGCAGGAGCGCAAATTTCCATCGTGAGAGGACAGAGCATCCACTGATTCTTTGTTCAATGAGGGGCACAGCAGCACAACTGTAATGGGCCCATTCAAACCAGTGATCACTAGTCAGATAGTTGGCCAGAATGTTTTTTGGTGGTGGTAGTTGTGGGGGGGGGGGGGGGGGGGGGAGGGGGGCGCATGGTGACAGCAGGCCTAGGGCACTGGTAAGTACTAATCCGGCCCTGGGTGCCCCAGGGTTATAGCATGAGGGAGGAGCAGTGGGCACATACAACTGCAGGGAGGAGGAACCAACTCCCCCTCCCCCCCAACCTCGTGTCCCCCTTTAGTGTTCCCCTTTCCAGAATTTACAGCATCTGCCAGGCAGGGAACGCAGACTCTCTTCCACGTTCCATGCAACGGAGCTCCAGTCTCACTCTACTTCCTGATTATACCCTCCTACCTGCGGCTGTGTGTGCCTGCTGCTCCCCCTCTCCCGCGTTTCACCCCGTCCTGCCCCGAAAAACAGCCCCAGAGATAACCCCCCCCCCCGGGGGATTTGTCTGATGGACAAATCTGCTGCCCCCTTCTGCCAATGCATGGGGAATCCCAGGTGAGAGGGATATGGAGGCTGACTGGTTTATTTCCTTTTAAATAATGCACATTGCCTTGCTGCCCTGCTGATCCTCTGCCTCTAATACTTTAAGCCTTAGGAAGTTCATGCTGACTAGTGTGCTGAGTTTTCCCCGGAGTGAGTTTGCCCACAGTCCATGGCTGCAGAGGGCACGCTATGTAATTACAGGGCATCGCTCACAGCATAAAACATATGATTGTGTTCACACACGTTCTGTAATCTCCGATAAGGGAACACTTATTACAGGAATCCTAATCATACCTTTTACACTGTGTGTGCAGAAGATCAGGGGTCACAGACAAGGCAATGCCTATAACTGGACTTTATGAAGAATGTGCAGGAAACTCCTCCCACAACACTTCATGTGAATGTCACAGGTGAGAAACACGTCCCTATAAATCAGGGGTCAGGAAACTTTTTGGCTGAGAGAGCCATAAACCCCACATATTTTAAAATGTAATTCCGTGAGAGCCATACAGTATGTTTCAAACTGGGACAGTAGGGCTCACGTCCCTGTTGCTATGGTGATGTGTATACAGATGATCCGCCGGGCAGCGGAAGTATCAGACACGTCTTCAGCTTCTCTTGGGTTTCAGCAACATCAGCAATTTCCCTGAGAGCCAGACAGGAGAAATACAGACTAACTGCTTGTACAATTAGCTAGCTGACTTGGGGGTTGTTTCACTTTGTAGGACGAGATCCCCGCACTATGGCCCAATAGGCTGCTTGTCAAGTGACAGGCAGCCTATTGGGCCAATCAAAGTGCAGGGATCTCGTGCTACAAAGTCACTGGACCTGACAGGATCCAGGATGGGACAATTGGAAAAGTTGTTAGTTTTGGTGTAGCGCGAGTAAGTTAGTAGTGCGTGCTACAGCAGTAGTGTGCCTACTTTGATAAATGTTACTTGCGCTGCCACACTACGCTGTGCTGCTTGAGCAATGTAGCTTAGGGAATCACCCCCTACTGATTTGTCTGTGAGCCAGATGTAGCAATCAGAAGAGCCACATCTGGCTCCCGAGCCATAGGTTCCCTACCCCTGCTCTAGAGGGTACTGATCTCCCTGGAATAATAGTGCACTGTCAGGGGCGTAACTAAACTTAAAAGGAACCCGCCCCCCTGCAAAAATGATAGCATGCGGGTCACATGATCTGGAGCCAGAAAATGGCAGAGCAGAGTGCTCTGCTGTTAAAGGATACCCGAGGTGACATGATGAGATAGACATGTGTATGTACAGTGCCTAGCGCACAAATAACTATGCTGTGTTCCTTTTTTTTCTTTCTCTGCCTGGAAGAGTTAAATATCAGGTATGTAAGTGGCTGACTCAGTCCTGACTTAGACTGGAAGTGGCTACAGTGTGACCCTCACTGATAAGAAATTCCAACTATAAAACACTTTCCTAGCAGAAAATGGTTACTGAGAGCAGGAAAGAGATACAAAGGATCAATAGTTCATAAATTTTAGCTCTGGCATACTTCAATGAATGTGTCATTGAACATAAAAAAAAATAAACCAGTTAAAACTTAAAAAGTAGATTTAAACATAAAATAAAACTGTGGAATATCTTAAAGAGTCATTTTTAGGAGAAGGAAGATAGATTCAATCATTTATTTCATTAGTTTATTTTGCCTCGGGTGTCCTTTAACCTCCTTAGCGGTAACCCCGTGTGTGACACGGGGTAAGCCGCCGAAGGGTGCCGCTCAGGCCCTGCTGGGCCGATTTACTTAATTTTTTTTTGCTGGACGCAGCTAGCACTTTTCTAGCTGCGCCAGCACCCCGATCGCCGCCGCCGCCGCGCGCCCGATCGCCGCTATCCGGTGCGGCGCGCGCCCCCCCCCCCCCCAGACCCCGAGCGCTGCCTGGCCAATCAGTGCCAGGCAGCGCCGAGGGGTGGATCGGGTCTCCCAATGACGTACGTCATTCCGCCCCGTCGCCATGGCGACGGGGGAAGCCCTCCAGGAAATCCCGTTCTTTGAACGGGATTTCCTGATCGCCTATCGCCGGAGGCGATCGGCGGGGCTGGGGGGATGCCGCTGAGCAGCGGCTATCATGTAGCGAGCCCTCGGCTCGCTACATGATTTAAAAAAAAAATAATAAAAAAAAAACTGCTGCGCTGCCCCCTGGCGGTATTTTTCATACCGCCAAGGGGGTTAAGCAGAGTCTGGAAGCAGGGAAAAATTCACACGCTCCTGCACATGTTTTTTTTTGTGTGAGAGAACTGGGAGGTATTTTTGATAATTGGCTGCACTTGCAATTGGGGAGAGGGAGGAGGAGGGGCCAGTGCTGGGCGTAATGGAAAAAGCTACGCTTACGGATCATTACGCGTAATTTTACGCTATTACGCATTACGGAATTACGCTTACGGCGTAGACATTCAATTACGGTACATGTCTGTAATTACGCATGGCCCTTACGCAATTACGTGTAAGAATACCGTAATTCGGGCTGTTACGTTATAGGCTGACGCGTAAAATCCTACTAGCAATTAATGCGTAAGGCCATGCTGCCAAGCGGAAAAGTTGACACATGGATCAATGTTAGGTAGCCGCCGACTTTAAGGGTTAATAGCAAAGCCCCCTTAATTGCTAAGAGCCTCAAATTTGGAGAATATATTAAGGAGATCAGAAGGAATAAGAGGAAAAATTTTTTTTTCAAAAAGACCTTATAGTTTTTGAGAAAATCGATGTTAAAGTTTCAAAGGAAAAATATATACATTTAAAAACCCGCCGACTTTAACGGTTAATAGCAAAGCCTGCTTAAAATTTAGGAACACCAAATTTACAGGGTATATTAAGGGGATCAGTGGGAATAAGAGGAAAAATTTTTTTTCAAAAAGACCTTATAGTTTTTGAGAAAATCGATTTTTAAGTTTCAAGGGCAAAAATGTCTTTTAAATGCGGAAAATGTTAGGTTTTTTTGCACAGGTAACAATAGTGTTTTATTTTCATAGATTTCCCCAAGTGGGAAGAGTTTTACTTACTTCGTTCTGAGTGTGGGAAATATTAAAAAAAAAACGATGTGGGGTCCCCCCTCCCAGACCTCTTTAACCCCTTGTCCCCCATGCAGACTGGGATAGCCAGAATGCGGAGCACCGGCCGCGTGGGGCTCCGCACCCTGACTATACCAGCCAGCATGGTCCATGGATTGGGGGGTCTCGGAAGGGGAGGGGCAGCCAAGCTTTCCCCTCCCCCTCCGAGCCCTTGTCCAATCCAAGGACAAGGGGCTCTTCTCCACCTCCGAGGGGCGGTGGAGGTGGAGGCCGCGATTTCCTGGGGGGGGGGGGGTTCATGGTGGCATCTGGAAGTCCCCTTTAAAAAGGGGTTCCCCAGATGCCCACCCCCCCTCCCAGGAGAAATGAGTATAGAGGTACTTGTACCCCTTACCCATTTCCTTTAAGAGTTAAAAGTAAATAAACAGTATACTCAACCAATGGGGCAAGCACCATCCACCAAACACCTAAAATAGGCAATCCTTAAGTGTGCAGAAGGGGAACTTGAACTGAAAGCTGGACAAACCAAGAAAAGAATTTCCCTTTAGTAACCGCACCACTCAAACCATAATGAATACAATTCAACTTTATTCAAACATCAATAAAAACACTTAAAAACAAGTAGGCTGAACTGCCATGACAAAGTTCATGTAAACAATGAATTCCCATGCATCCAATGAGTGTATTAAGGGTGCAACAATGTCAATTAACATAAATATATATATAAACACATATACACATGCAGGGAATCCTAATGCAATAATGGGTCCCTTCAGGTCCGTTTGCCTGGTAAACTACAGTACTCAGAAAATAAACCATAATTGAGTGAATAATAAATAGTGCAACACGATTAGTGCAAGGAGTAATCAATAGGGGAAACGAATCCAGAGCGGATCTAAAGTGTCAAGTGCAAGATTCACCAAAGTGAAATAAGGTGCAAGTAGTGCCAAAGGAGTGAAAATCGGGAGAGCACCAAGAACTTACCAAAGCAGACACCTAGATTAGCGGGTCATGGCTAGCAACCGTGGGGCCATCGCGATTCGCCGCTCTGCGCTATGGCGGCTTCCTCTGGGCATGCAATACCCCTAGTGTCTGCGGCTAATAAACGCTCCGGCCGGGAACGACAGGAAATAAAGGGGCGTGGCCTAACGTGATGTGCGCGTAAAAGTAAATAAACACACAAACACATAGAAAAAGTATTTTAATTGAACAAAAAACATAACCACGAAAAAAGTCCTTTAATATTCTTAATTAACCATTAATACTTACCTGTCCCTTTAAAAGCCAGTTCCCACGCAATATCCTCGGAAATATACTAATCAGTTACAATGTAACAAAGTTGTTACAATGTAACAACTTTGTTACTTTGTAACACCACCGCACCCGACGTCTCTCGCCGCTCACCCGCCGGCCGCCGCATACACGCTAAGTCCCCGCCGGCTCCCGCCGTCCACTCCGCCCACACCTGTCACCCATATACATTCTGGCACCCATGGGTGCCAGCATGTATATAGGTGACATGTGGGAGAGGCGGGGAGGGCAGCGGAGCCGGCGGGACTTAGCGTCCTGAACCCGACAGAGCTCTGAGCTATATAGCTCAGAGCTCTCTAAAGCATCTTTGTATTTGGGCTCCAAGGAGCCCCATTGGTCCTTAGCAGACCAATGGGGTTCCTTCTGATTTGAAGGAACCCCATTGGTCTGCTAAGGACCAATGGGGCTCCTTGGAGCCCAAATACAAAGATGCTTTAGAGAGCTCTGAGCTATATAGCTCAGAGCTCTGTCGGGTGTGCAGGACGCTAAGTCCATCCGGCTCCGCTGCCCTCCCCGCCTCTCCCACATGTCACCTATATACATGCTGGCACCCATGGGTGCCAGAATGTATATGGGTGACAGGTGTGGGCGGAGTGGACGGCGGGAGCCGGCGGGGACTTAGCGTGTATGCGGCGGCCGGCGGGTGAGCGGCGAGTGACGTCGGGTGCGGTGGTGTTACAAAGTAACAAAGTTGCTACATTGTAACTGATTAGTATATTTCCGAGGATATTGCGTGGGAACTGGCTTTTAAAGGGACAGGTAAGTATTAATGGTTAATTAAGAATATTAAAGGACTTTTTTCGTGGTTATGTTTTTTGTTCAATTAAAATACTTTTTCTATGTGTTTGTGTGTTTATTTACTTTTAACTCTTAAAGGAAATGGGTAAGGGGTACAAGTACCTCTATACTCATTTCTCCTGGGAGGGGGGGTGGGCATCTGGGGGACCCCTTTTTAAAGGGGACTCCCAGATACCACCATGAACCCCCCCCCCCCCCCAGGAAATCACGGCCTCCACCTCCACCGCCCCTCGGAGGTGACGAAGAGCCCCTTGTCCTTGGATTGGACAAGGGCTCGGAGGGGGAGGGGAAAGCTTGGCTGCCCCTCCCCTTCCGAGACCCCCCAATCCATGGACCATGCGGGCTGGTATAGTCAGGTGCGGAGCCCCACGCGGCCGGTGCTCCGCATTCTGGCTATCGAAGGTTGCATGGGGGACAAGGGGTTAAAGAGGTCTGGGAGGGGGGACCCCACGTCGTTTTTTTTTTTATATTTCCCACACTCAGAACGAAGTAAGTAAAACTCTTCCCACTTGGGGGAATCTATGAAAATAAAACACTATTGTTACCTGTGCAAAAAAAACTGACATTTTCCGCATTTAAAAGACATTTTTGCCCTTGAAACTTAAAAATCGATTTTCTCAAAAACTATAAGGTCTTTTTGAAAAAAAAAATGTTTTCCTCTTATTCCCACTGATCCCCTTAAAGAGAACCAGAGATGAAGCACCCTCTTGTATTTTACCTTATAAATCAGTGGGAACATGACAGTAAACACCTAATCTGCCCTTTGTTTCATTGTTCTCTGTGTAATCTGACTGTTATCACGTCTGATAAGAATCCCCGACTGAGAAGTCAGGCTGCTCCGTCTAGCTTTGCTACAGAAAGATTATAGCTAAGTCTGTCTTCTGTGGTGTTATTTCAAGCCCAAGCCTGCCCCCTTGTGGCTTTGCTATAATGACTCAGCAATAATCATTCCCAGCAAAGCCAGATTTAATTGCTCAGTCTGGGATTCTTGTGACTGCTGTTAACAGACACTTTTAGCAGTGAGGAGGAAACAGAGAGCATGGTAAGTGTTTTCTCTAATGTTCTTACTGATATACATGGTAAAATACACAAGGGTGCTTCCTCTCTGGTTCCCTTTAATATACCCTGTGAATTTGGTGTTCCTAAATTTTAAGCAGGCTTTGCTATTAACCGTTAAAGTCGGCGGGTTTTTAAATGTATATATTTTTCCTTTGAAACTTTAACATCGATTTTCTCAAAAACTATAAGGTCTTTTTGAAAAAAGATTTTTTCCTCTTATTCCTTCTGATCTCCTTAATATATTTACGTAGTGGGATGTGGGTGTCAAAAACACCCTCTAGTGAAAAGATACAGGAGACAAAAGTGGGAGCCCAATGGTGTAGTATGTCAAAAACAATTGAACGTAATAAAAGTAAGACACTACTCACAAAGGTGGGTTGCAGAGGGGCAACCGACCACAGGAAGCAGGTGGAGACAACAAACCCGACTCCACTCGGGGTGGTCCCTAGGGACCTGGGTGCGGTCGCTCTCCTTGGTAAAAGAAAGGGGACAGATATCCGCCGTGGTCGAAGCCACGTGTGGTCTGTACCCACCCCTCAGACGGGTGAGGTAAGGGGGTATGATTGCACAATAAGGGTATAAGAGGCGCCCTGGTGTAATAAAAGCATCTAAAAGCAGTTTAAAAACGGGAAATAAATTTGAGGTAGCTTACCTCAGTGACGAAAAAATCTTTGTATTTAACAAAGGTTTTTATTAGTAGCACAGGCAACGCGTTTCGCGGGTCAGAGCCCGCTTCCTCAGGCCAATAACAGTGCCAAACTAAATGACAGATTCAGCAAAGGGAGCCTCTCTGTGGGAGTGAGGCTCCCTTTGCTGAATCTGTCATTTAGTTTGGCACTGTTATTGGCCTGTTACCTCAAATTTATTTCCCGTTTTTAAACTGCTTTTAGATGCTTTTATTACACCAGGGCGCCTCTTATACCCTTATTGTCCTTAATATATTCTCCAAATTTGAGGCTCTTAGCACTTAAGGGGGCTTTGCTATTAACCCTTAAAGTCGGCGGCTTTTTTATATTATACGGGAGCGTAATATTACGCGATTATGGCAGACTGTGTAATTTCAATGGGAGTTTACTGTCTTACGCGTAATTTGTTACGCGTAATAACGTAACCTACGGTCTATGCGGAATTAATTACGCGTAATACTGTAACCTTACACGTAACGCTTACGGTGCATTTGTAGTGAATTACGATGCGTAATTACGCTAATGCGTAATTTCGGCCCAGCACTGGGAGGGGCCCCCCTGCAATGGCGGGGGTCGCAGGGGTGATTGTTAGACGCAGTCAGGACAGAGCATTCATACTGTATTTGTCCTGATAAAACACTATCACAAACTGAGGAAAGTTAAGAATTGATAAAAGGTTACTTTCTATCATAAAGTTGCGAAAACAAACCTGAAGCAAAAATAAACTTCTGATATAATGAATTGTATGTATAATACAGATAACTAACAGAACATTAGTAGCAAAGAAAATAATCTCATATTTGTATTTTCAGTTCTATAGGTTTTTTTTGCGTCATTCTGTCATATTTGCAATTTAGAAACCACACTAAGCGATAACACAAAACAGAAATAATGACCCTTTGAACTTCCCTGCAGTAAACCCTTATTTCAAGCTGTCTCTCACTGTTTCTTTGCTGTTTAAGTGTTTCAGAAAACAGGACTGTCTTCCACTAAGTTGGGTCGAGGAGCTCAGAGAAGCTCTTTTGCATAGATAACAAATGAAGTTTCTTAACTCTTCCTGTACTGGAAAAAAACATGAGACTCCTTTCTTTGCTACTAACCTTCTATTTCTCAGCTGCACTTTGCATAAAATTATGTCATAAGTTTATTTTTGCTCCAGGTTTGCTGGAAACGCTGCTTTTAGACATGTCTAGTATTCTGAATACTGAAATGGGAATCTATTTTCCAATACCTTTAATTGACTTTCATACTACTGATCCATCATACCATTTTTTGGTAAAACACATGTATACCGGTAAGTAGATAAATACTTGTTCTACTTACATAACAAATGTATTGTACTGTCCATTACATAGTTTTAGTGAATTTTTTATAGTAAATAAAAAGAAAACTGTTCCTGGCATTTTCCATCTTTACTGCCTCTGACTGAAGCTAATCCTGGTGTCGTTGTCCCTTGCTCTTGTTTTTCTACTCTGCCTGAAATGGTGTATGCATTGCCAGCTCTCCTCCACACTGAGCTCTGTATAAACTGCACTGTCATGTCTAGCTTGTTTTTTAAACACATGCGAGTACTGCGCATAGATTGTATTTCAGCAGCTTCTGCAGAGGAGTGAGGCGTATTTCTGTGATCAGCCCCCTGTCACACTGAACTGCCCTCAGCCAATCTATTCCCCCAGTGTCTGTATGGGTTTCCTCTGGGCAATCCACTTTTCTCCCACATCCCAAAAACATACAGATAATTTAATTGGCTTAAAGTGAACCTCCAGACTAAAAATCTACTCAGCAGAACTGAAAAGGCTTGGTGTTTCTTTAACAGTTTCACAGCATCAGAACTTTGTTTTTTTTTTACCAAAGCATCATTTTTAGCTGCATTTTTAGCTAAGCTCCACCCATCAAAGAAAACTGCCCAGGCTTTTTTCCCCTAATGCTGTGCAAAGCATGATGGGATTTCCTATGTTGTTATTCACGTTGCCTAGCAACTGGGAGGGGTGATCAGCACACAGGACAGTTGGAACTGTGTCTCATGCTCCCGGTCACCTCCTTTCAACCAAAAAGATGGCTGCCCTCATGAAATCAAACATTTGCCTGTTCTTTTAAAACTGGGTGGGTAAGAGATTATATTACCCATCTATTTTAATTAACATAACTAATGTAACTTAATGACAGTATGTTTGTTTAGGCTGAAGTTCCTCTTTATAGTGACCATAGACTATGTATGTATCGTGTCATGTATGTATCGTAGACATATGACTAAGGAAGGGATTAGATTGTGAGCCCCTCTGAGGCACCGCTAAGGGACAAGAAAATATACTCTGTACCGTGCTGTGGAAGATGTCAGCGCTATATACTGGTAAGTACTAAATAATAATGATCACGGTGGCGTAGTGGTTAGCTCTCTCGCCTTGCAGCGCTGGGTCCCTGGTTCGAATCCCAGCCAGGGCACTATCTGCAAAAGAGTTTGTATGTTCTCTCCGTGTCTGCGTGGGTTTCCTCCGGGCACTCCGGTTTCCTCCCACATTCCAAAAACATACGGATAAGTTAATTGGCTCCCCCTAAAATTGGCCCTAGACTACAGTACGTTCACTACATAATATAGACATATGGCAATGGTAGGGATTAGATTGTGAGCTCCTTTGAGGGACAGTTAGTGACAAGATATATATATATATATATATATATACACTGTACAGCGCTGCGTAATATGTTGGCGCTATATAAATACTAAATAATAATAATAATAATAATAGACAATGTTGTCTCCTTCCCAGAGGCAAAGCATGCATTTCGTATCTCAGCTTTAGTTTGGTTTTCCACAACTGAGTTCCCCACCCAATCTTTTAGAATACTTACATTATTTGCCATTCGTTTTTTAGTTGACGTATGTGTTCACGTATTTTATGAAAACAATTTAATGTTTAAGACTCCTAACTACAGCTATGAAAGGCTATGAAGTGTCCCACGCAGAGTGTTATTTATAACCGGTGCTCAGAGTTATTCTTTAAAACTCTACAGGATTCCTCCTTGTTTGGTACGGTACTCCGGATAATAACAGGCCTGATACCTGAACGTTACTCCTTCATAAGAAGGTAATGAATGCTGCACATTTATCCAGCAGGCCAAGCAGCGGATTCCAGCTGTGTGTACAATCTTCAGATAAGACGCTCTGTGGTCTAATCCCTCTTACTCATACTGATGTGTCCATAGCATAACACGGATGATTCACATTGTGGATTCCCTGCCTGTCTGATAGTATCGTCATGGTTCACTGCTTTGTCCTCTAATCCTCACTCCACTGCGTCAGACAAGGTCTCCATGGCAACCTGTCGCTTCTGACTCTTGTAGCAGTGTGACGTCACTAACGGAGAGGTACGGACGACCCGGGGTCCAATCACATTATGGTACTTCTCTTTTGTGTGTGGGATTATTGACTTTTAGCATTCATAAACTGGATTATTCAGAATGTTTTATGTATCACCCCTAACAAGGCTAAAAATATCTTCAGTGCTGATTTTCAGGTTCTAATGTTTAATGCGGCAGTACATCTTCCAAACACATCAAATATAGAACTTGCAGATACCATAAAGGGGTCATGTAGTGAGAGGAAAATAAATAGGACATAAACAGCTGTCGTACGAGAGGAATCGGCGCGGGAGACTTGGGCGCAGGATACAGACGGCCCGGTATATGGCTGATCCTGCTGCTGCACAAATTTTTCGGCCGTGTTAAATACTATTCCCCCTCCAGGCCGCCATGGATGGTGGGGAATGAAATAATTTGGCTTGCAGCAATTGCTGGAATCCGAATTATTATGTTTTTTAAATTAACTTTAGCTCCGTCTTCCGCCGAAGTTACTCCCTGTGCCTGCTATAGCTGTAATTCCTATTACAGCCTATGGTGGCGCCGGCTGCGCCCAAGTCTCTTGCGCTGGATTCACTGTGTTCGCAACAGCTGTATGTAGAGCACTGACTATACTTACACCGTGCAGATCTGTGTTAAAGGATACCCGAACTGACACGTGACATGATGAGATAGATATGTGTATGTACAGTGCCTAGCACACAAATAACTAGGCTGTGTTCCTTTTTTTCTTTCTCTGCCTGAAAGAGTTAAATATCAGATATGTAAGTGGCTGACTCAGTCCTGACAGGAAATGACTACAGTGTGACCCTTACTGATAAGAAATTCCAACTATAAAACACTTTCCTAGCAGAAAATGGCTTCTGAGAGCAAGAAAGAGGTAAAAAAAGGGAGATTTCTTATCAGTGAGGGTCACGCTGTAGTCACTTCCTGTCTGAGTCAGGACTGAGTCAGCCACTTACATACCTTATATTTAACTCTTTCAGGCAGAGAAAGAAAAAAAGGAACACAGCCTAGTTATGTGTGTGCTAGGCACTGTACATACACATGTCTATCTCATCATGTCACATGTCACCTCCGGTGTCCTTTAAGGTGGCCTTACACAATACAATAAAATTATCCGCTTTTACAGCAATTTGATAAAAACAATCGAATTTTCCGAAAAATGAAAAGCTTTTTTTTTTTATTCGAGCAAGAAATCCGATTGGATTTCCCATTTTTATTCGATAAAAGTCTATCTGGAGTGCTTGATTTTTCTGTTCCATTTTTATGAAAACTGATTGGTGTGTGGTAGATTGTCAATTTCCTAAGAGTTTTCAATCATTTTTTTTCATAATTGGGTAAAATTGACCACATGTGTGTGGTACATTGGTCAGATTGTTTAACTGTTACAATCAGTGAGAAAACTTGATTGCAATTCTGGAATTGAAAAGAAATTTTTAAAAATTGTATGGTGTGTGGCCATCCTTAGAGTAGTGCAGTGCCCCCGATGTCAAGCCTTGTAGATCTAGCCATCAGCATGGTTCCATGGCGCCTGATCTGGAAGCAGTGGTCAGGGTCGGTTCTAGCTACAATGAGGCCCTGGGGCAAAAGTAACTTGGGGGCCTCTTCCAACGAAATCCTCCCCAGGACCCCTGAGTCAGCTGCCAGCCCCAATCCCCCCCCCCCCCCCCCCATACCTGGAACAGAGAAAACTGTTCCAGGCATTTTCCATCTTTACTGCCTCTCCTGGTGTCATTTCCTCCCTTACTCTTTTTTTTCTCTTAGAAACTGCACTAGCTTGCTTTGTAAAAAACTTGTGATCAGGGTCGGATTTACCATAAGGCTCATACCTACAGGCGCCTAATGATGGAGGGGCAGATCGCTCCTCTCCCTTAGTGTCTCCCTCCTTGCCCATGCTGAGTCCAGAGAGGAGCATAAATTAAAGTTTAGTTTCCTGGCTCCCTGCATTCCACTAACAGTATCTCCCTTCAGTCGGGGCATCCCTTAATACTGAGGGTATCTCTTGCTACCTAATGCTAAGGGACATCTGTAGCTACCTTGTGGGGCAGGTTCAGCGGTGGTTTGTGGGTTCCTGCGGGGTGAAATGTAGGGTGCCAGGACATCTGTGCCAATGGGCCCCTGTGATGTAAATCCAAGCTTGCTGTGTGAGCACAGCATAGATGGGATTTCAGCAGCTTCTGCAGAGGGGTGAGGTGTATTTCCCTTCTCAGCCTAGTGTCACACTGAACTGCCCGCAGACAATAAGTAAAACAATTAATAAAATGGAGCATATGTGGCGATCGTACTTCCAAAGGAGACACAGGATATTCAATAATGAGATACTTGAGAATGCTTTTGCCAATACTGTACCTCTAATTACTGAAAAATCAGGTAAGTCGGCTTTTACCTTATTCTATCACCTATATCTAAAAGGTTTAATATTTGATGGAAGCCAAAGGATAGTTTCAACCCAAAGTGATTGACCACAACTGTTGGACATGGCGGTAGACTCATACATGTACTGGCCGGCGGTAGACTCATACATGTACTGGCCGGCGGTAGACTCATACATGTACTGGCCGGCGGTAGACTCATACATGTACTGGCCGGCGGTAGACTCATACATGTACTGGCCGGCGGTAGACTCATACATGTACTGGCCGGCGGTAGACTTATGCATGTACTGGCCAGCGGTAGACTCATACATGTACTGGCCGACGGTAGACTCATACATGTACTGGCCGACAGTAGACTCATACATGTACTGGCCGGCGGTAGACTCATACATGTACTGGCCGGCGGTAGACTCATACATGTACTGGCCGGCGGTAGACTCATACATGTACTGGCCGACGGTAGACTCATACATGTACTGGCCGGCGGTAGACTCATACATGTACTGGCCGGCGGTAGACTCATACATGTACTGGCCGGCGGTAGACTTATGCATGTACTGGCCAGCAGTAGACTCATACATGTACTGGCCGACGGTAGACTCATACATGTACTGGCCGACGGTAGACTCATACATGTACTGGCCGACGGTAGACTCATACATGTACTGGCCGGCGGTAGACTCATGCATGTACTGGCCAGCGGTAGACTCATACATGTACTGGCCGACGGTAGACTCATACATGTACTGGCCGACGGTAGACTCATACATGTACTGGCCGACGGTAGACTCATACATGTACTGGCCGACGGTAGACTCATACATGTACTGGCCGGCGGTAGACTCATGCATGTACTGGCCAGCGGTAGACTCATACATGTACTGGCCGGCGGTAGACTCATGCATGTACTGGCCGGCGGTAGACTCATGCATGTACTGGCCGGCGGTAGACTCATACATGTACTGGCCGGCGGTAGACTCATACATGTACTGGCCGGCGGTAGACTCATACATGTACTGGCCGGCGGTAGACTCATACATGTACTGGCCAGCAGTAGACTCATACATGTACTGGCCGGCGGTAGACTCATACATGTACTGGCCGGCGGTAGACTTATGCATGTACTGGCCGGCGGTAGACTCATACATGTACTGGCCGGCGGTAGACTCATACATGTACTGGCCGGCGGTAGACTCATACATGTACTGGCCGGCGGTAGACTTATGCATGTACTGGCCAGCGGTAGACTCATACATGTACTGGCCAGCGGTAGACTCATACATGTACTGGCCAGCGGTAGACTCATACATGTACTGGCCGGCGGTAGACTCATACATGTACTGGCCGGCGGTAGACTTATGCATGTACTGGCCAGCGGTAGACTCATACATGTACTGGCCGGCGGTAGACTCATACATGTACTGGCCGGCGGTAGACTCATACATGTACTGGCCGACGGTAGACTCATACATGTACTGGCCGGCGGTAGACTCATACATGTACTGGCCGGCGGTAGACTCATACATGTACTGGCCGGCGGTAGACTCATACATGTACTGGCCGGCGGTAGACTCAAGCATGTACTGGCCAGCGGTAGACTCATACATGTACTGGCCGACGGTAGACTCATACATGTACTGGCCGACGGTAGACTCATACATGTACTGGCCGGCGGTAGACTCATACATGTACTGGCCGGCGGTAGACTCATACATGTACTGGCCGGCGGTAGACTCATACATGTACTGGCCGGCGGTAGACTCATACATGTACTGGCCGGCGGTACACTCATACATGTACTGACCGGCGGTAGACTCATACATGTACTGGCCGGCGGTAGACTCGTACATGTACTGGCCGGCGGTAGACTCATACATGTACTGGCCGGCGGTAGACTCATACATGTACTGGCCGGCGGTAGACTCATACATGTACTGGCCGGCGGTAGACTCATACATGTACTGGCCGGCGGTAGACTCATACATGTACTGGCCGGCGGTAGACTCATACATGTACTGGCCGGCGGCAGACTCATACATGTACTGGCCGGCGGTAGACTCATACATGTACTGGCCGGCGGTAGACTCATACATGTACTGGCCGGCGGTAGACTCATACATGTACTGGCCGGCGGTAGACTCATACATGTACTGGCCGGCGGTAGACTCATACATGTACTGGCCGGCGGTAGACTCGTACATGTACTGGCCGGCGGTAGACTCCTACATGTACTGGCCGGCGGTAGACTCATACATGTACTGGCCGGCGGTAGACTCATACATGTACTGGCCGGCGGTAGACTCATACATGTACTGGCCGGCGGTAGACTCATACATGTACTGGCCGACGGTAGACTCATACATGTACTGGCCGGCGGCAGACTCATACATGTACTGGCCGGCGGTAGACTCATACATGTACTGGCCGGCGGTAGACTCATACATGTACTGGCCGGCGGTAGACTCATACATGTACTGGCCAGCAGTAGACTCATACATGTACTGGCCGGCGGTAGACTCATACATGTACTGGCCGGCGGTAGACTTATGCATGTACTGGCCGGCGGTAGACTCATACATGTACTGGCCGGCGGTAGACTCATACATGTACTGGCCGGCGGTAGACTCATACATGTACTGGCCGGCGGTAGACTTATGCATGTACTGGCCAGCGGTAAACTCATACATGTACTGGCCAGCGGTAGACTCATACATGTACTGGCCAGCGGTAGACTCATACATGTACTGGCCGGCGGTAGACTCATACATGTACTGGCCGGCGGTAGACTTATGCATGTACTGGCCAGCGGTAGACTCATACATGTACTGGCCGGCGGTAGACTCATACATGTACTGGCCGGCGGTAGACTCATACATGTACTGGCCGACGGTAGACTCCTACATGTACTGGCCGGCGGTAGACTCATACATGTACTGGCCGGCGGTAGACTCATACATGTACTGGCCGGCGGTAGACTCATACATGTACTGGCCGGCGGTAGACTCAAGCATGTACTGGCCAGCGGTAGACTCATACATGTACTGGCCGACGGTAGACTCATACATGTACTGGCCGGCGGTAGACTCATACATGTACTGGCCGGCGGTAGACTCATACATGTACTGGCCGGCGGTAGACTCATACATGTACTGGCCGGCGGTAGACTCATACATGTACTGGCCGGCGGTAGACTCATACATGTACTGGCCGGCGGTAGACTCATACATGTACTGGCCGGCGGCAGACTCATACATGTACTGGCCGGCGGTAGACTCATACATGTACTGGCCGGCGGTAGACTCATACATGTACTGGCCGGCGGTAGACTCATACATGTACTGGCCGGCGGTAGACTCATACATGTACTGGCCGGCGGTAGACTCATACATGTACTGGCCGGCGGTAGACTCGTACATGTACTGGCCGGCGGTAGACTCCTACATGTACTGGCCGGCGGTAGACTCATACATGTACTGGCCGGCGGTAGACTCATACATGTACTGGCCGGCGGTAGACTCATACATGTACTGGCCGGCGGTAGACTCATACATGTACTGGCCGACGGTAGACTCATACATGTACTGGCCGGCGGCAGACTCATACATGTACTGGCCGGCGGTAGACTCATACATGTACTGGCCGGCGGTAGACTCATACATGTACTGGCCGGCGGTAGACTCATACATGTACTGGCCGGCGGTAGACTCATACATGTATAAAAATAATTAAATGGGGAGCCCCAGTATCAAAGTATCAAAAAGGCATTTATTAAATAATTACACAGATGCAAACGTTCCCAAATTACCCCTTTAAAAACAATAGCTGCACTGAGATATAGAGCATAGGGCTATCTAAGGAGTGCACTCAGGGCCGGCCCGCTCATGAGGCGGGGTGAAACATTTGCCTCAGGCGTCATTTCTGGGGGGGGTGGCGGCATCCGCCTGTCCATGGGTGCGGGGGGGCCACCCGCCGAGCTGGAGGGGTAGCGGGCAGAAAGGGGTTATTGGGCCTAGCGGTGGGGGGGGGGTGGGTCGGGTCCCCCGATCTGCGCTCCCCTCCAGCTTTAAAAAGTGATGTACCAGCTCTATGATTAAAAGGCAACGGGCAGGGATCACTCAACTTTTTTACACTCCAGTGTGCGCTCCACTGACGTCACTTCCTGCAATACCGCCCACTGTATTGTAAGTGGATGGCGTTGCAGGAAGTGACGTCAGTGAAGCGCACGATGGAAAACGGAAAAGGTGAGTGATCCCCATCCATTGCCTCTTAATCATAGAGCTGGTACTTCACTTTTTGGCCGGCGGTAGACTCATACATGTACTGGCCGGCGGTAGACTCATACATGTACTGGCCGGCGGTAGACTCATACATGTACTGGCCGGCGGTAGACTTATGCATGTACTGGCCGGCGGTAGACTCATACATGTACTGGCCGGCGGTAGACTCATACATGTACTGGCCGGCGGTAGACTCATACATGTACTGGCCGGCGGTAGACTTATGCATGTACTGGCCAGCGGTAGACTCATACATGTACTGGCCGGCGGTAGACTCATACATGTACTGGCCGGCGGTAGACTTATGCATGTACTGGCCAGCGGTAGACTCATACATGTATTGGCCGGCGGTAGACTCATACATGTACTTGCCGGCGGTAGACTCATACATGTACTGGCCGACGGTAGACTCATACATGTACTGGCCGGCGGTAGACTCATACATGTACTGGCCGGCGGTAGACTCATACATGTACTGGCCGGCGGTAGACTCATACATGTACTGGCCGGCGGTAGACTTATGCATGTACTGGCCGGCGGTAGACTCATACATGTACTGGCCGGCGGTAGACTCATACATGTACTGGCCGGCGGTAGACTCATACATGTACTGGCCGGCGGTAGACTCATACATGTACTGGCCGGCGGTAGACTCATACATGTACTGGCCAGCGGTAGACTCATACATGTACTGGCCGGCGGTAGACTCATACATGTACTGGCCGGCGGTAGACTTATGCATGTACTGGCCGGCGGTAGACTCATACATGTACTGGCCGGCGGTAGACTCATACATGTACTGGCCGGCGGTAGACTCATACATGTACTGGCCGGCGGTAGACTTATGCATGTACTGGCCGGCGGTAGACTCATACATGTACTGGCCGGCGGTAGACTCATACATGTACTGGCCGGCGGTAGACTCATACATGTACTGGCCGGCGGTAGACTTATGCATGTACTGGCCAGCGGTAGACTCATACATGTACTGGCCGACGGTAGACTCATACATGTACTGGCCGACGGTAGACTCATACATGTACTGGCCGGCGGTAGACTCATACATGTACTGGCCAGCGGTAGACTCATACATGTACTGGCCGGCGGTAGACTCATACATGTACTGGCCGGCGGTAGACTTATGCATGTACTGGCCGGCGGTAGACTCATACATGTACTGGCCGGCGGTAGACTCATACATGTACTGGCCGGCGGTAGACTCATACATGTACTGGCCGGCGGTAGACTTATGCATGTACTGGCCGGCGGTAGACTCATACATGTACTGGCCGGCGGTAGACTCATACATGTACTGGCCGGCGGTAGACTCATACATGTACTGGCCGGCGGTAGACTTATGCATGTACTGGCCAGCGGTAGACTCATACATGTACTGGCCGGCGGTAGACTCATACATGTACTGGCCGGCGGTAGACTTATGCATGTACTGGCCAGCGGTAGACTCATACATGTATTGGCCGGCGGTAGACTCATACATGTACTTGCCGGCGGTAGACTCATACATGTACTGGCCGACGGTAGACTCATACATGTACTGGCCGGCGGTAGACTCATACATGTACTGGCCGGCGGTAGACTCATACATGTACTGGCCGGCGGTAGACTCATACATGTACTGGCCGGCGGTAGACTTATGCATGTACTGGCCAGCGGTAGACTCATACATGTACTGGCCGACGGTAGACTCATACATGTACTGGCCGACGGTAGACTCATACATGTACTGGCCGGCGGTAGACTCATACATGTACTGGCCGGCGGTAGACTCATACATGTACTGGCCGGCGGTAGACTTATGCATGTACTGGCCAGCGGTAGACTCATACATGTACTGGCCGACGGTAGACTCATACATGTACTGGCCGACGGTAGACTCATACATGTACTGGCCGGCGGTAGACTCATACATGTACTGGCCGGCGGTAGACTTATGCATGTACTGGCCGGCGGTAGACTCATACATGTACTGGCCGGCGGTAGACTCATACATGTACTGGCCGGCGGTAGACTCATACATGTACTGGCCGACGGTAGACTCATACATGTACTGGCCTGCGGTAGACTCATACATGTACTGACCGGCGGTAGACTCATACATGTACTGGCCTGCGGTAGACTCATACATGTACTGGCCGGCGGTAGACTTATACATGTACTGGCCGGCGGTAGACTCGTACATGTACTGGCCGGCGGTAGACTCATACATGTACTGGCCGGCGGTAGACTCATACATGTACTGGCCGGCGGTAGACTCATACCTGCACTGGCCTCCATCTTGCAGAACTTCTAGGCAGGGACATAATTATAGGGGAGCAGTACCTGTGATCAAAGCAAGGCCTGGAGCTATGATGCCCCCCAACTACTAGCCTACCCTTCCTCCGATACATGGGACTATAGTTCAGATCAGGTGTTTTTTGAGTACACTTCTTAGGGGAGTGAAGATCACAATGGCCATTACGACCCTTGTGAGCTGGGCACCAAAGCTGTGAAGGGCACCAGGGGAAGGCAAGCGAAGGTTGTGAACACTGAATTGTACACAATGAATTGTAATTATGCCACTGCTTCTAGGTACACTAATGGTTTGGCATACTTGTGTATCAACCAGGTAACATGAGGACATTTTCCAGGCCCAGATGTCACTGGCGAACTCAGGGGGCTATTCCGGGTGTCTGGAACCTCCCCCCTGCACTGAGCTGTGTATTCAGCCAGGGAAGCCTGCATAATATAAACAGCCTCATTCTCCCTCCCTTCTTACTTCTGGTGCCTCCCTCCAGCTAATAGAATGAGAGAGGCAGCCGAGCTTCCCCCACAACCCTCACAAGAAGATGCAGCCTGCAGTGAGAGAATGTTGATTATGGAGTCCTGGACTCTCCACAGCACAGAAGTGTCAGACATGATGAAATTAGAGTCCAGGCAAGCTGGTAAATATGCACAGCATGATGCAGAGCTTGCCTGGACTCAGGGTCTGTGGGCGAACATTTGTCTGGTCTCTCCCCATTGTTATAATGACTGCATGTGTGGATAAGGTGTGGATAACAAGCTGAAACGTTTTTGACAGTCCCTAGACTCCAGGGGGGCTTCTTTCTGACTTGTGTGAGAGACTGACAGGGACAGGAGTCCGATTACAGGCAAGTAGCCTGTGTGATGTGGGACTTGATACAGATGCTCCATCTGCTCCATCTCCGGCTATTCTTAATTTCTCCACTCCTCTCTCTGGGCTAGTGCAACGCCAAAATGACAATAGCAATCGCTAGCAATTTGTGAGTGTGATTTTGTGAAGTGATTTTCAGAGCGATTTTTGAATGAATTGCTCAAAAACATGCTACATGCAGTATACCTGCGATTTTGAAAAAATCACAACGCTGCTGTGGGAACACCCACATAGGGTAACATTAGCCAAGCGCTTTTCAAATCACTGTTGATTTGAAAAACGCTCAGAAGCCCTCTTGGTGTGCACCAGCCTCCTTCATTCACCTTTGTTTCCCTCTTCCCCTAGTGCTGACTGTGTGTTCTTGTCTTACAGGAAAGCTAAATAAAAGTGCAATCCTGGTGAGGCAAAATATTATTATTTAGTATTTATATAGCCCCGCCATCTTCCACAGATGCATATATCCCTGCATCATATGGGTATCGCTTGCGCTATGTGACACTATGTGGCATATTCCACTGAATTGTCCAAACTAAGTCTATCTCCTGTTCCTCTCTTGGGGAGTTATTCCAGCGCTGTCCCCCGTTCACATTTGCTGCTACCAGAAGCCCTCAGAAACACTAGTGTCCTTGAGTACTTCCAAAGATAGGCAGCTCCGTAATACGCCGGCGCACTTTTGTGCATGGGCAGTATGGAGCCACCTGTATTCGGAAGCACTCGGGACATACGTGCTTCTGGACCTTTCAGGAACCCCCCCCTTAAAAATCCTGCGTTTGCCCCTGCATGTTCACAGTGTTGTGGACGTTCTTCATGGTGTCCTTGTATCCAAGGACACAGTGTTCCCATACACACGCTGTACTAAATGTAGGACTGGATTCCTGAACATTGGTGGAAGTGTGAGAGTTGTATGGTGGCCGGGGAAGGAGAGAAGAACACTGGAGGGTCTGGAGCAAAGATTGGTGAGAACATCAGAGGAGAACATCGTGGGAGGAAGAGCCACCAGCAGACAGATGATGAAGTCATTGGTCTGATGACTCGTCCTCTCGCCCAGAAGGAAGAGAAAGAAAAGTGCAAGAGACAAGATGGGAAATTAAAACAAAACATGAGTGAGCGCTGTTTAAAAAAACTTGTCAAACCAACCTCCCCCTAAGTGAGGTTTATAAGCTGAATGGGCTTTGGTGGGTCCAGCTGGAATTGACTTACCTATGGGAGCTGTTTCTTAGGCCCCTGCCTATATAGAGGCCTCCAGTCACTACCTCTGTAAAATAACAGGTTCCTGCAGTAATGTCCTATGTCCTTCTTTGGCAGCGGGACACAGGATTCATGCTGGGAGATGTAGTTCTCATTGATGCAATTACATCTCCTGCCCGAGAGATCTAACTACATCAATGAACTACATCTCCCAGCATGTTTTGTACGTCTCAGGCATGCATTGCGGTGGTTAGGGAAACAGGATATTACCGTGGAAATGTTAACATGTGATACAGGGACATAGAAATTGCAAGCTTCCACATGGGGGGGGGGGGGGGGGAATAAGAAAATGCCTGCTGCACCCAACCCCACCCCCAAAACCCACACAGTTTGCAAACTTCCCCTTGGGGGAGGTTCTTTTGACAAGTTTTCTGAAGTTAGGAGCACCCATGTTCTCAGTGTGCTTTAAATCAGCTACAGACTACCCAGCAAGCTCATGGTGCACCAGAACTCTCAGGAGTGTGTAAGGAGCTACAAAGGACCAAAAAGCCCTCTTACTAAAGTGTTAAGCAAAGCAAAAAATTTACCTTCTTAAAACAGAAGGTATTTGCGATAATTCAGGTTGGAGTAAGCATATGGAGACATCCTATGCTCACTCCAACCTGAATTATCGCAAATACCTTCTGTTTTAAGAAGACAAACTTTTGTTTTAAATCAGTTGATCACCCATTTCAGGACATGTGAGGTTACCACTGAATAAGCCAGTGTTAAGATGATTGTGTGTCTCTTAAGATGTGTACATACACGTACAATGCACAATCACCCTGAGGGAACAGGATTCAATCCCTTGGGCAACAGTTTAGGGCCAAGTTCTGTTCAGTCCTGCCGCTAGCCTGTAGGCTAGCGTGTCTTATTGTTGCTATGGGTGTGCACATAGGCGACCACATGGCCTACAATGGAGTGGGAGGGGAAAGGAGGAATACAATGGTATACAAGTTCTGTTCAGTCCTGCCGCTAGCCTGTAGGCTAGCGTGTCTTATTGTTGCTATGGGTGTGCACATAGGCGACCACATGGCCTACAATGGAGTGGGAGGGGAAAGGAGGAATACAATGGCTCGGCCAGCACTCAGGCGAGATGATCCAGCAGTCCAGATATCTCAGACATGCATCAGGGAGGGTTGGGGCTGCTATACACACGCTAGATTCTGAGCATAGGCGGCCCTGGCCCAGAACAATCTAGTGGGTGTACAGACTTTTAATAACCAGAAGGACATCTCTTTAGGGTGATTGCCTAAATAAGGACATGGAAGAAGATTGGGGGATTGTGTATCTTCTGATTCTTCTCATCCACCAGAGAAGGTCCATGATTCAGATGTTTACTCATGTAAGGGATGTGCTCAGGCACCTCATTACCTCCCTGGGAACAGAGTATGTGAAGTGAGTGGTCAGTGCTGTTGGTCTCCACTCATGCCAATGTGAGTTACTCACCACAGCGCCTTTAAAGAGAACCCGAGGTGGGTTTGAAGAATATTATCTGCATACAGAGGCTGGATCTGCCTATACAGCCCAGCCTCTGTTGCTATCCCAAACCCCCCTAAGGTCCCCCTGCACTCTGCAATCCCTCATAAATCACAGCCACGCTGCTGACAAACAGCTTGTCAGAGCTGGCTGTGTTTATCTCTATAGTGTCAGTCTGCTGCTCTCCCCGCCTCCTGCAGAACTCCAGTCCCCGCCTGCATCCCTTTCCTCCCTGCTGATTGGAGGGAAGGGACGGGGGCAGGGACCGGAGCTATGCAGGAGGCGGGGGAGCAGCTGAGACTGACACTACAGATGTAAACACAGCCTCACAGCATGGCTGTGATTTATGAGGGATTGCAGAGTGCAGGGGGACCTTAGGGGGGTTTGGGATAGCAACAGAGGCTGGGCTGTATAGGCAGATCCAGCCTCTGTATGCAGATAACATTCTTTAAACGCACCTCGGGTTCTCTTTAAATTAAAGAGCACCGAGGGAGGGGACCGGCAGCCAGGTCTTAACCCTTCCCCTGCCAGTGAGGGAGGGGACTGGCGGCAAGGTCTTAACCCTTCCCCTGCCAGTGAGGAAGGGGACCCGCAGCAAGGTCTTAACCCTTTCCCTGCTAGTGAGGGAGGGGACCGGCAGCAAGGTCTTAACCCTTCCCCTGCCAGTGAGGGAGGGGATTGGCGGCAAGGTCTTAACCCTTCCCCTGCCAGTGAGGGAGGGGACTGGCGGCAAGGTTTTAACCCTTACCCTGCTAGTGAGGGAGGGGACTGGCAGCAAGGTCTTAACCCTTTCCTTGCCAGTGAGGGAGGGAACCGGCACCAAGGTATTAACCCTTTCCTTGCCAGTGAGGGAGGGGACTGGCAGCAAGGTTTTAACCCTTACCCTGCTAGTGAGGGAGGGGATTGGCAGCAAGGTCTTAACCCTTTCCTTGCCAGTGAGAGAGGGAACCAGCATCAAGGTCTTAACCCTTTCCCTGCTAGTGAGGGAGTGAACCGGCACCAAGGTATTAACCCTTTCCTTGCCAGTGAGGGAGGGGACTGGCAGCAAGGTTTTAACCCTTACCCTGCTAGTGAGGGAGGGGATTGGCGGCAAGGTCTTAACCCTTTCCTTGCCAGTGAGAGAGGGAACCAGCATCAAGGTCTTAACCCTTTCCCTGCTAGTGAGGAAGGGGACCCGAGCAAGGTCTTAACCCTTTCCCTGCTAGTGAGGAAGGGGACCCGAGCAAGGTCTTAGACCCTTTCCCTGCCAGTGAGGTTTGACTGGCAGCAAGGTCTTAAAGGACTTACGAGGCCAAAACCTGTAAAAAAGTAAAGTACCTGCATGCTCTTTAAATGCACGGAGGACGCCATCCGCGCCCTCCGTGCAGTTCCGCACTATTGCGTGGATTGGGGGGGGGGGGTTGGCCCTAGAACCAGGGCTGTGGAGTCGGTCCAAAAATCCACCGACTCCGACTCCTCAGTTTAGGATTCCACCGACTCCGACTCCGACTCCTCGACTCAGACTCCTCTAATTTGCATATTACAATTTTGTTGATTAAAAGTATGTAACATGAAATTCGTCTCTTAACTGCCAACGCTTAGGAATTTTACAAGACAACTGAAGTGAGAAGGATATGTAGACTACTATATTTATTCCCTTTAGACTAAAACTAGTCCTTGGTAAGAGTACTTGTAAAAGGTACAAACCGGAACAAGGAACATCTATCAGGCCCTAGGCAATGTAACTGTGGGTACATGTAAGAATGATGTGCAGGTACTCTGCAGGGGAATGAGGAGATTCTTCCTCTATTACACATTCTTCATGCACAATCTGAACCAGGTTTATGGGTGACAGACAACACCTCTGTGTTCAATGTGCACAACATTCTCAGTGGATTCCCTGCAGCTCTGTGGGGAGAGCATATGTAGAGTATAGTACTACTGTGTACCAAAGTAAACCTGAGACAGATGACATTAAAGTTTTATACATACCTGGGGCTTCCTCCAGCCGCCTTCAGGATAATCAGTCCCTCGTTGTCCTCCTCCACCACCTGGATCTTCTGCTATGAGTCCAGGTAATTGAGCCAGTCGGGCGTAGTGCGCATGCACACACTCCGCCGCCAGGAGCATACTACACCTGTGCAGCACTATAGCGCAGGAGCAGAATGTTCCTGGCTGTGGGAGTGGCATGCGGCCGGACAGCGCTGACTGGCTGAATTACCAGGACTCATAGCAGAAGATCCGGGTGGTGGAGGACAGCGAGGGACTGATTAGCCTGAAGGGGGCTGGAGGAAGCCCCAGGTATGTATAAAACTTTACTTTTCATCCGTCTCAGGTACCCTTTAATTTGTAGTCACCAAACCAAATTTTAACAACATATCAAATTATTTGATTTCATGAGCAAAGGGAGTGCATACATTTGCATAAATCAGCATCAGTGCAGAATTATTTCCATCTCATTGACCATCTCTATTAGTGACACAGCTACACATCAGGCTTTATTCTTACAGCATAGATGTTATTTAGTATATATAAGAGATTCCTGTGTACACATCATATATACAGTCACAATCAGATATGTATATCTGACCTTAAAAATACGGGGACTGCTTTATTGAAGCAGCACAAGTAACTAATTTTGATTGGTTTATTTCATTTTTGTGGACTAAGCACAGCTATTACTGTATATATACACTGTATATATACATTATTTTTAATGACTATTATCTGAGAAATAGAACATTTTATCATATTTTCTATTTTAATTACAGTTACAAATTCATTAGGAGTCGGAGTCGGAGTCGGTGCATTTTTTCCCGACTCCGACTCCGACTCCAGGCACCCAAAATTGCCCGACTCCACGACTCCGACTCCACGACTCCGACTCCGACTCCACAGCCCTGCCTAGAACTGCGCAGCCGCACTCGCGGCAATGCAGACTGCGCATATTTAGGAGTGGCTGGAGAGCCCGACCTAGCCTGTGGGGTTGCGAGCGCACAGGGGGGGGGGGAGATGTCACTAAGGGGACCCGGCGGAACTGCACGGAGGGCGCGGATGGCGTCCTCCGTGCATTTAAAGAACATGCAGGTACTTTACTTTTTTTTCAAATGTCAAAGAAAAAGCGGGTTGGCACTACTGTGAGAGCGGGTATTCTGCAGTGGTCTTTCACTGATCCCTCTTCCAGCTGAGCGTGCTCTGGTGGCAGGGTATATATAGTGGCAAGAAGACAGAACATAGAGAAACCGGCACTGCTGAAAGCTGTGTTTTAATGAAGCATTAGGTTGTAGTACAAAAAACATGCAGTGTGGCAAATCGCAGTGTTGCAGTCATACAATTGTATAAGCATTCAGGAGGGATACCTTGTGGTGCGGTGGGTGCCGGGTGGTTCTAAGCCTAGAACCACCCGGCACCCACCGCACCACAAGGTATCCCTCCTGAATGCTTATACAATTGTATGACTGCAACACTGCGATTTGCCACACTGCATGTTTTTTGTACTACAACCTAATGCTTCATTAAAACACAGCTTTCAGCAGTGCCGGTTTCTCTATGTTCTGTCTTCTTGCCACTTTACTTTTTTTTTCAGGTTTTGGCCTCGTAAGTCCTTTAACCCTTTCCCTGCCAGTGGGGTTGAACTATCAGCAAGGTCTTAACCCTTTCCCTGCCAGTGATGTGAAAGGCAATGGACAGTTTTCCAGTTTCTATATGCGTCTTCTCTCCCACCATCCACCCACAAGATAAATAGCGCACAACTGTAGAAATAACTAATGCCAAAGTACATTTTTGGAGAGCCCCGCCCCAACATGCTGATCACAGGCAGGCCATGAGGCTACCTGAATCACGTGATTCAGGTGGCAAAATCCAGGGGGCGGCTTTTGGACAAACAGTTCGGGTCACATGACGCCTGCCTCCTCTCCGCTCTCCCCCCTGCCATCCTGACACACACACTACCCTCCTCATTCACACATCCCCGTCCTAATTCAACCGATGGCACTGATGACTTCATAAGCAGGTGAGGTGTCACACGCCCACTGGTGGCCGGTGCCTTCCAATCGGTTTCAGCACACAGACCATAAAATCTCGTTGATGCAATCGATGAGCTGAAACCGTTGGAATTTTGGCAGCAGACAGACCAGACGGAGGCTTGCGAACTATAAAACCAAAATACTATGCTGCCTCCATGTCTGTTTAAATGGGGAAGGGAAGCCCACTCTGCCTGACTCTAAGACCTGCGGATAAAACGGATAAAACACACTCTATTCTGGATAATAACAACACTTCTCAGTAGCAAATCTTCAGGAAGCTAGAATTCGTTCTGTGTGGCTGAAAAGTAGGCGTAGCTGAAAAATAAACGACCTTTAGAAGTTTTTTTATTTATAAATGCAATATAAATAATTAATATATACAGAAAATCATTAAAATCAACAATTAAAGAGAAAGTATGCCAGTATAAAATAAAAGGGAAGAAAATGCGAAGACTTAAGTTTCAGGTGAAATATGTCCGCTTTGGAAAACAAGGTAAAGTCCTTTGTTCCAGAACTGAGAAACAGAGAACCAGCCCTCGGTCCTCCAGCTGGTCCTGGTCAGGATGGAAAATGAGTTAGATGTCGATATATTCCTCTTATCGAGGCCTGCTACAGTAACACACCGTCACCAGTGAGAGATCACCATGGCCGGTCAGAGGGGAAGCTTTGGCACGCGACCAATCAGGCGGGGGTGCTGGCACCAAACTGCTGCTCTTTTTGCTAAATGGTGCAGATGATCTCACGGGTGGGACTACAGCACCGTCATTGGGCCAATCACTGCACTCTATCAGTAGCAGTGACATCGGATAGGTCACTGCCACTGAAAGAGTGCAGTGATTGGCCCAATGACAGTGCTGTGGTCCCTCCCGCGAGACCATTGGCACCAGTTAGCAAAAGGAGCAGCGGGCAGCTGTGATTGGCCGGTCTGGCCATGGTGATCTTTCACCATCCAGGGTGGGTTAGGAGCAGTGAGACCAGATCCAGCTCCTCCTTCTGCTCAGAGAAAGGAGAGATTCTGTGACCTGCTCCCTCTCCAGCTGTAGAAGCTGTGATTGGGTGTCAGGGGACAAAGCATAGGACATGTCTGCAGCACTCTCCAGAGACCAATAGGCAGTAATTTCATCTTAGCCATACCTCCCAACTTTTTGAGATGAGAAAGAGGGACACTTAAGCCACGCCCCTGATCAAGCCCCCAGCACGCCCCTAGTCACACATACCATAAAGATTTCACAAGAAAAATATGTTGTTTTATAATTCAAACCACACTGGTCCTTTCTATCCTTGTTCATTTTCCTTTATATTAACATTTTAAAATTAGTAATATATCAATTTAAAGGATGGGAATAAAGTTTAGAGTCAATCAAACACATTTTTTAGTAGAGAAATATATATATTTACATAGAAAGAGGGACAAAGTCCTGAAAGAGGGACAAATGAGGAGGAAAGAGGGACAGAGGGACAGGGCTTCCAAAGAGGGACTGTCCCTTCAAAAGAGGGAAAGTTGGGAGCTAGGTCTTAGCCTCATTAAAAGCTGTACAGTCTCCTTCCTGTGTTTGGAGATACATTTTAATTCTTTATGACAGAAAACCCCTGATCCTGTGTCCCAGCAGTCACAGTCACACAGCCCTTTGGAATGGTTTCTATCATAAAGGCCCGTAGATGCGCTAAATCAACCCCTACAGGGTTTGGGACCGATCCCTCAGGGGACATTTCAGGGCCAAGACTGTGGAGATGCAGGGATCAACATGTTCTATTGTATGCAGCGGGAAGGCGGAGCAGCACGGGATGTCACGCAGTGGGCGGGGGAAGGGGGATAGGTGGAGCTGCATGGGAGTGATGTCACACAGTGTGCGGGGGGAAAGAGGAGCAGCACACGAGTGATGTCACACAGTGGGTGAGGTAAGTGGGGAGAAAAAGGCTCTCAGCCGCCACTGGACTGAAGTGATCACCAGGACAGATCACCGGCCAGGTGGTTGAGAGAGGTCAGGCATGGGAGTGATGTCACGCAGTGGGCAGGGAAGGGGGAAAGGTGGAGCGGCATGGGAGTGATGTCATGCAGTGGGCGGAGTAAGTAGGGAGGACAAGGCTCTCAGCCGCTACTGGACTGACACATGCTGGATTCCCAGCAGAGGTGGTTGTTATCAACAGCCTTGGTCGAGTTTCATCTGGTGTGTGTCTACAGACTGGCATGGTTCTTCCCTCTGCTGAAATGCTAAGGGGTGATCTATTAAGACAGGAGCAGAGAAAACTGAAGAAAAAGTGTGATCAACCAATCAGAATCCTGGTGTCTCTTAACAGCTGAAACTTGAATGGTTGCTCTGGGCAACGGCACCTCTATTGCCTGAAGTTGCCTTGCTCCTATCCTTGTAAAGCAGCCCCCACACCTCAGATGGGTGGAGAGCAGTTTCGGTGGAAGCCGTGTTCCTGTGGCCACTCTCTCAGTAGCAGATTACTGCCAGTACAGACTTTTACAGACCTTTTTGGTTTCTCGTAAAGCTGTGTAGGCCACAAGTGCCTGGCGATTCCTGCTTGTGCCTGACTGCCCTGCCCTCCTCCAGCACATACAGAACAGAAGCACTGATATCTGTCATTGCTGGCAATTCTTCCCCTCACGGAAATCGCTCTTCTGCAGTGGTACTTCTGTATTTCCCAACCGCACATATTAAAATAAGCTAACTAAACACCAAAAACACGAGTGTCTCAGAATTGAACATTGTTCTTTTTCTCTTCATGTATAGCTCCCAACTGTCCCTTTTTGGAGGGACAGTCCCTCTTTGGGAAATTAATCTCCCTGTCCCTCTTTCTTCCTCATTTGTCCCTCTTTCAGGACTGATGGACAGATCTGTGTGATATGTGTATACATAGCTCCCCCTGTCCCTCTTTCCTCCTCATGTGTCCCTCTTTCAGGACTGATGGACAGATCTGTGTAATATGTGTATACATAGCTCCCTCTGTCCCTCTTTCCTCCTCGTGTGTCCCTCTTTCAGGACTGATGTACAGATCTGTGTAATATGTGTATACATAGCTCCCTCTGTCCCTCTTTCCTCCTTATGTGTCTCTCTATCAGGACTGATGGACAGATCTGTGTAATATGTGTATACATAGCTCCCCCTGTCCCTCTTTCCTCCTCATGTGTCCCTCTTTCAGGACTGATGGATAGATCTGTGTAATATGTGTATACATAGCTCCCTCTGTCCCTCTTTCCTCCTCATGTGTCCCTCTTTCAGGACTGATGGACAGATCTGTGTGATATGTGTATACAAAGCTGCCCTCTGTCCCTCTTTCCTCCTCATGTGTCCCTCTTTCAGGACTGATGGACAGATCTGTGTAATATGTGTATACATAGCTCCCAGCTGTCCCTCTTTCCTCCTCATGTGTCCCTCTTTCAGGACTGATGGACTGATCTGTGTAATATGTGTATACATAGCTCCCTCTGTCCCTCTTTCCTCCTTATGTGTCTCTCTATCAGGACTGATGGACAGATCTGTGTAATATGTGTATACATAGCTCCCCCTGTCCCTCTTTCCCCCTCATGTGTCCCTCTTTCAGGACTGATGGACAGATCTGTGTAATATGTGTATACATAGCTCCCTCTGTCCCTCTTTCCTCCTCATGTGTCCCTCTTTCAGGGCTGATGTACAGATCTGTGTAATATGTGTATACATAGCTCCCTCTGTCCCTCTTTCCTCCTTATGTGTCTCTCTATCAGGACTGATGGACAGATCTGTGTAATATGTGTATACATAGCTCCCAGCTGTCCCTCTTTCCTCCTCATGTGTCCCTCTTTCAGGACTGATGGACTGATCTGTGTAATATGTGTATACATAGCTCCCTCTGTCCCTCTTTCCTCCTTATGTGTCTCTCTATCAGGACTGATGGACAGATCTGTGTAATATATGTATACATAGCTCCCCTGTCCCTCTTTCCTCCTCATGTGTCCCTCTTTCAGGACTGATGGACAGATCTGTGTAATATGTGTATACATAGCTCCCCCTGTCCCTCTTTCCTCCTCATGTGTCCCTCTTTCAGGACTGATGGACAGATCTGTGTAATATGTGTATACATAGCTCCCCTGTCCCTCTTCCCTCCTCATGTGTCCCTCTTTCAGGACTGATGGACAGATCTGTGTGATATGTGTATACATAGCTCCCCCTGTCCCTCTTTCCTCCTCATGTGTCCCTCTTTCAGGACTGATGGGTAGATCTGTGTAATATGTGTATACATAGCTCCCAGCTGTCCCTCTTTCCTCCTCATGTGTCCCTCTTTCAGTACTGATGGACAGATCTGTGTAATATGTGTATACATAGCTCCCCCTGTCCCTCTTTCCTCCTCATGTGTCCCTCTTTCAGGACTGATGGACAGATCTGTGTAATATGTATATACATAGCTCCCCCTGTCCCTCTTTCCTCCTCATGTGTCCCTCTTTCAGGACCCATGGACAGATCTGTGTAACATGTGTATACATAGCTCCCTCTGTCCATCTTTCCTCCTCATGTGTCCCTCTTTCAGGACTGATGTACAGATCTGTGTAATATGTGTATACATAGCTCCCTCTGTCCCTCTTTCCTCCTCATGTGTCCCTCTTTCAGGACTGATGCACAGATCTGTGTAATATGTGTATACATAGCTCCCCCTGTCCCTCTTTCCTCCTCATGTGTCCCTCTTTCAGGACTGATGGGTAGATCTGTGTAATATGTGTATACATAGCTCCCTCTGTCCCTCTTTCCTCCTCATGTGTCCCTCTTTCAGGACTGATGGGCAGATCTGTGTAATATGTGTATACATAGCTCCCCCGTCCCTCTTTCCTACTCATGTGTCCCTCTTTCAGGACTGATGGACAGATCTGTGTAATATGTGTATACATAGCTCCCCCTGTCCCTCTTTCCTCCTCATGTGTCCCTCTTTTAGGACTGATGGACAGATCTGTGTAATATGTGTATACATAGCTCCCCCTGTCCCTCTTTCCTCCTCATGTGTCCCTCTTTCAGGACTGATGGACAGATCTGTGTAATATGTGTATACATAGCTCCCCCTGTCCCTCTTTCCTCCTCATGTGTCCCTCTTTCAGGACTGATGGACAGATCTGTGTAATACATGTATACATAGATCCTTCTGTCCCTCTTTCCTCCTCATGTGTCCCTCTTTCAGGACTGATGGACAGATCTGTGTAATATGTGTATACATAGCTCCCTCTGTCCCTCTTTCCTCCTCATGCGCCCCTTTTTCAGGACTGATGCACAGATCTGTGTAATATGTGTATACATAGCCCCCTCTGTCCCTCTTTCCTCCTCATGTGTCCCTCTTTTAGGACTGATGGACAGATCTGTGTAATATGTGTATAGATAGCCCCCTCTGTCCCTCTTTCCTCCTCATGTGTCCCTCTTTTAGGACTGATGGACAGATCTGTGTAATATGTGTATACATAGCTCCCCTGTCCCTCTTTCCTCCTCATGTGTCCCTCTTTCAGGACTGACGGACAGACCTGTGTAATATGTGTATACATAGCTCCCCCTGTCCCTCTTTCCTCCTCATGCGCCCCTCTTTCAGGACTGATGGACAGATCTGTGTAATATGTGTATACATAGCTCCCCTGTCCCTCTTTCCTCCTCATGTGTCCCTCTTTCAGGACTGACGGACAGACCTGTGTAATATGTGTATACATAGCTCCCCCTGTCCCTCTTTCCTCCTCATGCGCCCCTCTTTCAGGACTGATGCACAGATCTGTGTAATATGTGTATACTTCGCTCCCCCTGTCCCTCTTTCCCCCTCAGGTGTCCCTCTTTCAGGACTGATGCACAGATCTGTGTAATATGTGTATACATAGCTCCCCCTGTCCCTCTTTCCTCCTCATGTGTCCCTCTTTCAGGACTGATGTACAGATCTGTGTAACATGTGTATACATGGCTCCCCCTGTCCCTCTTTCCTCCTCATGTGTCCCTCTTTCAGGACTGATGGACAGATCTGTGTAATATGTGTATACATAGCTCCCTCTGTCCCTCTTTCCTCCTCATGTGTCCCTCTTTCAGGGCTGATGGACAGATCTGTGTAATATGTGTATACATAGCTCCCCTGTCCCTCTTTCCCCCTCATGTGTCCCTCTTTCAGGACTGATGGACAGATCTGTGTAATATGTGTATACATAGCTCCCTCTGTCCCTCTTTCCTCCTCATGTGTCCCTCTTTCAGGGCTGATGTACAGATCTGTTTAATATGTGTATACATAGTTCCCCATGTCCCTCTTTCCTCCTCACGTGTCCCTCTTTCAGGATTGATAACAGATCTGTGTAATATGTGTATACAAGGCTCCCCTGTCCCTCTTGCCTCCTCATGTGTCCCTCTTTCAGGACTGATGGACAGATCTGTGTAATATGTGTATACATAGCTCCCTCTGTCCCTCTTTCCTCCTCATGTGTCCCTCTTTCAGGGCTGATGGACAGATCTGTGTAATATGTATATACATAGCTCCCCCTGTCCCTCTTTCCCCCTCATGTGTCCCTCTTTCAGGACTGATGGACAGATCTGTGTAATTTGTGTATACATAGTTCCCTCTGTCCCTCTTTCCTCCTCATGTGTCCCTCTTTCAGGATTGATAACAGATCTGTGTAATATGTGTATACAAGGCTCCCCTGTCCCTCTTGCCTCCTCATGTGTCCCTCTTTCAGGACTGATGTACAGATCTGTGTAACATGTGTATACATGGCTCCCCCTGTCCCTCTTTCCTCCTCATGCGCCCCTTTTTCAGGACTGATGCACAGATCTGTGTAATATGTGTATACATAGCCCCCTCTGTCCCTCTTTCCTCCTCATGTGTCCCTCTTTCAGGACTGATGGACAGATCTGTGTAATTTGTGTATACATAGCACCCCCTGTCCCTCTTTCCTCCTCATGTGTCCCTCTTTCAGGGCTGATGTACAGATCTGTGTAATATGTGTATACATAGCTCCCTCTGTCCCTCTTTCCCCCTCATGTGTCCCTGTTTCAGGACTGATGGACAGATCTGTGTAATATGTGTATACATAGCTCCCCCTGTCCCTCTTTCCTACTCATGTGTCCCTCTTTCAGGACTGATGGACAGATCTGTGTAATATGTGTATACATAGCTCCCTCTGTCCCTCTTTCCCCCTCATGTGACCCTCTTTCAGGACTGATGGACAGATCTGTGTAATACATGTATACATAGCTCCCTCTGTCCCTCTTTCCTCCTCATGTGTCCCTCTTTCAGGACTGATGGACAGATCTGTGTAATATGTGTATACATAGCTCCCTCGGTCCCTCTTTCCTCCTCATGCGCCCCTTTTTCAGGACTGATGCACAGATCTGTGTAATATGTGTATACATAGCCCCCTCTGTCCCTCTTTCCTCCTCATGTGTCCCTCTTTCAGGATTGATAACAGATCTGTGTAATATGTGTATACAAGGCTCCCCTGTCCCTCTTGCCTCCTCATGTGTCCCTCTTTCAGGACTGATGGACAGATCTGTGTAATATGTGTGTACATAGCTCCCTCTGTCCCTCTTTCCTCCTCATGTGTCCCTCTTTCAGGGCTGATGGACAGATCTGTGTAATATGTATATACATAGCTCCCCCTGTCCCTCTTTCCCCCTCATGTGTCCCTCTTTCAGGACTGATGGACAGATCTGTGTAATTTGTGTATACATAGTTCCCTCTGTCCCTCTTTCCTCCTCATGTGTCCCTCTTTCAGGATTGATAACAGATCTGTGTAATATGTGTATACAAGGCTCCCCTGTCCCTCTTGCCTCCTCATGTGTCCCTCTTTCAATCAGGACTGATGGACAGATCTGTGTAATATGTGTATACATAGCTCCCTCTGTCCCTCTTTCCTCCTCATGTGTCCCTCTTTCAGGGCTGATGGACAGATCTGTGTAATATGTGTATACATAGCTCCCCTGTCCCTCTTTCCCCCTCATGTGTCCCTCTTTCAGGACTGATGGACAGATCTGTGTAATATGTGTATACATAGCTCCCTCTGTCCCTCTTTCCTCCTCATGTGTCCCTCTTTCAGGGCTGATGTACAGATCTGTTTAATATGTGTATACATAGTTCCCCATGTCCCTCTTTCCTCCTCACGTGTCCCTCTTTCAGGATTGATAACAGATCTGTGTAATATGTGTATACAAGGCTCCCCTGTCCCTCTTGCCTCCTCATGTGTCCCTGTTTCAGGACTGATGGACAGATCTGTGTAATATGTGTATACATAGCTCCCCCTGTCCCTCTTTCCTACTCATGTGTCCCTCTTTCAGGACTGATGGACAGATCTGTGTAATATGTGTATACATAGCTCCCTCTGTCCCTCTTTCCCCCTCATGTGACCCTCTTTCAGGACTGATGGACAGATCTGTGTAATACATGTATACATAGCTCCCTCTGTCCCTCTTTCCTCCTCATGTGTCCCTCTTTCAGGACTGATGGACAGATCTGTGTAATATGTGTATACATAGCTCCCTCTGTCCCTCTTTCCTCCTCATGCGCCCCTTTTTCAGGACTGATGCACAGATCTGTGTAATATGTGTATACATAGCCCCCTCTGTCCCTCTTTCCTCCTCATGTGTCCCTCTTTCAGGACTGATGGACAGATCTGTGTAATTTGTGTATACATAGCTCCCCCTGTCCCTCTTTCCTCCTCATGTGTCCCTCTTTCAGGGCTGATGTACAGATCTGTGTAATATGTGTATACATAGCTCCCTCTGTCCCTCTTTCCCCCTCATGTGTCCCTGTTTCAGGACTGATGGACAGATCTGTGTAATATGTGTATACATAGCTCCCCCTGTCCCTCTTTCCTACTCATGTGTCCCTCTTTCAGGACTGATGGACAGATCTGTGTAATATGTGTATACATAGCTCCCTCTGTCCCTCTTTCCCCCTCATGTGACCCTCTTTCAGGACTGATGGACAGATCTGTGTAATACATGTATACATAGCTCCCTCTGTCCCTCTTTCCTCCTCATGTGTCCCTCTTTCAGGACTGATGGACAGATCTGTGTAATATGTGTATACATAGCTCCCTCGGTCCCTCTTTCCTCCTCATGCGCCCCTTTTTCAGGACTGATGCACAGATCTGTGTAATATGTGTATACATAGCCCCCTCTGTCCCTCTTTCCTCCTCATGTGTCCCTCTTTCAGGATTGATAACAGATCTGTGTAATATGTGTATACAAGGCTCCCCTGTCCCTCTTGCCTCCTCATGTGTCCCTCTTTCAGGACTGATGGACAGATCTGTGTAATATGTGTGTACATAGCTCCCTCTGTCCCTCTTTCCTCCTCATGTGTCCCTCTTTCAGGGCTGATGGACAGATCTGTGTAATATGTATATACATAGCTCCCCCTGTCCCTCTTTCCCCCTCATGTGTCCCTCTTTCAGGACTGATGGACAGATCTGTGTAATTTGTGTATACATAGTTCCCTCTGTCCCTCTTTCCTCCTCATGTGTCCCTCTTTCAGGATTGATAACAGATCTGTGTAATATGTGTATACAAGGCTCCCCTGTCCCTCTTGCCTCCTCATGTGTCCCTCTTTCAATCAGGACTGATGGACAGATCTGTGTAATATGTGTATAAATAGCTCCCTCTGTCCCTCTTTCCTCCTCATGTGTCCTTCTTTCAGGGCTGATGGACAGATCTGTGTAATATGTATATACATAGCTCCCCCTGTCCCTCTTTCCCCCTCATGTGTCCCTCTTTCAGGACTGATGGACAGATCTGTGTAATTTGTGTATACATAGCTCCCCCTGTCCCTCTTTCCCCCTCATGTGTCCCTCTTTCAGGACTGATGGACAGATCTGTGTAATTTGTGTATACATCGCTCCCTCTGTCCCTCTTTCCCCCTCATGTGTCCCTCTTTCAGGACTGATGTACAGATCTGTGTAATATGTATATACATAGCTCCCTCTGTCCCTCTTTCCTCCTCATGTGTCCCTCTTTCAGGACTGATGGACAGATCTGTGTAATATGTGTATACATAGCTCCCTCTGTCCCTCTTTCCCCCTCATGTGTCCCTGTTTCAGGACTGATGGACAGATCTGTGTAATATGTGTATACATAGCTCCCTCTGTCCCTCTTTCCTCCTCATGTGTCCCTCTTTCAGGACTGATGATGGACAGATTTGTATAATATGTGTATACATAGCTCCCCCTGTCCCTCTTTCCTCCTCATGTGTCCCTCTTTCAGGACTGATGGACAGATCTGTGTAATATGTGTATACATAGCTCCCCTGCCCCTCTTTCCTCCTCATGTGTCCCTCTTTCAGGACTGATGGACAGATCTGTATAATATGTGTATACATAGCTCCCCCTGTCCCTCTTTCCTCCTCATGTGTCCCTCTTTCAGGACTGATGGACAGATCTGTGTAATATGTGTATACATAGCTCCCTCTGTCCCTCTTTCCTCCTCATGTGTCCCTCTTTCAGGACTGATGGACAGATCTGTGTAATATGTGTATACATAGCTCCCCCTGTCCCTCTTTCCTCCTCATGTGTCCCTCTTTCAGGACTGATGATGGACAGATCTGTGTAATATGTGTATACATAGCTCCCCCTGTTCCTCTTTCCTCCTCATGTGTCCCTCTTTCAGGACTGATGTACAGATCTGTGTAATATGTGTATACATAGCTCCCCCTGTCCCTCTTTCCTCCTTATGTGTCCCTCTTTCAGGACTGATGGACAGATCTGTGTAATATGTGTATACATAGCTCCCCCTGTTCCTCTTTCCTCCTCATGTGTCCCTCTTTCAGGACTGATGGACAGATCTGTGTAATATGTGTGTACATAGCCCCCTCTGTCCCTCTTTCCTCCTCATGTGTCCCTCTTTCAGGACTGATGGACAGATCTGTGTAATATGTGTATACATAGCTCCCTCTGTCCCTCTTTCCTCCTCATGTGTCCCTCTTTCAGGACTGATGTACAGATCTGTGTAATATGTGTATACATAGCTCCCCCTGTTCCTCTTTCCTCCTCATGTGTCCCTCTTTCAGGACTGATGGACAGATCTGTGTAATATGTGTGTACATAGCCCCCTCTGTCCCTCTTTCCTCCTCATGTGTCCCTCTTTCAGGACTGATGGACAGATCTGTGTAATATGTGTATACATAGCTCCCCCTGTCCCTATTTCCTCCTCATGTGTCCCTCTTTCAGGACTGATGGACAGATCTGTGTAATATGTGTGTATACATAGCTCCCCCTGTTCCTCTTTCCTCCTCATGTGTCCCTCTTTCAAGACTCTTTTACAGATTTATGTAAATATGTGTACTATTTTTTTTGGATCCTATCTTTAAAGGACAAAAACCAGGGGAAAAAATATACTTAACCTGGTGCATCAATGTTCGAGGAGCGTCTTTTAGATGTTTTTCCTCCAATTATTGTGTCCTCCTCCTGTCCCACTTGTGTCCCCTCCTATCCCCCATGTGTCCTCCTCCTGTCCCCCTTATGTCCTCCTCCTCCTGTTCCCCTTTGTGTCTTCCTCCTGTCCCCCCTCTTCCTTTCCCGCTTTCTGCACAGGTAAACTGAGAACCATAGTTATTCAGCTGGGTAGTGCACACTTGAATGTGTTTTCCCCATGCAGATAAAAATAGACAGCAGTGAAGCACCGCAGCACTTTCTCTATCAATATCAATAGCTTCTGTGATAAAACGTGCATGTTTTCACACATACAGACACACAGGGTGTGCAGAAAACGCACACAGAAAACCAAATTGAGTGTGCTCCCAGCCTCAGCTTATTACACTCACTCTGTCCTCCTCTGATGGAGCAGAACTGGCTCTACAGACTTCTTCAGCATTACTAGTACTAGCTCAGTACAGAGCACTTGGGGAGGGGGGTGGAGAGGCTGGGGACTGGGCTCTGTACACAAGAGCCTGCTGCACACACTGAATAGGGGTTGCCCAGACTCCTTAAGCATCAATACTGTACACAGCACTTAGGGAGGAGTAAAAAGGCTGGAGGTAGAACAGCACTGTACACAAGACCCTGATGAACACTGAATAGGGACTGTCTACAAATCTTTGTTTGCAAAACTTTATATGATTCCTTATCAGTGGCTGAGCAGATGCAGTCACTACAACATTTTTGCAGAGAGCAGAGAGTTTTTTCTCTCCGTGCCCTTAGTTGTCAGTCTCTCAGGACAGGCAATCCCTAACATTGAGTTTGTATCGGCGGGCGATTGTAAGACGGAGACTCCCTGTATTTAGACTATAAGACCCAGTGACTTTTTCTCCCCACTTTTTTGGGGAAAAGTTTGTCTTATAGTCTGAAAAATTAGGTATTTTTCTTTAGAAAAATGTCTTTAATACACTCTAAATGTTAATTATATTGTTTAAATTGATATTTTTTTTTTTATTTTGAAATGTTAAAATGAATAACACCAATGATGATAGAGAGAACCAGTGTGGGCTGAATTTCAAAACTTTGTCTTCTGCTTCTGAATTCTTTCTGGTATCAGTGATTAGGGATGTGCTGGGGGTGTGATTAGGGGTGTGTCAGGGGAGTGATTAGGGATGTGCTGGGGGCGTGATTAGGGGTGTGTCAGGGGAGTGATTAGGGATGTGCTGGGGGCGTGATTAGGGGTGTGTCAGGGGAGTGATTAGGGATGTGCTGGGGGCGTGATTAGGGTGTGTCAGGGGCGTGATTAGGGGTGTGTCAGGGGAGTGATTAGGGATGTGCTGGGGGCGTGATTAGGGGGTGTGTCAGGGGAGTGATTAGGGATGTGCTGGGGGCGTGATTAGGGGTGTGTCAGGGGAGTGATTAGGGATTTGGAAGGGGTATGTCTTAAAGTGTCCTCTTTCTTATCTTATCTCAAAAAGTTGTGAGGTATGCTTCAAGTATGAGAGACATGAAAGATTGGATACCTCCGAAGGGAGTCAGATAAAGTAAGCATGACGGTTACCTTGTTGACCTTCTTTCTTAGAGGAAAACAAAATGCTAAAGTTTGAAGTGGGTAGACAAACTAAGTAAGTTCACAGTCATGAAATTTAGACTTAGAAGTTAGAACATAGAAGTTTACTTTTGGCTTGCACCTGTAGCAGGTTCCCTCACATACCCCCAGACAGGGCCAGATGTACCTACAGCCACTGTAGGCTTGTGCCTACAGACGCCCCATTTTTAACAGGCAGCTCACTAGCCACCCAAAATGCCTCTTCCCCCTTCTCTTGCTCCCTCCGTTTCCAGGGTGCAGAGCGTTAATGAGGCTCACCGGCTTCTTGACATTTCAGCGATGTTCTGTATTCAGCAGCAGAGACGGCTCGAACCTCAGATTTTCGGTTTGCGAACCGCGAACGTGAACTTCCGCAAAAGTTTGTGAACAGGCGAACTCGGCGAACCGCAATAGACTTCAATGAGCAGGCGAACTTGAAAAACTACAAACACTGTTTTTGGCCACAAAAGTGATGGAAAAGATGTTTCAAGGGGTCTAACATCTGGAGGGGGGCATGGCGGAGTGGGATACACGCCAAACGTCCCGGGGAAAATTACGGATTTGACGCACAGCAGGGTTATAATCCCTAAACGGCAGAAATCACATTGCATTGCTTAATTGGAGGCATAAAGTGCTTGAAAACATCTTGCGTGTGTAGACATGGATCAGCAGGTAGTGTAATTAGAGTACTGCTTCACACTGACAGACCAAACTCACTGTGTAACGCACTGCAAACAGCCGTTTGTGTAGTGACGGCCGTGCTGGACTGGTGCGCACCATGGCGAGAGTGCAGGTGACAGTGGCTTTCCAGCCCATATGGTCGCCGGGCTGAGGTAGCTGAATGACAGAACAGTGACTGTCCAGCTGATCGAATTTGGTCTGTCCACAATGAAGCAACAACCTTATTATCTTGGGTCAGGTGTGCCCCCAACACACTCATATAGGTAATTGCTTCATTGTGATACGCAAGCCCCTTCACTGCGGCAAGATAACGATCACAAAGGGGAATTGACACATGTACATGCCTTTTGTTTTGTTGTTGCAGTCGCCCGCAGTGCAGCCAAAAAAATTAGGCAGGCATACACGCACCAGAAAAATTATTATTCTTTTTGTTAGCAGCCTTAAAAATTCAGGAATCCACCTGGAGTCCTGGACCCTGTTGGTGGTGGCGGAGAAGGCAGTCAAGCAGCCTGCAAGCAGAGATGCTGTGTGGGGACTGACTTAGTTTTGGGGCATGCAGCAGCGGCCGGCAGGCAGGCCGGAATGCTGTTTGGGGACTGACTTGTCTTCGGGCGGGCACTAGCCCTCCGGGATCCATGCCTCATTCATTTTGATAAAGGCGAGGTACTGAACACTTTTATGACGTAGGCGACTTCTCTTCTCACTGACAATGCCTCCAGCTGCTGTTGGATGGCAAATTGTGACAGCTCTGGCCACAGGTCAAGCCTGCACACCCAGTAGTCCAGGGGTCCGGAGTGGGAGCCTGAGAAACGGCTACCACCATATATCTAAGGAAGGACCCAATATGCTGTATAAGTAATGTACCTGCCCTGACCGTGCTTTGCAGACCAGGCATCTGTGGTCAGATGGACCCTTGACCCAACGCTGTGTGCCAGAGATGACACCACTTGCCTTTCAACATCACGGTACAGTTTGGGTATCACCTTTTTAGAAAAGTAATTGCGGCCTGGTATCTTCCACTGCGGTGACCCATACATTTTTGGAAGGCCTCAGAGTCCACCAGCTGGTATGGTAACAACTGGCGAGCTAACAGTTCTGCTAAGCCAGTTGTCAGACGCCGGGCAAGGGGGTGACTGGCAGACATTGGCTTCTTCCGCTCAAAGATTTCCTTAATGGACACCTGGCTGCTGTGGGCAGAGGAGCAGGAACCGCTGGTATAATACAGTGTGCAGTCACACAGATGCAGTGAACGGTATGGGAATCAGGGTTCGATTCCGGTCCGGAGTGGGAGCCTGAGAAACGGCTACCAACCACACATCCAAGGAAGGCAGCAGGCACGGCACTCAAGTCCTGACTCAGGGAGGTAGTGATGAAAAATAACACTACAGGAGGATTCTTTCGAAGTCCTGCTGACTGCTGTATAATGATGAGACGAATACACTTGAAATACTTTAACGACAATCTGTTATGGAGGGCAAGTCTGCCATAGATTCAAGTGAAAGGTATGCACTGACTGGTATATAAAGCAGTGTGCAGTCACACAGATGCAGTGAAAGGTATGCAGTGACTGGTATAATACAATGTGCAGTCACACAGATGCAGTGAAAGGTATGCACTTAGTGGTATTATAATACAATGTGCAGTCACAGAGATGCAGTGAAAGTTGTGCACTGACTGCTGGTACAATACAATGTGCAGTCACACATATGCAGTGAAAGGTACTGACTGCTGGTATAATACAATGTGCAGTCACACAGATGCAATGAAAGGTATGCATTGACTGCTGGTATAATACAATGTGCAGTCACACAGATGCAGTGAAAGGTATGCACTGACTGCTGGTATAATACAATGTGCAGTCACACATATGCAGTGAAAGGTATGCACTGACTGCTGGTATAATACAATGTGCAGTCACAGAGATGCAGTGAAAGGTATGCAATGACTGGTATAATAATATAATGTGCAGTCACACAGATGCAGTGAAAGGTATGCACTGACTGCTGGTATAATACAATGTGCAGTCACACATATGCAGTGAAAGGTATGCACTGACTACTGACTGCTGGTATAATACAATGTGCAGTCACACATATGCAGTGAAAGGTATGCACTGACTACTGACTGCTGGTATAATACAATGTGCAGTCACACATATGCAGTGAAAGGTATGCACTGACTACTGACTGCTGGTATAATACAATGTGCAGTCACACATATGCAGTGAAAGGTATGCACTGACTGCTGGTATAATACAATGTGCAGTCACATAGATGCAGTGAAAGGAATGCCTTGACTGCTGGTATAATACACTGTGCAGTCACACAGATATACTGAAAGGTATGCACTGACTGCTGTGCAGCCACCCAGATGCAGTGAAAGGTATGCACTGACTGGTATAATAATACAATGTGCAGTTACACAGATGCAGTGAAAGGTATGCATTGACTGGTATTATAATACAATGTGCAGTCACAGAGATGCAGTGAATGGTATGCACTGACTGCTGGTATAATACAATGTGCAGTCATACATAAACAGTGAAAGGTATGCACTGACTGCTGGTATAATACAATGTGCAGTCACACAGATGCAGTGAAAGGTATGCACTGACTGGTATTATAATACAATGTGCAGTCACAGAGATGCAGTGAAAGGAATGCACTGACTGCTTGTATAATACAATGTGCAGTCACACAGATGCAGTGAAAGGTATGCACTTTTCATAAGACAAGCAAAACAGACAAATGATAAGCGCTCAAGGATGCACCTGAATTGTAAGCCATCAGCGGCAATGCAGAGCCCCCTAGGGCTGAATACATGCCTCTAATGCAAAACAGATGCAAAATTATGTGCTAAACTCTAATCTAAAAATTTGAGAGTGAATTTAAAACAGTGAAGGCAGCTAGCCACTAGTATACTTACATTTAATTTTGCACAGTGGGAGATATGGCAGCGCTTTCAAACATACCTGAATGGTTTAACTGCAATGGTGAGCAGAGCTCCAGAAACTGGACTATATTGCACACCCAGCACCCAGGACTCCACTGTTTTAAATTCACTCTCAAATTTTTAGATTAGAGTTTAGCACATAATTTTGCATCTGTTTTGCATTAGAGGCATGTATTCAGCCCTAGGGGGCTCTGCATTGCCGCTGATGGATAACAATTCAGGTGCATCCTTGAGCGCTTATCATTTGTCTGTTTTGCTTGTCTTATGAAATGTGTATACCATTTATGAATAGCAGCACGAGGAATTATGTTTTTATCGCTAGGTTAGAGGTAGGTCTTCCCCAAGGGGGTACGTCACCGCCGTGGGGAAGTCTATTAGGTCATAATTTGTGCACTAATTATCACTGAAGCTAATACCCCCCCTTGGTCTATAGTGATGCAGGGTGTGTAATATAGTCCAGGTTCTGGAGCTCTGCCCACTGATGCAGCTTAATCACTAATTCCCCCTCCCTCTCTTTGCCTGCAGTGTATGCTGGGTGTGCAATATAGTCCAGTTTCTGGAGCTCTGCTCACCATTGCAGTTAAACCATTCAGGTATGAGGTCTGTTTGAAAGCGCTGCCATATCTCCCACTGTGCGAAAGGTATGCACTGACTGTGCTGGGCCTGGCACAGTATAGCAATTAGCAAGGGCCAGCTGCGGCGCACGCACGCGCACACACACACACACACACACACACACACACACACACACACACACACACACACACACACACACACACACACCTCTCACACACACACACACACACACACACCTTCTCTCTCACACACACACACACCTTCTCACACACACACACACACACACACACACACCTTCTCACACACACACACACACACACACCTTCTCACACACACACACACACACACACCTTCACACACACACACACACACACCTACACACACACACACACACACACACCTACACACACACACACACACACACACACACACACACACACACACACACACACACACACACACACACACACACACACACACACACACACACCACAGGAACATTAGCTCTCAAAAGAGGTTTTTTGTGGTACTTCTCAGCAACAAATATCAGCAAGGAGCAAGCTAACAGACATCCTAACTATCGCTTTCCCAATCTCTCCAGCAACCTCTCTCCTCTCTCACTAAGCAGGCAGCAGACACTGTGAGAAAATGGCAGATGCAGCATCGTTTTTATAGGGCGGGGGGGGGTCCAGGAGGGAGTGCAGCCTGATTGGCTGCCATGTTTCTGCTGACTGTGACGTAGAGGGTCAAAGTTTAGCCCAATGAGTGGTATAGAGAGGGAGGGTCGAACTCGCTTAGTGTTCACGGTTCGCCGGCGAATCATTCGGGCCATCTCTATTCAGCAGTAGCAGCGCGTCCCGCGTTGTCTCTCTTGCAACAGTGGGTCTCTTTGCATGTGCGAGGGAAGGGCGGAAACATATGGAGACCTATACGGGGAGGGGGGGGGGGAGTTTAATACTTACAATTACCTTGTGTAGCTTTAATAAATGAGAAAGGGGATGTGTCATGAGGTGTGGCCTGTGTTAAGGGGCGGGAAACCAGAGCTTATGTGCCTATATGCTCTTGAGCTGTAAATCTGGCCCTGCTCCAGATATTATAATTAGATGGCCAAGTTCCCATAAGATATCAAAATTAGGTCCCCACGTGCTCATGCACTGATATTCGGAAGTGGCGGGATAAGTCACTTTCGCATATGCAGCGCAGAGTTCATGGGGTACCATGCGCCCATTCCATTTGTCGCCAGCTGACTGGAGGTTTGATACTGGCTGCTGGCCTGCTGCCTGTTACATCATAGGCAGCGGGGACGGACGGACGGACGGACGGACGGGTGGCGCTAGTCTGGCTGATGAGGTCTTCATCATGGTATAAAATAAATGAGATACAATTGGGGACATCAAACTTGGAGAAGGACTTAGGAGTACTCATTGACAACAAGTTAAATAATCGCACTCAATGCCAAGCCGCTGCAGCTAAAGCTAACAAAATTTTGGGATGCATTAAAAGGGAAATAAAAACTTGAGATGCTAGCATAATATTGCCCCTTTTTAACTCTCTAGTAAGGCCACATCTGTAGAGATGAGCGTAATGACCTAATTACGATTTCGCGAAATTTCGCGTAATTAGTGTAATTACGATTATGGCCGTAAGTACATAATCGTAATGAAGAAGGATTTCGCGAAATTTCGCGTAAGCGTAATTTTCGCGTAATTTTCGCATTACAGTCGTATCATGCCGTAATTTCGCATTAAACGCTACCGTAATTTCGCGTTAAACCGTAACGCTCCGTATAATATAAAAAAGCCGCCGACTTTAAGGGTTAATAGCAAAGCCCCCTTAAATGCTAAGAGCCTCAAATTTGGAGAATATATTAAGGAGATCAGGAGGAATAAGAGGAAACATTTTTTTTCAAAAAGACCTTATAGTTTTTGAGAAAATCGATGTTAAAGTTTCAAAGGAAAAATGTAAACATTTAAAAACCCGCCGACTTTAACGGTTAATAGCAAAGCCTGCTTAAAGTTTAGGAACACCAAATTCCCAGGGTATATTAAGGGGATCAGTGGGAATAAGAGGAAAAAATATTTTTCAAAAAGACCTTATAGTTTTTGAGAAAATCGATTTTTAAGTTTCAAGGGCGAAAATGTCTTTTAAATGCGGAAAATGTCCGTTTTTTTTGCACAGGTAACAATAGTGTATAGATTCCCCCAAGTGGGAAGAGTTTTACTTACTTCGTTCTGAGTGTGGGAAATATTAAAAAAAAACGACGTGGGGCCCCCCCTCCCAGACCTCTTTAACCCCTTGTCCCCCATGCAGGCTGGGATAGCCAGAATGCGGAGCACCGGCCGCGTGGGGCTCCGCACCCTGACTATACCAGCCCGCATGGTCCATGGATTGGGGGGTCTCAGAAGGGGAGGGGCAGCCAAGCTTTCCCCTCCCCCTCCGAGCCCTTGTCCAATCCAAGGACAAGGGGCTCTTCTCCACCTCCGATGGGCGGTGGAGGTGGAGGCCGCGATTTCCTGGGGGGGAGGTTCATGGTGGAATCTGGAATCTTGCTATTAACCGTTAAAGTCGGCGGGTTTTTAAATGTTTACATTTTTCCTTTGAAACTTTAACATCGATTTTCTCAAAAACTATAAGGTCTTTTTGAAAAAAAAAATTTTTCCTCTTATTCCTCCTGATCTCCTTAATATATTCTCCAAATTTGAGGCTCTTAGCATTTAAGGGGGCTTTGCTATTAACCCTTAAAGTCGGCGGCTTTTTTATATTATACGGAGCGTTACGGTTTAACGCGAAATTACGGTAGCGTTTAATGCGAAATTACGGCATGAACGAAACGCGAAATTACGCGTTGAAAATTATGCTTACGGTATTTTCAATTACGATTTTAATGGCAATTATGCTACCGTAATTTCGCATCGTAATCGCAAATTTCGCATGCGTAATTTTAGTAATGCGAAATTACGAAAATTTCGGCTCAACTCTACACATCTGGAATATGGAATTCAATTCTGGGCACCACATTACAAAAAGATATTGCAGTTTTAGAGCAGGTGCAGAGACGAGCTACAAAATTGATGCGTGGGATGAAAGGTCTCACTTATCAAGAAAGGTTAGATAAACTGGGTTTATTTAGTCTAGAGAAAAGACGCCTTAGAGGAGATCTAATTAACATGTATAAATACATCAGAGGGCAATATAATAGCTTGGCGGATGAGCTTTTTGTCCCTAGGCCTTCTCAAAGGACTAGAGGACATGATCTGCGCATGGAGGAAAAACGTTTTAGCCATTTATTTAGGAAAGGGTTCTTTACAGTAAGAGTGATTAAGATGTGGAATGCATTGCCACAGGAAGTCGTTATGGCAAACTCTATACCTGCATTTAAAGGGGGCTTAGATGCTTTCCTTGCGTTGAAAGACATCCATGGCTACAATTACTAGGTAATGCCTAATGATGTTGATCCAGGGATTTTATCTGATTGCCATCTGGAGTCAGGAAGGAATTTTTCCCTTTAGGGGCTAATTGGACCATGCCTTGTAAGGGTTTTTTCGCCTTCCTCTGGATCAACAGGGATATGTGAGGGAGCAGGCTGGTGTTGTACTTTATACTGGTTGAACTCGATGGACGTATGTCTTTTTTCAACCAAAATAACTATGTAACTATGTAACTATGTGAGTGGAATGGGGGTCCCTGTCACTACCTATAACTGGGGGGCACCTGTCACCACCTAAACTAGGGGGGTTCCTGTCACTAAACATGGGGGGTCACTGTCACTACCTAAAACATAGGGGCACCTGTGTTGGAGGCGCTCACAATCTAATCCTTACCATAGTCCTAGTCTAATGTCCCACCATTGCTAAGTTCATGTAAATTTAGCTCCACCCTTGACTGCACCCACATGATCCTGGTCCATTACCACGCCCACTTTTTGAAAATTTTCTACAAGCGCCCATGTCTGTATGGCTGATATTGGAATCCCCTCCTACAGTGTGATGTCAGCACCTGGGTCAGTTTACCGTCTGTAAATCTTGTTGCATTGTGGGAAATAACAACTGTTGCCAACTGCCAAGCAACCAGTATCTCCCTCTGGCTCTGTGCATATGTATATCTATGCACAGAGATGCCCCCCCCCCCCCCCCCCCTTTTCCCTACATTTCCTCCGTACATCTACAGAGGTCCCTCCCTGGCCCAGAAAATGAGAGAAAGAGAGACTCTATCAAGTTTACTCTATATTAATATCACTTCCTTTTTGCTTATGTCACACCAAGCCTATCCAGCCTTGTTCCTGGTCACCTACAGGCCTACCTCAGGTCATGTCCCCCCTTGGCCTAGCTAGGCCCAGCTCAAGGGCTTCTGGACCACCAGGGCACACACTGAAGTCATGAAGATTTCTAGAGGGGAAAGTTAGAGACAGATTCCTTGATAGATACACAGACAGCAGTAACATTATATCAGTAGTTGTAGCTCCGCTCTGTCCAAAACTAACAAAGAACTGATTGCCTAGAACCAGGCTTTAAAACTTTTAAATCTCTCTTGGGTAAAATTGTCAGACGTGATGTAACAGGGGCTCAGAGATCTGGAATCCGCAGCATTTGTTTGGTTTTATCTGTAAGAGCCTTTAAGTTACAGAAAAAAGTTGTGAGCGACATACAACAAGTCTCCAGACGTGATCACTAAGTCAGTCCTATACGGTATATATGATGCATTTTTCAAATGACAACCGCAGTTCAGATTTTTTTTCCTTTCATATCAAAAGGCGGTTACGGTCTCTCGCTTTGTCTACATGCCAAATTCATTAACGCGAGCAGAGAGGAGCTGGATGCGTCCAGGGCTACGGAATCCAGACACAGATGATCCAATCGATCACATATGATTGAGTGCGGGCCCACTGTCAGCGAGATAGCTTATCTAGAAATATGTTTGCAGGAAGTTCCTGCTGAGAAAACTGATTACAGGATGGGTTCATAGCGGGTTTTGGAGTGGATGAAAGGGATTTGTTTATATTCGAGGCTTGGATATGACCCTTACTTTAAAGCCTTGTTATCCAAGTTACAGTTCCAAACAGTACTGCCATGCTATCTGCATGTAGCTGAATATTCTCCTTATGTCAGGAATCGGAGGTTAAAGTGATATAAAAACTCCGCATTTACAGCATAAAATCTACTACCATAAAACAATTGTAGCAGAACAGCAATCAAACAGTTACACACAGCACTTTGTGTGCTGGAGGATTATGTGAATACAAATTATTAAATATACTCACAAACAAGAGTCACTAATTAGGTAACCAATACGTAGGCAGGTGGGGAGATTAGACCTGACCCCACCCAGGTTAAGAAGTCACTCTCTGTAGATTGGAAAGATGGGGTAACACCCCTCTGCCCAGGGTGGAGTTAGCAATATATTGATAGTTTGAACAGAGGAGCCAATGCAGGATAACATTTGTTAAAAGCCGTTTAAAAAAAGGAGGAAGTGGTGGACTGTTACCTCCTCAAAGCAGACACAATTCTGTTGATTAATAGTCAACAATAAATGTATTCAGTTACTCAACAGTGCATCGTGTTTCGCAGGTTCAATCCTGCTTCATCAGGCAGCAACTGGAGCAAATTATTGTGATTAGGTCAGGAAGCCAAGCACCTCTGTCTGACCCAACATAGAACTGCCATTATGTCAGCATGGGCCAACATTCCTCAGCAGCGGTATCAGCATCTAGTTAAGTCCATGCCGAGAACTAGAATATCGGCTGTGATCAGAGCCAAAGGTGGACCAACTTCTTATCAGAGGGTGTCACACATTTTTTGGCCACAGTGTAAATTACAATCCCCTTTATGGTATCCCCACCTCCACTTTGTGGGACACAGAAGTGAAATAGTCTCGTCTCTCAACATTTAGGAAACAAGGCCCCAAAGACTCCAGGTGAATTGTTGGTCAATGCTGTATGTCTACATAGTTTGCCAACTTTTAATCTTCCACCAATGGAGAATGGAGAGAAACAGAGAGTGAGGAACCTGGGTCATCGCAGCGCTGGATGCAGGCTGGGGCTGTAATTTGGATCTTCTGAAGTCATGCGGAAAGTTGTCAACACAATCACTCCACCTCTCGCTGCTACAACCCAGCTCCCAATCCCTCTCCTGGCTGGCGGATATTCCCAGAGCAGCCATCACATTCTATTACTGTAAAAGCGCTCAGCCCTGGTGCAGAAACCCGCACCGGCCTCCGGCGGCCAGGCCTAGAGAGGTGGATGAGCTGCCTTCTCTAAGTGTGGCTTCTAAAAATGTCAGCCTGGCAGGAGACCACTATTACTTCAGGAGACCATAAGTCCATCTTGTTACTCAGCAATAATAACTACTCTAGGAGCAGAAAGCCCACCGGCGGAACACCCCGTGCGGTTCTTCTGACTGTTGACATAGGAGAGACATCAGGACGTTCCGCTGTATGTTAATGCTGTGGTTATAAGATTCTGCTTTTGATTTAAGCCTGTGAGACTTGGGAAAGGCATCATTAGCTCTCGGCTGCAGTGACTATTACGGGTAAAGCGGCGTAGCGTTAGGAGGGTGCCGGCGAGCAGCGGCGGCCATGTTCGGGGAGTTAGGTGTAGGGTCGGAAACCGCCGGTGGCTCGGTGTGCAGTAAACCACAGGCTTGTAATGATCTGTCTGCTAAATCCTCACTCAGGGTCTCCGGATACCAGTTGCTGGGAAGCTTTCTGGCTGCCAAGTTCTGCCTCTGTGTGAAGTTTCCCTGCTGGTCTATTAGGACAAAGAACTTAGGGTTCCCCGACGATAGCATACCTCCCATCTGTGTGACTTAGGAAATAATGTTATTTATAATCCTAACATTTGTATAGTGCTGCTGTCCTCCAGGCGGGCTAAGAGCTGCGTACGTAATAAAAGGGAGCCCAGGAAAGCGAATATAGATATTGGTAAATTTACATCTAACCTTAACCACCACCCCCCAAGCCTACCCTTAAACACCCCTCACGCCTAAAATTAACGTGTACCTGAACCGAGTAAGATTCTTTAAAATAAACACATGATGTACCTGCAAATGAATATTACATACTTACCTCATCGTCACCTCCTCTCAGGAGCTCATCATTTTCTTCTTACAACGATTCCTACCAGTTCTAACAAGATTTAGAACTGCAGTATAACAGTTGCTGTCAATTATATATCAGTTGCTGTCAGTTATAACTGAAAGAACAACTGATGTGCAAGGTAATATCCATGTTTCCCTATGGCTCAAGTGGGCGATATTACAGTTTAACTGTGTGCTGTCCTGGAAGCTGTTATGGGGTAATGGCCATTTTCAAAATGGAGGATGGAGAATTCCATTGATCACAGTGGACAGACAGGACGCAGGAGAGGAAAAAGAGATCGAGGAGTAGACTACACAGGAGGTAAGTATGACCTGTGTATGCTGATTTTGACTTTTATTTTTCCGCCTCCCGCCTCCGTGAGGTTCCTCCAATCAGAAGCTAAGCCGCGACCCAGGAAGTACCTCCCAGGTTGCTGCTTAGCTTCTGATTGGAGGAAGCTCACGGAGGCAGGCAGCGGTGGGGACAGAGGCGGGGGAAGCCCAGATAGAATGACAGGCTGGAGGCAGGGCCAGATTTGTACTCTTTACCGCCCAAGGCCACTGTCATAAGCCGTCCCCCTTCAGTTTAGGTAGCGAGGTGAGCCCTATCCCATTCCCTCCAGTATATGTAGCCAGGTGACCCCTCCCCTCTTTCCCTCCTGTATAGGTAGCCTGATGACTGCTCCCCTCCTATATAGGCAGCCAGATGACCCCTCCCCTCCAGTATAGGTAGCCTGATGACTCCCTTAAGCCCTCTCTTTCCCACTCCCCCTCTTTCAGTACAGCTCGCCTCCACACCGCAGCAGCCATCAGTGTCACTCATGTCTCCACTCATCTCCAGTGCAGAAGCTTCCTCTTCCCCTCTGTCTCCAATGCTGCCCAAGTCCATAGCCGCCGGCCACAACTCCACAGAGAGCAAGGGGGCTGCTGCACAGGCGGCTAGCAGTAGAGTACCACGGTCAGGCGCTCACCTGATCTCCCTGCATTGCTGCATTTGCAAGCTTGCAAATCCTGCACCAGTTTAGCCTGCTGCTTTGGTGTCCCTGCTCCTGTGGTGCCCTAGGCCATGGCCTAGGCGGCCTTGGCCTATATCCGTCCCTGGCTGGAGGTAAATACAAGGCTAGCAACAAGGAGATTGTCGCTAGCCTAGCGCTTTTTACAGGGGACACAGCAGAGCCCGGGGGGGAGGGGGGGGGGGACTATGGGGCGGCAATACAGAGACACAGAGGCATGTCATAGCGCACAGGATATGCTTCTGTGTTCTCTTAAGATTTTAAATACCCATCTCGGGTTCTCTTTAACCAACCTCCACTTCCGCCAATTGCCTTTTCCCTACATTTAAAAAAAAAACAAAAACTAATTTTTGGGCACCATCATAGCCATCCATTTGGGCGCCCAATAAACATTGGGATATTTATCGGGTGCTGCAGACGCCCGATTTTCCCCTCAGTACCGCTATTTGAAAGGGTGCCTAAGGGGACCCTCCAGACCCTGGTGCACGAGCAGCTCTGGGTATCTGCGTGGCAGGCGTGGCCATACTCGTGCAGGTGCAGTACGGCCGCGATTGTGCATGAAGAGGGGTGTGGCCTGATCAGATAGATTTCCTACAAACCCTCTCAAATCTTTGTGGGGTCCGCAAGTGGCAACGGGGGGCCAGAGGACGCAGTGGGTGGCCTCTACAGGATCCAGAGGCCTTCCTCTTCTTTGGCAAGTATTTCCTTTAGGATTTAAGCTTCGGCTCGGGTACCACTATTGCAAAATATTGTAAAAATTGTAAATACATACATATAACGTACATTTCTCCCAGAGTTGAATGCAGTACCAATGACTTTTTTTCTATGGGTAGCCATACACTGGCCGATTGCCATCAGATCGATCAACAGATAGATCCCTCTCTGATTGAATCTGATCACAGAGGGATCTACTGGCTTCCCACACACTGCACACAGATTAGAATCGATTTCGTCATGAAATCGATTCAAAACCCGTGGAGCCCCCAGTGCTGCCTGCCTCGCCGCCCCCAGGTCACTCCTGCTCCCCCGGCTAGCAGCAATACATCACCTGTCCGGCCGGCGCGAGTTCTCGGGATGCAGTCTCACTTCTTTCGGTGTCCTCTATGTCCTCTTCACTTCCTGTCGTGTCCTGTGACAAGCCGAAGTTCAAACAGTAGAGGGCACTCTACTGTTTAAACTTCCTTTTGCCACAGGACACGACAGGAAGTGAAGAGGATATGGAGAAGAACGCCAGCCAGAAGAAAGGACAGCACGGACCCAGGGACTCGAACCAGCCGGACAGGTGATGTTATTGCTGCGTCAGTTGTCGCCAAATTGAACGCCACTAGCGATGCGCTAACAACCCATCAGTGACCAAGCAACATTTTCCGTCAGGACTGGTCAACTGAATCGACCGATGTCGGATGGCAACCGGTCGATCTGTCAGCATTTGCGCCAGAGCCGGATTAAGGCTAAATGGGGCCCTAAGCAAAGTAACTGATTTGGGCCCCCCCCATCATGTCGTAATAGAATCAGAAGATGCAGCTGCACAGCAATATGCCGCACACACCGGGCAGCCGAGGTACTGGTTGCTATGGGCAACAGCACGCTTTCCTCTGTGGGTGCACAATGCAGGGAATAGCAGCGGCAAAATGCAGAGTGAGAGATGAATGGCTGGGACATTTGCACTCAGGGGCTGGGGCACCCCTGTGAAGAGGGTGCCAGATATCACAGCAGCAGCACTTTCCTCCTGCATCTCCAGCCTGGCAACAGCAGAAAGCTCTGGACACCGCCAAACCGGAAGCCGTTCCCCAGACAGAATTACATAACCACTCCCACCACCGAACAACCAATTTCCTCCCAAACTAGACAGCCACCATGCAGCCTCCATCTCAGTGAATACGATAGTCCAGCAGAGAAGGCAGCCGCAGTGGGGGAGAATGACAGCACCAGATGACTCACATTCACCTATTGCGATCCAAGCAATAGAGGTCCCGTCATCCGGAGCCCATCTGTCTCCTCTAGAGTGCTGCCGCTCTGTTACTACTACTATTACTACTTCCTACTTCCTGTCTGATCTGAGAATCAGGAAGTTCAGAGCGAGCGGGTGCACTGTAGAAGAGACAGATGGGTTTCAGATGACGGGATCTCTTTTGCTTGGATCATGGATAGGTGAGTGAGAGTTTGCCATCTGCTGCTATCATTCTTGCTGCAGCTGTGGTTCTCTGTGGGAAGGGAGAGTGGAGTGGGCAGCGGCAGAGCGCACAGTAGCAGGAGGGGGACCTAGGAGGAGAGCCTGGCTCTGAAGACAATCAGCAGCACACGGCATCATTTGACAAGACAAGACAAATAACATTTATATCGCGCTTTTCTCCTGGTGGACTCAAAGCGCCAGAGCTGCAGCCACTAGAGCGCCCTATAGGCAGTAGCAGTGTTAGAGAGACTTGCCTACGGTCTCCTACTGAATAGGTGCTGGCTCACTGAACAGGCAGAGCTGAGATTCGAACCCTGGTCTCCTGTGTCAGCGGCAGAGCCCTTAAAGGGACTCCAAGCAGTGCCAAGCAGTGCCTGTGGATATGCCTTTAAGCATACCCACAACTAATTCATTACATCCTCACACCTACCAGCATGATGTTTGTAATTATATCCCCCTGGGTTCCTTATATTTCATTGCATTGTGCTGAATCGAGCTGCCAACTTTGGAGAAAAGTCGTCCTGTGGCCGTGATTTCGATCGCGAAAATATCGAAAACTAAAAGGCACAGAGCAGCCGTTTATATATCATTGGAAAGATGAGAAAAAGAGCTTTAAAATGATATGCATCTTTTTATAGTTACTGCACTGCTCAGAGTCCCTTTAACCATTATACCATCCAGCCACCGCTGACTTTGGAGAAAAGTCGTCCTGTGGCCGCGATTTCGATCGCGAAAATATTGAAAACTAAAAGGCATAGAGCAGCTGTTTGTATATCATTGGAAAGAGGAGAAAGAGAGCTTTAAAATGATATGCATCTTTCCATAGTTACTGCACTGCTCAAAGTCCCTTTAACCATTATACCATCCAGCCACCGCTGACAGGATGGCAAGGGCTGGTTTATGTGCTGATGGGGCCCCTTTGACTCTGAATGGGGCCCCAAGCGACTGCTTTTGTTGCCTGGTCGGTAATCCGGTCCTGATTTGCGCTATTGATTTCACAGCATATTCAATCACAGTGATCGAATCTACTGTATATCGGCGGGAATTCGAGCCAGTGTATGGGTACCTTCAGAGGCGTAGCTAGGGTTTTCAGCACCCGGGGACAACGTTTTGCGCCCCCCCCCCTCTGGACAAAATGGGCGTGGCCACACATCAGAATGTGGACGTGGTCATGGGTGAACTCAAATGTACAAATGCTGTGTGCCAGATGTGCCCCCTTCAAATAGCCAAATGTGCCCCCCTTTAGATAATAGCCAAATGTGCCCCCCTTTAGATAATAGCCAGGTGTGCCCCCCATAGATAGCCAGATGTGCTCCCCTTGAGATAGCCAGGTGTGTGCTGCTGTTAATGCTCCTGCACTTGTCTGCAGAGGCAGGGAGAGAAGCAGGGGCACCTCGGGCACTCAGCAAGCTGCCTCTCAGGCATGTGGGGGCGGTGCGGCCGTGCTGAGCGCTCTCACAGTGCTGCGCCCGGGTACATGTGTCCCCCCTTGCCCACCCATAGCTACTCTAAGTACCTTATGATGCTGTCACTCACAGTAATAGTAAAATGCTAACAGATCTGACCGATTTTAGACTAGCTCATCTCCTCATGGGGTATTCTCAGTATTTCCTTTATCCTTTACAATAGCAACTTCTGGAAAAAAGGATTCATACAAGCATGTTGGCCAGCCTGCCTCCCTACTCACTTCCATGCTGTTTTGGCAGCTGGACTGAGCAACTGCCATTGAATACGTGCTTTTTGTGAATAAAGAAATGCCTGATAACCTCCCGTGAGAAGATGGACTAGCCCAAAATCTGTCAGATCTGTCTGACTTTCTCTGCCTACCGTAAGTGTCGGCAACATAGGCAAAACTTTCAATTTATAGTACATTTTTTCCTGGAACAAATGCAAATCTTATACATGTGTGCACAAATGCATTTTAAATTCAACCATTTTTAACAATAGTGGCCCTTTATCTCTCTGCAGAAAGAGGGACATATTTAAAGGGTGCCCGAAGTGAAATGTGACATGATGAGATAGACATGTGTATGTACAGTGCCAACTAACTATGCTGTGTTCTTTTTTTCTTTCTCTGTCTGAAAGAGTTAAATATCAGGTATGTAAGTGGCTGACTCAGACAGGAAGTGACTACAGTGTGACCCTCACTAATAAGAAATTCTAACTATAAAACACTTTCCTAGCAGAAAATGGCTTCTGAGAGCAAGAAAGAGATAAGAAGGGGAATTTCTTATCAGTGAGGGTACCACTGTAGTCACTTCCTGTCTGAGTCAGGACTGAGTCAGCCACTTACATACCTGATATTTAACTCTTTCAGACAGAGACAGAAAAAAAGGAACACAGCCTAGTCATTTGTGTGCCAGGCACTGTACATACACATGTCTATCTCCTCATGTCACATGTCACCTCGGGTGTCCTTTAAAGTGTACCTGTACCTACACTGTGCATTATTTATACTTACCTGGCAGGGGTGTAACTGCAAATCATGCGGCCCCCAGGAAAAATGTGTTGTGGCCCCTTAAAGGGATGGTCCAAGCAAAAAAAAAAAATGAGTTTCACTTACCTGGGGCTTCTACCAGCCCCATGCAGCCATCCTGTGCCCTCGTAGTCACTCACTGCTGCTCCAGTCCCCCGCTGGCAGCTTTCTGACCTCGGAGGTCAGGGCCAAATTGCATACATTTTTACACATTCCCGCTAGTGCAGGAACATTAACACATACATTTTTACGCGTTAGTGGTGAAACGCGTACATTTTTGTTCCTGCACTAGCTGGAATGCGTAAAAATGTATGCAATGTGGCCCTGACCTCCGAGGTCAGAAAGCTGCCAGCGGGGGACTGGAGCAGCAGTGAGTGACTACAAGGGCACAGGATGGCTGCATGGGGCTGGTAGAAGCAGAACTAGCTGCCAGCGGGGGACTGGAGCAGCAGTGAGTGACTACGAGGGCACAGGATGGCTGCAGGGGGCTGGTAGAAGCCCCAGGTAAGTGAATCTCATTTTTTTTTTTTGCTTGAACCTTCTGTCACGGACGATTGCGGGGACGCAGGCGCGTCCTGGAACCGCCCGTGAAGAAAAGAACGATCGCACTCGATTCCTGCATCGATTGCGCTTCAAAACGGTACAATCTGGGTTGAGTGTGTAGGGACAGCGGCAGTCTCTTCTCAACAGAGAGAGAGCACCAGCATGCTGGATGGCTCTTTTGATATGCTAATGAGCCTGAGCCTAATCTGCACTGGAGAGTCCCTGGCTTCAAGCTGTGCTGATGGCCCATCCATCAGGTATAAGGTGACAAGCAGCTGGCAGGAAGACTGGCCCTGTGACTGCTGATCAAGCCAGAGGTGTAAACTCAAAGTTGTCTAAGCAGATTTCACATTCAGATGTTAATTGAAGGAGCCAACAGGGCCTTTCATAGACAAGAAACAGACACAGCTGGACTCCAGTCAGGCTGACTCCGGCCTTAGCAGGAAGAAATGAATGTACAATATAATCTTTTGCCCATTTACAGAATACAATAAATAGGGTGGTTATGAGAGCGGTATCATTGGATCCGTAGGGTCATGCTGGATCTCTTGATACCAGTCGAGAGGGGCCCGGGGCCCCTACCACCCAGGTATGAATCTACTCAGGACCCTGATCTGATGCACTAGCCATGTCAGGTATCATATTAATCTGTATTTTCCTCCAAGTATGAAGCTGTTACCCCCCTAAATGTAACGTGTATGGTTCAGGAGTTACAGCAATTCATAAGTTTAGCTCTAAAATCTCTCAGAGGGAATGAACTGTCATTTGCTGGTAGCTCAGAGGGGGCTGGCATTGCCACACCCCCAAACCAGCTTCATCAAAAGCACAGAGCCAGCAGGCGGGCTGGGTCCTCCACATTGAACCATCTTGCACTCATCAGATGCCAGCTTGAGGATATGCTGGTATCCACCTGGTCTGAACTCTGAACTCTGGACTTTGAAACCAAGGACTTTATGATTCTTCCCACAATAAGGACATCTTTCCAAGAACTAAGTATTTTTCTCCCTTCTTTTATTTTTCATACTGGCTATTACTGTTTTCATAATTGTTGATTTTCATAATTGTCTGTATATATTAATTATTTATATTGCGTGAATAAACGACTTTTCCCAAGTCATTCACTGTTTCGCTACCCTGCTTATCAGCACACACAGAAATGATCCCGGGTCTCTGAAGATACACTACTGTTTGTTTGTTGTTGGCTAGACAGAATATCGTGTGTTTAACCGTTTTATTCGCAGGATTAGTCAGTCAGTTAGTGGGCCCCACGGTCCCATAGTAACCGCGGTGGTGGCAGTTTACTCTGAACCAGTAGGTGACGTTGTAATCACCCGTGTCTCACAGGCTCCCTTCTGAGTTGTCTGCGGCTAATTCTTAACGGTTCCTGCGCATTGACTGCGACCAGAGTTCGCACGATCTGTGCGCTGGCACCGTTTAGAAGGCCAAGTGCGGTCAGCCACTGAGGGCTCCTGTGACAGTGGTAGGCAGCGGTGAGACCTGTGTTGTGCTGAAAGTATCTGCGATAGCGCTAGCGCTATCGAGAAACGAACTAATTCGTTGGTGTAGCTGGAAGGCAATATATTTTTTATATATACAGAGAGACTGTGTAGCCAGTACCCCTCCCCAAAAGTTTTATTTTATTTGGCATGGAAATGTCCGGGAACTACCAGAACATGTGCCTAGCAGACCTGGAAAATCTTTGCGAAGAGAGGGGCATTGGCATCCTCCGCAAGACAAAACGGGACCTGATAGCAGACTTGTCCAGATGGGATGCCCAGCAACTGCGGGAGCCGGGAGTGTCCGCTGAGGTGGATACCAGCCCATCTGACAATCAAGGGGAACCAGAGGCTGAAGATCTTAGGCGTACAGAGGTTGAGCATCCTGCGGGCCCTGTTGCAACAGTTACGCCAGAGACTGTCAGTATGGACCCCAATCCCAGAGTTTCTGACATTACTCGCCCGGAACTGGCCAGTACTGGACTGTCCATGGGTGCTGACCCAGTAATGCAGCAGGCATTACAAAAGCTGATGGAGACTGACCTGGACAAGTACATGCAGTACATGGAAGCACGAGAGGAACGGGAGCGGCAAGCTGCTGCTGCTGAACGCCACGCAGAGAGGGATGCCGCTGAGCGGGAGCGCCAACGACAGCATGAGCTCAACATGGCAAAGGTTCAACAGGCCAGCCGGAGTTCACCGCCCAGCCTCCCTGCTGAAGGAGCTGCAGCACCCGTAAGTGCAAAATTTAAGTTTGCTAATATTGAAAAAGACACAGACATTGACTTGTTTTTGCGGTCTTTTGAAAAAGCATGCCGTCAGTATCGTCTGTCCCAAGACCAGTGGGCCAGACATCTGACACCTTTGCTGCGCTACAAAGCGCTTGATGCCTTCGCAGAATTGCCTGCGGAGAAGGATAATGATTATGCTGCTATAAAGGACGCTATCATTACTAAGTACCAGCTGACGCCAGAAGCCTATCGCAAAAAGTTCAGGGCCTGGCAGAAAAAGTCTTCTGATTCGTACCGAGATGTGGTCAGCAGCTTGCTTACCACACTCCGGCAGTGGACTCTAGGCCTCACCAAAGGGTCTTATGGCGTCCTGGAGGACTTGATAGTCCTCGAGCAATTTCTGAACATTTGCCCTGCTGATGTACGCCAATTTGTGCTAGAACGCAAGCCGGCTTCAGCAACTGTCGCTGCAGACCTTGCTGAGACTTTTGCAACTACCCGGGTGGCTGATACCCGCAGAACTGTCCCATCCAGCTGGAGAGGAGGTCAGCCCAATACCTCGGCAGACCCTCCTGCCCCTGTGAGCCGTCCGCCACAGAGGCCACCCAGCGCAGCTGCTGCACCCAGGCCTGCAGCGCCTGGAGAGGTCACCTGTCACTACTGCCGCCAGCCCGGACACATGAAATTCGACTGTCCGGAGCGGAGACAGACCCCACCAGCACCTGGATCATCTGCATCACCTGCACCTCACCCACAGCAGAGGCAACCCGCCAGCGAACCACAGCCTGGATCGTCAGATTTTGTCCTGTTTGCACGCGGAAAGGAAATCCGCGACCGAACCGACCAGCAGCAACTTGTTAGAGTGAACGGCAAAGTTGTCACCGGATTTCGAGACACCGGAGCTGACATCACGTTAGTTCACTCACATCTTGTGCCAAAGGAGAGCATCAGCTCCAGCCGATCCCTTGCCCTTACTGGAGTAGAGGGAACCCTTTTCCACATAGCCCACGCAAGAGTGAAGCTGGATTGGGGAGTGGGAGGGGTCCACGAAAGGGTTGTTGGGGTTATGAAGGATCTCCCAGTCCCTGTGTTGCTAGGAACTGATTTGGGCAAGCTTGTGTCCTACTATGAACCTGCCACAACCGCCTTGTCGCTCACGGAAGGAGACGGACTCTCCACCCACCACCAGGTACTTTATACACTTGGGGGAGCACCAGGGGGAGGTGGGTTGAATGTGCCCAGTTCAAGGGTACCAGGTTCAATAGTGCCTGCTTCAAAGGCACCTGAGTTTGAGGTACAGACTGTCTGTTGTGATGATGCTGTAACTGTACCTGAGTCTCCTGTACAACCTGTCTGTAATGAAAAAATGTCTATACCTGTCAATGTCATTACTGCATGCAATGATGATCTGAGTAATGTCCGTCTGTGCCATTCTGACAGTGTACCTGTGCTAGCAATACCGCGCAGCTGCACTGCTCAGAACCCGAGCTCAGAACAGGTGGAGGGGGTTCCGGCCTCCTCCCCCTCCTCTGACCACAGGGATGAGACCTTTCAGCCGCTGGCCTCGTGTGACATGAGCCAGTTGGCTGAAACTGACAGCGCCGTATTCTCAGCTGCACTACAAAGTGACCCAAGCCTGGAGGTGCTCAGGCAGCAAGCCGCTGAGCCCCTCGCAGACGGGGCCGCTTTCAAGGTGTACTGGGAAGGTGGGAGACTGTACAGTGAGTCTGTACAGCCCCCTACAGGTAGATCCCACGCGAATACCAAGTGGCTTGTGGTCCCGAGTGCGTCCAGGGGACATGTGCTGAAATCCGCACATGGTAATCCTCTGACCGGGCACTCGGGTGTCCGCAAGACACTCGCAGGTATTCGGAAACAGTTTTATTGGCCCCGGATGAACAGGGATGTAGCCAACTACTGCAGGGCATGTGCCGTCTGTCAGGAGCTGGGAAGGTCCAGGGATTCCCGCGGGGTTCCCTTAGGTCCACAGCCACTCAGCAGGGGAACCCTGCGTGGGCTGGCTGTTGACCTAACCAACCCACTGCCCGTTGTCCGCAGTCCCGGCAGACACCACGTCCGACTGCAGTGGCGCAAACGCCCTGTCCAGAACGGTCCATGTTGGGTCAACCCTGAGGGTAGCCGACCGCGACCGGTCCAGGGGAACCGAGCCACAGGCTCCAATAGGTTTTCCCGCCGTACCGGCAACTCGAGGCCCGTCAGCCAGGTTAGCGGCGCCGCCACACATCTTGCGGATGAGTGGCTAAGCCACGGACAAGGGGGAGGGCTGTCACGGACGATTGCGGGGACGCAGGCGCGTCCTGGAACCGCCCGTGAAGAAAAGAACGATCGCACTCGATTCCTGCATCGATTGCGCTTCAAAACGGTACAATCTGGGTTGAGTGTGTAGGGACAGCGGCATATGCTAATGAGCCTGATATGCTAATGAGCCTGAGCCTAATCTGCACTGGAGAGTCCCTGGCTTCAAGCTGTGCTGATGGCCCATCCATCAGGTATAAGGTGACAAGCAGCTGGCAGGAAGACTGGCCCTGTGACTGCTGATCAAGCCAGAGGTGTAAACTCAAAGTTGTCTAAGCAGATTTCACATTCAGATGTTAATTGAAGGAGCCAACAGGGCCTTTCATAGACAAGAAACAGACACAGCTGGACTCCAGTCAGGCTGACTCCGGCCTTAGCAGGAAGAAATGAATGTTCAATATAATCTTTTGCCCATTTACAGAATACAATAAATAGGGTGGTTATGAGAGCGGTATCATTGGATCCGTAGGGTCATGCTGGATCTCTTGATACCAGTCGAGAGGGGCCCGGGGCCCCTACCACCCAGGTATGAATCTACTCAGGACCCTGATCTGATGCACTAGCCATGTCAGGTATCATATTAATCTGTATTTTCCTCCAAGTATGAAGCTGTTACCCCCCTAAATGTAACGTGTATGGTTCAGGAGTTACAGCAATTCATAAGTTTAGCTCTAAAATCTCTCAGAGGGAATGAACTGTCATTTGCTGGTAGCTCAGAGGGGGCTGGCATTGCCACACCCCCAAACCAGCTTCATCAAAAGCACAGAGCCAGCAGGCGGGCTGGGTCCTCCACATTGAACCATCTTGCACTCATCAGATGCCAGCTTGAGGATATGCTGGTATCCACCTGGTCTGAACTCTGAACTCTGGACTTTGAAACCAAGGACTTTATGATTCTTCCCACAATAAGGACATCTTTCCAAGAACTAAGTATTTTTCTCCCTTCTTTTATTTTTCATACTGGCTATTACTGTTTTCATAATTGTTGATTTTCATAATTGTCTGTATATATTAATTATTTATATTGCGTGAATAAACGACTTTTCCCAAGTCATTCACTGTTTCGCTACCCTGCTTATCAGCACACACAGAAATGATCCCGGGTCTCTGAAGATACGCTACTGTTTGTTTGTTGTTGGCTAGACAGAATATCGTGTGTTTAACCGTTTTATTCGCAGGATTAGTCAGTCAGTTAGTGGGCCCCACGGTCCCATAGTAACCGCGGTGGTGGCAGTTTACTCTGAACCAGTAGGTGACGTTGTAATCACCCGTGTCTCACAGGCTCCCTTCTGAGTTGTCTGCGGCTAATTCTTAACGGTTCCTGCGCATTGACTGCGACCAGAGTTCGCACGATCTGTGCGCTGGCACCGTTTAGAAGGCCAAGTGCGGTCAGCCACGGAGGGCTCCTGTGACACCTTCCCTTTAATGTTCAACCCCCTTCCCTTGCCTCCCCTGGTGACCGTCACAGCCTGGGGGCCCATCTTACAAGGGTCATACAACAAGTGTGATTATCAGGATCTTCACACCCATAACAAGTGAAGCCACCAAACACCTGATCTAGAGTATCAGAGAAATGGAAGGTTAGTAGTCGGGTCCCCACACAGCTCTGGGCCCCTCTGCAGTCACAGGTGCTGCTCCCCCCTAGTTACGCCCCTGTTACCTGAGGCTTCCTCCAGCCCCATGTAGTGCGTGAGCTCCCTCGTCATCCTCCCCGGCCACCCCGTTGTGTGGTCGCCTCTGTTATCTTCTTCAGTCGGGGCCAGTCGTGGTGGTCTGAGCATGCGCGGCCTGGCCGCATGCACACCGGGAATGTTGTGAGCCTGCGCAGTACACAGAACGCTCCCGGCCGGGGGTGCCCATGGCTGGCCAACTCCATGACTGAGTAAGATACCAGGGGTTATCCTGGGACATTAGCACGGCCGAAAAGGATGGCGGGGGAGCCGGGGCAGTCCTCATGGGGTGGGAAGAAGCCCCAGGTAAGTATAAATTAAAGGGGCACTATGGCGAAAATTGTAAAATTTAAATATGTGCAAACATAGACAATTTAGAAGTACGTCTTTTCCAGAGTAAAATGAACCATAATTTACTTTTCTCCTATAATGCTGTCACTTACAGCAGGTAGTAGAAATCTGACAGAAGCGATAGGTTTTGGACTAGCCCATCTCCTCATAGAGGATTCTCAGGGATTTATTTATTTTCAAAAGCACTTAGTGAATGGCAGTTGCTCTGTCCAACTGCCCAAAAACTGTGTAGCGAGCAGGGAAGCTGGTCAGCATCATTGTATAAATCCTTTTTAGAGAATATCTTTATAAAGTATAATCCCCCATGAAGAGATGGACTATTCCAAAACCTGTCTGTAATGTCAGATTTCTACTACCTACTGTAAGTGACAGCAACATAGGAGAAAAATAATTTATGGCTCATTTTACTCTGGAAAATATATACTACTTATTTGTCTATGTTTGCACATATTTTAAGTTTTACAATATTTCGCCATAGTGCCCCTTTAAGCACAATGAGCCATCTCAGGTTCTCTGCCTACATTTCTACATTGTAGAAACGTATAAAGAGAACCAGTTACCCCAGTCAGGTAGTTTTGCCATGACTGCAGCCGTAGGGAGGAAATTATATTTCTGTCTGATAATGGCTATTGTGCCACTTGAGCCTTACGGTCCACCTGAAATGCCACTTATTGGTGGAGTTTAATGATTAGGGGACATATATCAAGGGAAAATACACAAACACTAACTAGAAAGCCGAAGTCCTGAGCCAAGATACACACATCTAAAACCCTTAATTGTGTCCGGAGGCCAAATAGCTGCAGGTTGTGTGCTCTGCGGATGAAACGGGCTCGCGCTCTGTTGACTTACTGTCAGCGCAGTTCTCAGTTACATGTTTGGCTTTGTTGGGTGTTGCTGAAAAAAAAAGAAAACGGTTTATTTATTTTCTCTGTTGGAAGTTGTAACTCGCTGTAAAGGCTTTTTAATAAAGTTGGATACAGACTGGATACCCATTGTTGTTCACATGGCTTTAAAGTGGAACAGAAGCTCAAAAAACCCTTAAAGTGAACCAGAGAGGAAGCATCCTTGTGTATTTTACCATATATATCAGTAAGAACATTAGAGAAAACACTTACCATGCTCTCTGTTTCATCCTCACTGCTAAAAGTGTCTGTTATCAGCTGTGATAAGAATAGTGTTGGGCGAACAGTGTTCGCCACTGTTCGGGTTCTGCAGAACATCACCCTGTTCGGGTGATGTTCGAGTTCGGCCGAACACCTGACGGTGCTCGGCCAAACCGTTCGGCCACATGGCCGAACTAAGAGCGCATGGCCGAACGTTCCCCGAACGTTCGGCTAGCGCTGTGATTGGCCGAACGGGTCACGTGGTTCGGGCCCGAACGCGCTCTGATTGGCCGAACGGTCACGTGGTTCGGGTAAATAAATACCCGAACCACGTCATATCTCCGCCATTTGTCTGTGGGTTTAGCTTTGGGTAGGCAGGCAGGGTAGTTCGCTCTCCAGCCACGCTAGCCAGGGTCCCCCCCAGTCATTGTGTGTCGCTGCTGGGAACAGTAGTACACCGCTCGCTCAGCCACACTATATATAGCATTGTTTACTGCCACTGAGTACCTCGCTCAGACACGCTATATATATAGCATTGTGTTTTCTGACACTCTGTGTACACGGCTTAGCCTGACTAATATAGCATTGTGTGTACTGCCACTGTGCACCTCGCTCAGCCACGCTATATATAGCATTGTGTGTACTGCCACTGTGCACCTCGCTCAGCCACGCTATATATAGCATTGTGTGTACTGCCACTGTGCACCTCGCTCAGCCACGCTATATATATAGCATTGTGTTTTCTGACACTCTGTGTACATGGCTTAGCCTGACTAATATAGCATTGTGTGTACTGCCACTGTGCACCTCGCTCAGCCACGCTATATATAGCATTGTGTGTACTGCCACTGTGCACCTCGCTCAGCCACGCTATATATAGCATTGTGTGTACTGCCACTGTGCACCTCGCTCAGCCACGCTATATATAGCATTGTGTTTTCTGACACTCTGTGTACACGGCTTAGCCTGACTAATATAGCATTGTGTGTACTGCCACTGTGCACCTCGCTCAGCCACGCTATATATAGCATTGTGTGTACTGCCACTGTGCACCTCGCTCAGCCACGCTATATATAGCATTGTGTGTACTGCCACTGTGCACCTCGATCAGCCACGCTATATATAGCATTGTGTGTACTGCCACTGTGCACCTCGCTCAGCCACGCTATATATAGCATTGTGTGTACTGCCACTGTGCACCTCGCTCAGCCACGCTATATATATATAGCATTGTGTTTTCTGACACTCTGTGTACATGGCTTAGCCTGACTAATATAGCATTGTGTGTACTGCCACTGTGCACCTCGCTCAGCCACGCTATATATAGCATTGTGTGTACTGCCACTGTGCACCTCGCTCAGCCACGCTATATATAGCATTGTGTTTTCTGACACTCTGTGTACACGGCTTAGCCTGACTAATATAGCATTGTGTGTACTGCCACTGTGCACCTCGCTCAGCCACGCTATATATAGCATTGTGTTTTCTGACACTCTGTGTACACGGCTTAGCCTGGCTCTATAGCATTGTGTGTACTGCCACTGTGCACCTCGCTCAGCCACGCTATATATAGCATTGTGTTTACTGCCACTCTGTGTACACCGCTCAGCCAGACTATATACCGTTGTTTACTGACACTCTGTGTACACCGCTCAGCCAGACTATATACCATTGTTTACTGACACTCTGTGTACACGGCTCAGCCTGACTATAAAGCATTGTGTGTACTGCCACTGTGCACCTCGCTCAGCCACGCTATATATAGCATTGTGTTTTCTGACACTCTGTGTACACGGCTTAGCCTGACTATATAGCATTGTGTGTACTGCCACTGTGCACCTCGCTCAGCCACGCTATATATAGCATTGTGTTTACTGCCACTCTGTGTACACCGCTCAGCCAGACTATATACCGTTGTTTACTGACACTCTGTGTACACCGCTCAGCCAGACTATATACCATTGTTTACTGACACTCTGTGTACACGGCTTAGCCTGACTAATATAGCATTGTGTGTACTGCCACTGTGCACCTCGCTCAGCCACGCTATATATAGCATTGTGTTTTCTGACACTCTGTGTACACGGCTTAGCCAGACTATATAGCATTGTGTGTACTGCCACTCTGTGTACACCGCTCAGCCAGACTATATAGCATTGTGTTTACTTCCACTCTGTGTCTGCTGGGCCTCAATACCGCCCATGTTGTCCAGGACAACAACCCTCACAAATCCAAAAGAACAGGACCAGATAATTACTTGGATGACCTCTCAAGCGTCCAGCAGTGGGTTAAGCAGCACCAGCACATCACGCACGAGGTCCGAGTCCTCAGCCAGTTACAAGGAGCCAGTGGGCACAAAGCTGACACAACCGGCAGCGACACCACGCACACAACTGCCAGATAACCAGTCCTATGAATTACCTCAGGACACAATGGGGTATTCGCAGGAGCTATTCCCAGCCCAACAAACTTCCACCTATGAAAGGTCAATGGAGGAACAGCCAGAAATGTTGTGCCCGGATTCACAACCATTAACTGTGGGAAATGCACCGCGCACTGAAATACAAGGCGAGTCCGAGGAGGACTCGGAAACCCAAATCCCAGAGCAAGTTGGGCAGGAGGGGTTGCAATTGCAGGAGGTCGGCCGACAAGATCTGGAAGACGACGTTGGAGTGAGCTGCGCAGAGGTTGTTCTGGGGAGCTCTACTCCACGGCGGCGGCCCCCCACAATGACATATGACGAGTTTGAGGAGATGGAAGAGGAGGGTATGGACAATGTGGACAGAGACCCAGATTTTATTTGTGAACGAGAACATCGCCGTCGTAGCAGCAGCACAGATGAGTCTGTTGAAGAACCCACTGCTGCACGAGTTCGCCTTGTGCCACAAGGTAGGCGGCGCGCAATTTCAGGCACCACAAGCGTGGAAGTTAGAGTGAGAGGCAAAAGAGGAGGAAACAGAAATCGCCAGCAAGGAGGCAGGTGCTCCAAAGTCTGGGCTTTCTTTGAAGACTGCACTGAGGATGTTACCATGGGGATTTGCAAGGTGTGCAAGACTCGCCTGAGCAGGGGGAAAAGTATTAACAACCTCTCCACCACCAGCATGAGCCGCCACATGCTATCCAAACATCCCACTCTGTGGGCAAACGCGGCAGGACAGGGTACCAGCAACACTGCCTCCCTTGGGTTCACCAGACTCACCACCAGACCCGCCTCAGCAGCAGCAGTAGCCCAGCCATTGCGTGGTTCACAACATTCACAAACATCAGACGACGCTGACACTGTCACTTTCCGGAGTAGTGCTCTTGAGGTCTCCCAGTGTTCATCAAACACAACAACCAACAGCCCTTCCGTGTGCAGCGCTACGGTTCAGTTGTCTGTGTCGGAGATGTTTGAGCGCAAGAGGAAATTGCCAGCAAATGACCCCCGGGCCGTGGCATTAACAGCCAGCATAGCCAAGTTTCTGGCCTGCGAAATGCTGCCATATCGAGTGGTGGAGACAAACAGCTTCAAGGGCATGATGTCAGTGGCCATCCCACGTTACGTGGTTCCCAGCCGCTACCACTTTGCGCGCTCTGCAGTGCCTGAGTTGCATGAGCACGTGGTCAGCAAAATAACCCGAAGCTTGAAGAATGCCGTTGCCTGCAAGGTTCACCTCACCACTGACACTTGGACGAGTGCGTTCGGCCAGGGTCGATACATCTCCCTTACCGCGCACTGGGTGAACCTTGTGGAGCCTGGCAGCGATTCCTCACCTGCTACGGCGCGGGTGTTGCCCACGCCGCAAACAGCTGCACCGCCGTCCCTCCCACTGGATAACAACAGCAGCACCTACCTCTCTGACTCCTTCTCCTCCAACGCATCTCAAAGCTGTACCTCATCCGGAAACACTAACCCAGCAGCAGTAGGATCGTGGAAGCAGTGCAGCACAGCTGTTGGCATGCGTCAGCAAGCGTTGCTGAAGCTGATCTGCCTTGGGGATAAGCAGCACACAGGGGAGGAAATTTGGAAGGGAATAAAGGAACAGACGGATTTGTGGCTGGCACCGCTGGACTTGAAACCGGGCATGGTTGTGTGTGATAATGGGAGTAATCTCATTCGCGCTTTAAGGTTGGCTAAGCTGACACACATCCCTTGCCTGGCGCACGTGATGAACCTAGTAGTTCAGCGGTTCCTGAGGACATACCCAGGCGTGGCCGATCTTCTGTTGAAGGTGCGTCGAGTGGCCAAACATTGTAGAAATTCCAGTACTGCTTCGGGGGCACTCGCCAAGATGCAGGAGCGCTTCAATCTCCCCCACCATCGCTTGCTGTGTGATGTCCCTACGCGCTGGAATTCTACGCTGCACATGCTAGCCCGCTTTTGCGAGCAGAAGAGTGCAGTGGTCCAGTACATGACGGCGCAGTACCGAGGCGCATCCGGCCAGCTGCCAAGCTTCTGTGGATCCGATTGGGCCAACATGTTGGACCTCTGCCAAGTCCTCCAAAATTTTGAGCAATCCACGTTGCTTGTGAGCAGTGACAACTCTTCAGTCAGCATTACCATACCACTGCTGTGTTTACTGAAGAGGTCGATGTTGAAAATCAAGGAAACAGCTGTCATGATGCAACTGGGGGAATCTGAAGGAGAAAACGATCAGCGTGATGGTACCAACATCAGGCCATCCGCCTCAGGGAACGCTGGCCCCAGCAGCTATGACGAAGAAGAGGAGGAGGAACAGCTGGAGTTGGAGCAGGAATTTCATGCCACCACTGACGAGGGCCAGAGCGGTGCACGTTGGACTTCCACAATTCAACGCGAATGGTCAGCAGAAGCAGACCAGGAGGAAGGTGACGACTATGATGCATCACAACAACTATCACAACGCTCACAAGAGGATGATGAGGATTCTGGTAGGACTCTGGCACACATGGCTCAATTCATGCTAGACTGCATTGAACGTGACCCACGCATTGTGCGCATTCTGGACAACACCAATTACTGGGTTTATACCCTTCTGGATCCACGGTACAAACACAATGTTCCAAAACTGCTTGAAGAAAGAGTCAGACAGGTCAAAATGGAAGAATACCAGCAGGCCCTTGTGGAGACTTTAGAGAGGAGATTGACATCCTCCCCCTCCTCTAGCCAGTTGTACGCAGACAGACTGACTCCCGCAAACCCAGGACGACCAGGAGGGCAGCAAACAACGCAAGCCGCAGCTAGTGCCCAAAAGGGAATGGTATCGGCAGTGTCCTTGGAGTGGGAAAATTTTCTGACACCCATGCAGCAGCAGCCCACTGAACAGCAAGCGTGCAGATCCACCTCCAACACCGATCGCCTGGAGAAGATGGTCAAGGACTACATGTCAGATGACGTAGCTGTGTCGAACAATCCATCTGCACCCTTCAACTATTGGGTATCGAAGCTAGACACCTGGCACGAACTGGCAATGTACGCAATAGAGGTGCTGGCTTGCCCGGCAGCCAGCGTTATGTCGGAACGCTGTTTCAGTGCTGCCTGGAGGCATCGTCACAGATCGGCGTATCCGCCTCTCCACAGAAAATGCAGACCGTCTGACTCAAATTAAAATGAATCAATCCTGGATTGGAAATGACTACGCAACACTCCAGGACCCCAACCAAGTAACATGACCAATGAACATCTGGGATGGTGTAGCGTTTCCGGTCCCTGTTTATGGAACCTCTCATCTGTATTACATTTATGACTGCATGGCGGCAAAAAGCATTGCTGCTATATCCGCACGCTTCTTGCCCTCATGCAAGGCCTGGGTTGTTGTGTCTCACAAAGCGTGGCCTTCTCCTCCTGCGCCTCCTCCTGTTCCATCACATCTGCTGCTGCTGGGTTAGCGTTGCCGCGTGGTCCCTGTTTATTGAACCACTTATCTTTATTACATTTATGACTGCATGGCGGTACAAAGCATGCTATCCGCACGCTTCTTGCCCTCATGCAAGGCCTGGGTTGCTGTGTCTCACAAAGCGTGGCCTTCTCCTCCTGCGCCTGCTCCTGTTCCATCACGTCTGCTGCTGCTGGGTTAGCGTTGCCGCGTGGTTCCTGTTTATTGAACCACTTATCTTTATTACATTTATGACTGCATGGCGGTACAAAGCATGCTATCCGCACGCTTCTTGCCCTCATGCAAGGCCTGGGTTGTTGTGTCTCACAAAGCGTGGCCTTCTCCTCCTGCGCCTCCGTCTGTTCCATCACGTCTGCTGCTGCTGGGTTAGCGTTGCCGCGTGGTCCCTGTTTATTGAACCACTTATCTTTATTACATTTATGACTGCATGGCGGTACAAAGCATGCTATCCGCACGCTTCTTGCCCTCATGCAAGGCCTGGGTTGTTGTGTCTCACAAAGCGTGGCCTTCTCCTCCTGCGCCTCCTCCTGTTCCATCACGTCTGCTGCTGCTGGGTTAGCGTTGCCGCGTGGTCCCTGTTTATTGAACCACTTATCTTTATTACATTTATGACTGCATGGCGGTACAAAGCATGCTATCCGCACGCTTCTTGCCCTCATGCAAGGCCTGGGTTGTTGTGTCTCACAAAGCGTGGCCTTCTCCTCCTGCGCCTCCTCCTGTTCCATCACGTCTGCTGCTGCTGGGTTAGCGTTGCCGCGTGGTCCCTGTTTATTGAACCACTTATCTTTATTACATTTATGACTGCATGGCGGTACAAAGCATGCTATCCGCACGCTTCTTGCCCTCATGCAAGGCCTGGGTTGTTGTGTCTCACAAAGCGTGGCCTTCTCCTCCTGCGCCTCCTCCTGTTCCATCACGTCTGCTGCTGCTGGGTTAGCGTTGCCGCGTGGTCCCTGTTTATTGAACCACTTATCTTTATTACATTTATGACTGCATGGCGGTACAAAGCATGCTATCCGCACGCTTCTTGCCCTCATGCAAGGCCTGGGTTGTTGTGTCTCACAAAGCGTGGCCTTCTCCTCCTGCGCCTCCTCCTGTTCCATCACGTCTGCTGCTGCTGGGTTAGCGTTGCCGCGTGGTCCCTGTTTATTGAACCACTTATCTTTATTACATTTATGACTGCATGGCGGTACAAAGCATGCTATCCGCACGCTTCTTGCCCTCATGCAAGGCCTGGGTTGTTGTGTCTCACAAAGCGTGGCCTTCTCCTCCTGCGCCTCCTCCTGTTCCATCACGTCTGCTGCTGCTGGGTTAGCGTTGCCGCGTGGTCCCTGTTTATTGAACCACTTATCTTTATTAGATTTATGACTGCATGGCGGTACAAAGCATGCTATCCGCACGCTTCTTGTCCTCATGCAAGGCCTGGGTTGTTGTGTCTCACAAAGCGTGGCCTTCTCCTCCTGCGCCTCCTCCTGTTCCATCACGTGTGCTGCTGTTGGGTTAGCGTTACCGGTCCCTTTTCCTGGAACCTCTTATATGTATTACATTTATGACTGCATGCCGACAAAAAACATGTTACCTGTGCAAAGAAAACAGACATTTCCCGCATTTAAAAGACAGTTTTCCCTTTGAAACTTTAAAATCGATTTTCTCAAAAACTATAAGCTCTTTTTGTTCCTCTTGTACCCACTCCCAAGGTGCACATACCCTGTAAATTTGGGGTATGTAGCATGTAAGGAGGCTTTACAAACCACAAAAGTTCGGGTCCCCATTGACTTCCATTATGTTCGGAGTTCGGGTCGAACACCCGAACATCGCGGCCATGTTCGGCCTGTTCGGCCCGAACCCGAACATCTAGATGTTCGCCCAACACTAGATAAGAATCCCGGACTGAGCATTCAGTCTGGCTTTGCAGGGAATAATTATAGCTGAGTCATTATAGCAGAGCCACAAGAGGGCAGGCTTGGGCTTGAAAAGACACCAGAGAAGACAGACTCAGCTATAATCATTCCGTAGCAAAGCTAGACTGAGTGCTCAGTCGGGGATTCTTATCAGAGGTGATAACAGTCAGATTAAACAGAGACCAATGAAACAAAGAGCAGATTAGGTGTTTTCTCTAACGTTCCCACTGATTTATAAGGTAAAATACATGAGGGTACTTCCTCTCTGCTTCTCTTTAAAATTATATAATGAATAGTTTGTGCAGTACGGATAATTCATAGACCATTAGGAGCAAAGAAAAAAATCGCTTATTTTTATTTTCAGTCATATAGCCTTATTTATAACATTGCATCATTCTCTAATATTTGCAGTTTACAAACTACACTCTGCATTTTAAATGATGAAACAGAGCAGAGATAATGACCCTTTGAACTTCCTGGCAGTAAAACCTTAGTCAAACAAGAAACAGTGAAAGACAGGTTGAGATAAGTGCTTCAGAAAACAGCACTGTAGCCCACCCAAGTTGGGTCAGAGAGCTCAGAGAAGCTCTTTTGCATAGATAAGTGATATTTCTTAACCCTTCCTGTATTGGAAACAATATGAGACTCATATCTGTGCTGCTAATGTTCTATTTCTTAGCTGTACTACACATACAAATCATTATATCATACGTTTATTTTCACTTCAGATTCCCTTTAAACTATTGATTATACTGATATAGGATAAACAGAGGTGCCAGAAAGAATAAAATACACTAAAAAATGTTTAAAACTGGGAGGCAGTGGTGGACTCCCCTCCCAACAGATGACACAATGGGTCTATTTCAACATACACAATTTTATTGGAATTTTACTTCACTTTGTTGCAACGCGTTTCGTGGGTTGGGCCTCTCAGTTTGTGGGTAGAGATATCGCGAACGGTTCCCGAACCGTTCGCCGGGCGAATATCTGTGTGCCCTGTCCTACTTCCGGGTCGCTATGACCCGGAGTACTACGCCTGCGCAGGACCGGCGGTGCGCGTCCTAGAACGCGCTCCTGTTGCCGGGCACTTTCTGCGCATGTGCGTGATGTCATGAGTGACGTCACGCTCATGCCTAGAGTGCCCGGCAATAGCGCAGGGCCAGCGCAGGCGTACTTCTCCGGGTCATAGCGACCCGGAAGTAGTACAGGGCACACAGATATTCGCCCGGCGAACAGTTCGGGCCATCTCTATTTGTGGGCACCTGTGTGATTAATCTATGGATTGTCTCTGTAATAACTGGAGATGACAACCGAGAGTAAAGTTATGGACAAGTCCATCGGTAGGGTCCTCTTTTTTGCCCTATCCATAAACATAAAAATACTGCTCAGTAATTTCCTCCCTGTAGAGATGGGCAGCAGGTAAGTAGGATGGAGAGACTTTAATAGGAGCTCTATGGAGAGCCGGGTCTAGTTACAATGAGGCCCCTGTTTAATTAACCGGGGACCCCCTGATCAACACCCCCCTCCCCCCGGACTGGCATTAGGGGCCACTTTGTTGCTATCACCACCACCAGCCGTGGGGCCCGGGGTTGGCTGCTGCCCCCCCAGATCTACCCCCAACTTTACTGTGGTCCCTGGGCCCCCTGCAAAGTTTTCGGCAGCATAGCAACTCATCTGGCGTGCTCCTATGTTAGTCCTTGGCTCCGTGTGTCCCCGTCTTCATCCGGACAGAAGTGCCTCTCCTGTACAGTACAGCCCTCAACCGTTGCCTGGTAAGCGATCAGCCCGGCGGATCAACTGTGCCAGTACAGCAATTGAAATGCTGATAGACATGAGCTCCGCGCAGCTCTGCCGTTCAGATTCCAAATTACGAGTAAAACTGCCTATAGCCGATGTGCTCCACGTCGTGTTCCAGGTTACTCCAATACTACATTCTTCCGGGTTTAAAGGAAGAAGCATTGGAGAGACGAAACACAATGGAACACGATATGGAACGCAGCGGCAAGAGGGCGGAGAGAGGAGGAGAGGGGAGTGAAGTTTTCACAGGCTGAGGGCTGGAGATGCAGAGCAGCTTGCCTGTGTGTAATGATGACGAGAGGAATATGGCTGCTCTCATTGCATCACAGGAAGAAATAATCATATACTGTTGAAGCTTAAGTTACTTGTTATAGTTAGTTTTTTCAACTCAGGTATGCGTTAACACTCAGTTTTCTTACTCTAAATGCACCTGTCTGACATTGGTCCTTGGTAGGTTTTGGGGCTCCATATCAAAAGAGTGCTTGGGGCCCCATGTGAAACTTGCACCGTTTCCCCAAGCTCCTCAGTTACTCCACTGGGCCATTCCTAGCACTATGCCCCCTGTTGCTAAATTGCTGAATACCCCAAACCTGGACAATATCAGTGCAAACCATGAATACACTATCTGATCTTGAATGGTCAACTTGAGACATGTGATTGGGAAATAGCGTTACTGTCTTCTGAGCAGTCTGGTGATAAGATGTCTGGATCTGAGCTCCCAGGTCTTCCATGGTTCCCATGAGTCATCTGAGGAGGGTTTGTTTTAAGGTTAACTCTTCCAGGTGCTATGATGTCAGCCATACTTGTAATGACTCTAACATGGAAAACCGTGGCCAGAGGAATATCTGCTGCTAGCCAGGAGTAAGTGTCTTGCCAGAAAAATATAATCATTTGGGAGGAATGCAAAAAATATTTGGAAAGGTTCAGAAAAAAATGGATTTATCTACTATATATGGAGATCATAGTCAGGGGCGTAACTAGAAATCACTGGGCCCCCCTGCAAAACTTTGGATGTGGCCCCCCTCCCGCCAACCCACCCCCTGCTTTCTGCACAAGTAAACTGAGAACCAATGTTATTCAATTGCCTAGTGCACACTTGTATGTGTTTTCCCCATGCAGATAAAAACAGACAGCAGTCAATCACTGCACGCATTTTCTCTATCAATCACCTTAGCTTCTGTGATAAATGTGCATTTTTTCATACACATGGCGCGCAGAAAGCAAATACAGAAAACTGACAGACGAGTGTGCTCCCAGCCTCAGCTGTTAAAGTGGACCCAAATTAAAAATACAAGATTTCAGAAATAAAATCTATTTTCTAAATTATAATAATAAATAGCAGCCTTTTTTTTCAGCTGCATGATGACAAATATAAAATATTTGACATTTATTGGAGGAACCCCTCCCTTCCTTTCATATTGCCGGGACAGAATCCAGCAGACTGGTGGAGTAGGTGGTGTGTCTGGCAAAGGAGGAGTTGCTAATGGCTGCCACCTGTATAACCCTAGTTATGGAAAGAGAAGGGTGAAAAGCATGCACTGAAATGCTCATAGGCTTGAAGGAGTGTTTATTTATCTTTGTATGTGTCGGAGTGGTGAAACTACATATTTTTAATTAAAAAAAAATGTTTGGTTTGGGTCCCCTTTAATAAAATTACTGCTAATATTTACTGATATTCTTTGTTTTAAGTGTAAATAGTGTAAATTATCCTAATAAAATATTGGTATGTATTAACAATGTTTTACTACAACTTAAATTAACCCTAATCTCACACAGAACACTCCCCCTCTGATGCCTAACCCTAAAACCGCCCTTCCTGACGCCTTACCCTAAAGTCCCCCTTCTTGATGCCTATCCCTAAAAACACCCTTCTTGATGCCAAACCCTTCAACCCTCCTTCTTGATGCCTAACCCTAAAACCTCCCTCCCTGACGCCTAACCCTAAAAGTCACCTTCCTGATGCCTAAATCTAAAACCCCCCATCCTGATACCTAAACCTAAAACCCTCCTTCCTGAAGCCTAACCCTAAAACCCCCTTCCTGACGCCTAATCCTAAAACCCCCCACCCTGACGTCTAACCCTTAACCCCCCTTCCTGATGCCTAACCCTAAAACCCCTCTTCCAAACACCTAACTCATAAACCGCCCTTCCTGACACCTAACCCTATAACCCCCTTTCCGGACGCCTATCCCTAAAACCCCCCTTCTTAATGCTTAACCTTAAAACCCCTCTTTTTGACGCGTCGCTTAACCCTAAAACCCCCTACCTGATGCCTAACCCTAAAATCCCCCTTCCTGATGCCTAACCCTAAAACCCTTCTTTCTGATGCCTAACCCTAACACCCCCCCCCCCCCCTTCCTGAGTTTAAAGTGAACCTCCAGACTAAAAATCTTACTCAGCAGCACTGAAAAGTCTTGGTGTTTCTTTAATAGTTTCACAGCATCAGAACTTTTCTTACCCAAGCCTCATTTTTTGGCTGCACAGAAGCTAAGCTCCGCCCATCATAGAAATCTGCCCGGGCATTTTTCCCCTGACACTGTGCAAAGCATGAAGGGATTCCTGATGTTGTTGTTCTCATTACCTAGCAACTGGGAGGAGTGATCAGGACACAGGACAGTTGGAACTGTGTCTCATGCTCCCTGTCACCTCCTTTCAAACAAAAAGATGGCTGCCCCCATGAAATCAGTATCACAAACATTTGCCTGTTCTTTTAAAACAGGGTGGGTAAGAGATTATATAACGTAACTTAATGACAGTATGTTTGTTTAGGCTGAAGTTCCTCTTTAAGGTTAATTGCCCATGGGGGGGGGGGGGGGGAAGGTGGGAGGTTAACGTTAGTTGCCCACCGGGGGGAGGCAAAATTAGTTACCCACAGTGGGGGATGGGGGTAAAGGTTAGGCACCACTAGGGGAGGGTTCTGTGAGTAGGGAGGGGTTAGTTCATAGTAAAATATCTGTAAATATTGCCAATATTTTACTAGATGAGTGTAGTAGAATATTGATACATTTTCTATTGATATTCTACTACCGCTATCCTGTGCCATAAACGGGCGTCTTTTTCAAATGTACACGTCTTCTCTCCGTCGGCTGCCTGCAAATAACTGTTTTGCTTGATAAATTGGTAAAGTTTGATTTGCTGCAACTGCTGTTGGAAGTAACTGCAGCGACTTCTCTCTACACCAGTGTTGCTCGCCAATTTTCGACAGTCATTTTTGCATTGAAAATGGCATTTTCGATTTCAAGAAAATTTTGACAAAAATACATTGGAATTTTACAATATGGCAAAAATTCGCGAAAACACAAAAATTCAGTATTTCAACCATTAAAACACAGAAATCATTATTTTTACTGTGGAAGCACAAAGAAAATGTATTTTTATTTAAAACAAAATTGTGAAAGCCTCAAACTTATTACAAAATCATTTTCGATGGCATTTTCACTCGAAAGTCGAATTTCATTTCATTTTCAGGAAACTTCATGCGAAAACAATATTTTTACTCATCACTGCTCTACAAATTATTATTACATAGTTCCTACACTTCGGAGCCGCTCTGTTACGATTACACATACTTTACTCCAGACAGTTTGAGACAGCCCAGATCAGGACGAAACTGCGACAGTCAGCAGGAACTGGCCGCACCAGTCATATCTCGCTTCTCAGCTGCATTCTACATATCCAGAGGCTACTGCCATCTCTCCATACCAAAGATTCCGCAGGTATTCTAGGAAGGATCGCTTTCAGAGAGTCCTCTTGCATTCCGCTTGTTGTCACCTCGGACCGGAGGAAAGATCTGCAGAGAAATGCTGGCTCTCGGAATCTTTCCTTTGTCCTCCTCTGCTTGTGGCCTGTAAAGAAACCCTCTGGAAATCTAGGCAGGTAATTATCCAGGGACAGGTGGATGAGGGGCCCCGGGGGAAAATGAAAGCAGGTCTCTTACATTATGATGTATGTACTGAAGGTTTTCCCTGCATAAATCAAATCACTTATTAATGTAGGTGAAAAAGAATAACAGAAATGTATGTGTATTTAAAAAAAACAAAAAAACACACAACCAAAAAGAAATCAAGCTTATACAGTATACAGTATTTAAAGAGAATCTGTACTGTCCGATTTGTACAATAGAAAACATACCAATCGAGTCACTGTGATCTCCTGGATCCCTCTTTGCCTTTTCCGCCGCTCCCCGCCGCAATCCTGACTTTTAATCGCCAGTTTTAGGCAGTTTTTACAAACAAAAAACATGGCCGCTAACCAGGAAGTGATGTATTGTGCGTGTATATATATATATATATATATATATATATATATATATATATATATATATATATATATATATATATATACTGTATATATATATCTCATGTTACAGTATCAGGGGAGGACTGGGACCTTTTGACCTGGAGGGAAACACAAACTAGAGGCCCGTTTTCACGGCAACTTCAGCCCAAATTACATCACACATGTACTCCATGTGCTATATGCCAGTAGTCACATGGGAAATACAGCAAGGACACATGAGGGACAACATGACAGGTAAAGTATAAATGCACTGGCATTGGGGGGCACATACAATTTTTTGAGTTACAATGGCTCGGGTTTCCGTCACGTTCATCGTTTTTGATTATCGCACTTGATCGACCACATCAGCCCGAGATTTCCCAGCATCTCAGATTCATACATTCAACCAATTTCCACCCAGAATCAAACAGATACTTTCCCACGGACCCTGCAGGCAAGCCTCTGCTTTGCATCATGCTGTGTATATTTACCACCTTGCCCACCCTCTAATTGCTCTGTAATTGGGTGTTTATTTTCCTCAGCCAACTAGCCTAGTGGTTCACATTGCCTTATACAAAATCCTGAATGCAGCAGGCACTGTACCAGCCCTAAATCATTAAATGAGAGGCAGCCTGGGGGGAAATCTCCTCCCATCCCCCCCTGGCCAGTCCTCCCCTGTACAGTGTATACTACAAGTTTTTATTACATAGTGAATTATCTGCACTCCAGTCTGAGATTCTCACAAATTCTCAACATGTAATGCATGCGCCGTTTTCGCTCCATGAGTATGCAACGAAAATGGCACACCAAGAGACACATAACACAGTGCAAAATAACGTCCAATTTCATAACCTACATGCGCTGTGTTAGGGGCACGTTGTGCGACTTTAACGTCGCATCAAACGCAACGTCCCACTGTGAAAGAGGCCTAATAGTTGGAATTTCTTATTGGTGAGGGTCAACCTGTAGTCACTTCCTGACTGAGTCAGGACTGAGTCATCCACTTACATACCTGATATTTAACTCTTTCAGGCAGAGGAAGAAAAAAGTAACACAGGCTAGTTATTAGTGTGCTAGGCACTGTACATACCCATGTCTATTTCACCATGTCACAAGTCACTTCGGGTATCCTTTAAATACCAAATTTGTTACTAGTCTCTGCAAAATAAATTGATGTGAGATACAACCGACTGTAGGTGCCTTGCATGGGGCACCAAAATCACCAGAAATGGCTCTGGACTGAAAGGAGTTTCGAGGTGAACAACCCGTATGCTTTTTTACTGCGCACTGCTGTTTTACTGCAGTACTGCGCATGCGCACAACACTACCGGCATGGGTGGTGCAGACACCCCCCCACACATGCGCACAACACTACCGGCATGGGCGGTGCAGACACGCCCCCAAACATGCGCACAACACTACCGGCATGGGCGGTGCAGACACGCCCCCACGCATGCGCACAACACTACCGGCATGGGCGGTGCAGACACGCCCCCACGCATGCACACAACACTACCGGCATGGGCGGTGCAGACACGCCCCCACGCATGCGCACAACACTACTGGCATGGGCGGTGCAGACACGCCCCCACGCATGCGCACAACACTACCGGCATGGGCGGTGCAGACACGCCCCCACGCATGCGCACAACACTACCGGCATGGACGTGCAGACATGCCCCCACGCATGCGCAGAAGCTGCCAGCCTGATGGCTCGGACGATCCATTACATGCTGACAGCGAGACTCTGGAGAAGACCGCAGCCGCACCGAGAGACACAGACACTTCTAGTGGCTGGAAGAAATCCCAGTTAAGTAAAAAAGCATATGCTTATTTCACCTTTGAACTACTTGAAGTAAGGGCTGGTTCGCACATACATTTTGCTGGCATTTAACATGGCGTTTTAAAAGTAACTTTTTTAGGGATTGAGCACCATCCCATGCAAGAGAATGTGAGCGCTTAGTACGAGCTTTTGATCCCGGCAGTTGATCCCGGCGTCTCGTCTTGTCTCAAAAGCAACATGCAGCTTTAGAAGGCGTTTGCGGTTGCTGGCGTTGCGTTTGAAAGCCAGCAGAAGCCACTGACAGCCACTGAAATCCCAGCCCTTTCCCTATACTTCCTGCAAAAGCCCAGAAAACGCAACGCTCTCCTGAAAGCCAAAACCATTAACATCTTAACTGTTAAACGCTGGCATTCTTGAAAAAAAACAGCGTTTGAATGAGACGCTGAGCAGAAGCTCAGCAGAATCCTGTGTGAACCAGCGCTTATTCTCATGACTGCTCTGACCTGCTAGAGAAGTACAGGATCTTCTCAAAAAATTATATTGTGATAAAGTTCATTATTTTCTGTAATGTACTGATAAACATTAGACTTTCATATATTTTAGATTCATTACACACAACTGAAGTATTTCAAGCCTTTTATTGTTTTAATATTGATGATTTTGGCATACAGCTCATGAAAACCCAAAATTCCTATCTCAAAAAATTAGCATATTTCATCCGACCAATAAATAAAAGTGTTTTTAAAACAAAAAAAGTCAACCTTCAAATAATTATGTTCAGTTATGCACTCAATACTTGGTCTGGAATCCTTTTGCAGAAATGACTGCTTCAATGTGGCGTGGCATGGAGGCAATCAGCCTGTGGCACTGCTCAGGTGTTATGGAGGCCCAGGATGCTTCAATGCGGCGTGGCATGGAGGCAATCAGCCTGTGGCACTGCTCAGGTGTTATGGAGGCCCAGGATGCTTCGATAGCGGCCTTAAGCTCATCCAGAGTGTTGGGTCTTGTGTCTCTCAACTTTCTCTTCACAATATCCCACAGATTCTCTATGGGGTTCAGGTCAGGAGAGTTGGTAGGCCAATTGAGCACAGTAATACCATGGTCAGTAAAGCATTTACCAGTGGTTTTGGCACTGTGAGCAGGTGCCAGGTGGTGCTGAAAAATGAAATCTTCATCTCCATAAAGCTTTTCAGCAGATGGAAGCATGAAGAGCTCCAAAATCTCCTGATAGCTAGCTGCATTGACCCTGCCCTTGATAAAACACAGTGGACCAACACCAGCAGCTGACATGGCACCCCAGACCATAACTGACTGTGGGTACTTGACACTGGACTTCAGGCATTTTGGCATTTCCCTCTCCCCAGTCTTCCTCCAGACTCTGGCACCTTGATTTCCGAATGACATGCAAAAGTTGCTTTCATCCGAAAGAAGTACTTTGGACCACTGAGCAACAGTCCAGTGCTGCTTCTCTGTAGCCCAGGTCAGGCGCTTCTGCCGCTGTTTCTGGTTCAAAACAGGCGTGACCTGGGGAATGCGGCACCTGTAGCCCATTTCCTGCACACGCCTGTACACGGTGGCTCTGGATGTTTCTACTCCAGACTCAGTCCACTGCTTCCGCAGGTCCCCCAAGGTCTGGAATCTGTCCTTCTCCACAATCTTCCTCAGGGTCTGTTCACCTCTTCTCGTTGTGCAGCGTTTTCTGCCACACTTTTTCCTTCCCACAGACTTCCCACTGAGGTGCCTTGATACAGCACTCTGGGAACAGCCTATTCATTCAGAAATTTCTTTCTGTGTCTTACCTCTTGCTTGAGGGTGTCAATGATGGCCTTCTGGACAGCAGTCAGGTCGGCAGTCTTACCCATGATTGCGATCTTGAGTAATGAACCAGGCTGGGAGTTTGTAAAAGCCTCAGGAATCTTTTGCAGGTGTTTAGAGTTAATTAGTTGATTCAGATGATTAGGTTAATAGCTCGTTTAGAGAACCTTTTCATGATATGCTAATTTTTTGAGATATGAATTTTGGGTTTTCATGAGCTGTATGCCAAAATCATGAATGTTTAAACAATAAAAGGCCTGAACTACTTCAGTTGTGTGTAATGAATCTAAAATATATGAAAGTCTAATGTTTATCAGTACATTACAGAAAATAACGAACTTTATCACAATAAGCTAATTTTTTGAGAAGGACCTGCATAGTTAAGTTTTTGCAATGCCTAAGCAACTAATCTCTCCAGAAGTGAAGGTTACAGATCCCTGAAGACATCTGACATCCTTTTAGTGTGAATGACATCATACCATCCTATATTTTAACTACCAAAAGTTTCTGTAGAGCGCTTGGTAAGTCTAAACAGAAAACGCCTGCAATGAATAGGCATCCTTGCAGAATCCCGAACATTTGTAGCAGTGACATCATGTCTGCACCAATGTGTCATCAGCGATGACATCATGTCTGCATCAGTGTGTCATCAGCGGTTCTGTCCATCTGATCTTGACTTCCAGAAACCGTGTGAATTCTCTCAACCAAGCCCACCACTCTGGGACTGATCTCTGAACGCTGGAGGAAAATCAAAGGCATTGACCATGATCAGCTGGTGATTCACTTTCTGCAAATAATGAATCTTGGAATGTGATTGGCTGCTGGAGAAGGGCCACTTCCCTTTAAGGTGTTCCTAGACCTCTGTAGCTAAAGGTCTTCAACTTTGGTGAGTGTTGGACCTGTGGGGGAGACCTTCTGAGGTGGTGGAGTGAGCTCACTGCACTACCTTAAAGAGACTCTGTAACAACAAAAACCTCCCCTGGGGGGTACTCACCTCGGGTGGGGGAAGCCTCCGGATCCTAATGAGGCTTCCCACGCCGTCCTCTGTCCCACGGGGGTCTCGCCGCAGCCCTCCGAACAGCCGGCGACTGTGCCGACTGTCAGTTCAATATTTACCTTTGCTGGCTCCAGCGGGGGCGCTGTGGCGACTTTCGGCACGGAAATAGACGGAAATACCCGATCTCCGTCGGGTCCGCTCTACTGCGCAGGCGCCGGAAACTTGCGCCTGCGCAGTAGAGCAGACCCGACGGCGATCGGGTATTTCCGCCTACTTCGGCGCCGAGAGGCATCAGAGCGCCTGCGCAGGAGCCAGGAAGGTAAATATTGCGTCACCGCTGCACGGAGGGCTACAGCGAGACCCCCGAGGGACGCAGGACGGCGTGGGAAGCCTCATTAGGATCCTGAGGCTTCCCCCACCCGAGGTGAGTACCCCCCAGGGGCCGTTTTGTCGTTACAGTTCCTCTTTAAGTTTGGACATTGATGTGGAACATTTTGGCTTCTTTGTGGAAATGATTCTGAAAATAGAAAGTGCCTATCAGGAATTGCTAACTAGGGCTGCTCAAATCCGAAACCGGGAGACATCCGGATAGTTCTATCCAGATATCTCCCAGTAAACCTGTGCGGGGGGGGGGGGGTCAATCTTACCTGTCTGACGTCTTCTTCGTCCGTCCCTCCCTCCCTTCCTCCCACGATGCGCTCCACGCGCATCACGTGATTACAAACACTTCCTCCTTCAACCCGGAAGGAGGAAGTGTTTGTAATCACGTGACCGCCGCTTGGACCGCATCGTGGGAGGCGCCGAGGGACGGACGAAGAAGACGTCAGACAGGTAAGATTGACCCCCCCCCCGCACAGGTTTACTGGGAGATATCTGGATAGAACTATCCGGATGTCTCCCGGTTTTGGATTTGAGCAGCACTGTTGCTCACACTAAGTGCGATTTCAGCTCTATTTTTTTAGCGCTGAAGCGCAAATGCAATGTTAGCTGAGTGTTCTCACATAGGCGATGAGCTTTCTAGCCAATCGCAAACGCAGATCCTGCACCATTTTCTGAGCGTTTGCGATTGAATAGAAAGTATAGGGAAATTGCAAAGTGATTTGAATTGCGATTTCCCATTCCCAAGCGCTTTCATGAATAAGTACATTGTATTTATTAATTTCCGGGTCAAAGAGTTCACTTCCTGATTGATGTCAGGAAGTAAAAAAAATCATTGCTGCACAAAAGTGCTTATAAAAGTGTTTTTCTAAGCGAAAATCAATCAGAAAACGCTTGTAAAAGCGCTTCAAAAATAGCCCTATAAATCGCTCAGCACTTGCGATAGCGCTACCGATTTATAATGTGAACAAGGGCTGAAAGAGACATCCATCTGTGATCCATAGCGCACCCTGGACTGATCGTTTATACTGATGATTTTTTGTACTGTTTTGTATAAATCTATGTTCCATTGGTAGAATAATCTCTTGGTATTTGTACGATTGAATATTGAACCATGGCTGGGCTGTGGAAACAATTGTTGCCTTTTATGTAAATTACACTGAGAAATCTTTTAGGGCCCATTCACAGTAGAAGCACTTTTCTGAGCATTTTGCGATTGATTGCGTACCCGATCGCAAAATCGATGCAATTTTTACTGCAATTTTAATTAAAGTGAATGTGAGCATTTTAAAAAATGCTAATCAATCGCAAAACACTCCAAAAAGCGCTTCTGGTGTGAATCGGCCCTTAGAAAATACAAGCCTAAAGCCACACATATTCAATTTTGATTGGCCAATCACTGGACTCCTCCAAGTAGTATGAGCGCTTACTTACACAATCTATTCATAGTATTTAACATCCGTTGGCCCTTGTGCTAGCCTACATGGAAGTGGTAAGATTGGCCAATCATTGCCTGTTGGTCAATCAAAATTGTGCAGGCCAGCACTCCCAGCCTGTGTGCTTCTCTCAGATCAGATTACGCTGTGCTGGGCTGATTAGTCCTCTCAAGGGAATCAGCTACCTCCTGGTGTGGATTCCTTTGTTCACCTGAGCACCTATGTCGGAGGAGACAGAATCTGAGATACACATAATCACTTTGGGCCCTTTTCCACTAGCAATCGCTAGCGTTCACGCTGAACGCTAGCGATTGCTGAATCGCAATTACCGGCGATTCCCCGACGTTCGCGGCCGCGATTTTGCTATGCTATGCACTGCATAGCAAAATCGCGGCAATTATCGCTCCGCCGCGCGTTCGCGTTCCCGGCAAAAACGAATCGCGGTAGTGGAAATGACCTACCGCGATTCCTATGTTAAAAAGCAAACTGTAGCGATTGTAAAATCGCTAGCGGTTTGCGTTTTTGCGATTCAGTTTGCGCTGGTGGAAAAGGGCCCTTATAAAAACAATCAGAGGGACAGTTAGCTGGGCCCCCCCTCCCCCAATTTAGAATGATAGCACAGCACCAACAATTTACACCACGCGTATTAGCCACAGTGCGCCCCCCCCCCCCAAAAAAAAGCCCTCAGACTCCGTATAGGTAGGTAGCCAGGTATAGCTGCCCCCAGTATAGGATCTCATCTCATGTGTAGGTGCCCTCAATATAGGCTGCCAAGCATAGGTGCCCTCAGTATAGGAAGTGAGGTGTAGGTGCCCTCAGTATAGACAACCAGCTATAGGCGCCCCCTTGGAAGCCGGCGCCCTGAGCGATCGCTCCGGTCGCTCAGGTCAAAGGCCGGCTATGCCCGCCGGCGGCTACTTCCGGGTTCGGTGACAGCCACCGACAGGCTGGGAACGCGAGTGATTTTCCACGTTCCCAGCCGCTATACCACCCTCTATGCTGCTATAGCGTATAACATATACGCTATAGCAGCATAGAGGGTGATATAGCGGCTGGGAACGCGGAGAATCACTCACATTCCCAGCCTGTTGGCGGCGGGGACAGGACGATCGGAGCGGGGCTGCGAGGGCACCATCCAGCTTCAGGGGGCTGAGGGATGCCCCGGGTGAGTACAGATCGGCAGGGACAGGACGATCGGAGCGGGGCAGCGAGGGCACCATCCAGCTTCAGGGGGCTGAGGGATACCCCGGGTGAGTACAGATCGGCGGGGACAGGACGATCGGAGCGGGGCTGTGAGGGCACCATCCAGCTTCAGGGGGCTGAGGGATGCTCCGGGTGAGTACAGATCGGCGGGGACAGGACGATCGGAGCGGGGCTGCGAGGGCACCATACAGCTTCAGGGGGCTGAGGGATGCTCCGGGTGAGTACAGATCGGCGGGGACAGGACGATCGGAGCGGGGCTGCGAGGGCACCATCCAGCTTCAGGGGGCTGAGGGATGCTCCGGGTGAGTACAGATCGGCGGGGACAGGAGGATCGGAGCGGGGCTGCGAGGGCACCATCCAGCTTCAGGGGGCTGAGGGATGCTCCGGGTGAGTACAGATCGGCGGGGACAGGACGATCGGAGCGGGGCTGCGAGGGCACCATACAGCTTCAGGGGGCTGAGGGATGCTCCGGGTGAGTACAGATCGGCGGGGACAGGACGATCGGAGCGGGGCTGCGAGGGCACCATACAGCTTCAGGGGGCTGAGGGATGCTCCGGGTGAGTACAGATCGGCAGGGACAGGACGATCGGAGCGGGGCTGCGAGGGCACCATCCAGCTTCAGGGGGCTGAGGGATGCCCCGGGTGAGTACAGATCGGCGGGGACAGGAGGATCGGAGCGGGGCTGTGAGGGCACCATCCAGCTTCAGGGGGCTGAGGGATGCTCCGGGTGAGTACAGATCGGCGGGGACAGGACGATCGGAGCGGGGCTGCGAGGGCACCATCCAGCTTCAGGGGGCTGAGGGATACCCCGGGTGAGTACAGATCGGCGGGGACAGGACGATCGGAGCGGGGCTGCGAGGGCACCATACAGCTTCAGGGGGCTGAGGGATGCCCCGGGTGAGTACAGATCGGCGGGGACAGGACGATCGGAGCGGGGCTGCGAGGGCACCATACAGCTTCAGGGGGCTGAGGGATGCCCCGGGTGAGTACAGATCGGCGGGGACAGGAGGATCGGAGCGGGGCTGCGAGGGCACCATCCAGCTTCAGGGGGCTGAGGGATGCTCCGGGTGAGTACAGATCGGCGGGGACAGGACGATCGGAGCGGGGCTGCGAGGGCACCATCCAGCTTCAGGGGGCTGAGGGATACCCCGGGTGAGTACAGATCGGCGGGGACAGGACGATCGGAGCCGGGCTGCGAGGGCACCATACAGCTTCAGGGGGCTGAGGGATGCTCCAGGTGAGTACAGATCGGCGGGGACAGGACGATCGGAGCGGGGCTGCGAGGGCACCATCCAGCTTCAGGGGGCTGAGGGATGCTCCGGGTGAGTACAGATCGGCGGGGACAGGACGATCGGAGCGGGGCTGCGAGGGCACCATACAGCTTCAGGGGGCTGAGGGATGCTCCGGGTGAGTACAGATCGGCGGGGACAGGAGGATCGGAGCGGGGCTGCGAGGGCACCATACAGCTTCAGGGGGCTGAGGGATGCTCCGGGTGAGTACAGATCGGCGGGGACAGGACGATCGGAGCGGGGCTGCGAGGGCACCATACAGCTTCAGGGGGCTGAGGGATGCTCCGGGTGAGTACAGATCGGCGGGGACAGGACGATCGGAGCGGGGCTGCGAGGGCACCATACAGCTTCAGGGGGCTGAGGGATGCTCCGGGTGAGTACAGATCGGCGGGGACAGGACGATCGGAGCGGGGCTGCGAGGGCACCATACAGCTTCAGGGGGCTGAGGGATGCTCCGGGTGAGTACAGATCGGCGGGGACAGGACGATCGGAGCGGGGCTGTGAGGGCACCATACCGCTTCAGGGGGCTGAGGGATGCTTCGGGTGAGTACAGATCGGCGGGGACAGGACGATCGGAGCGAGGCTGCGAGGGCACCATACAGCTTCAGGGGGCTGAGGGATGCTTCGGGTGAGTACAGATCGGCGGGAACAGGACGATCAGAGCGGGGCTGCGAGGGCACCATACAGCTTCAGGGGGCTGAGGGATGCTCCGGGTGAGTACAGATCGGCTTGGACAGGACGATCGGAGCGGGGCTGCGAGGGCACCATACAGCTTCAGGGGGCTGAGGGATGCCCCGGGTGAGTACAGATCGGCGGGGACAGGACGATCGGAGCGGGGCTGCGAGGGCACCATACAGCTTCAGGGGGCTGAGGGATGCTCCGGGTGAGTACAGATCGGCTTGGACAGGACGATCGGAGCGGGGCTGCGAGGGCACCATACAGCTTCAGGGGGCTGAGGGATGCCCCGGGTGAGTACAGATCGGCGGGGACAGGACGATCGGAGCGGGGCTGCGAGGGCACCATACAGCTTCAGGGGGCTGAGGGATGCTCCGGGTGAGTACAGATCGGCGGGGACAGGAGGATCGGAGCGGGGCTGTGAGGGCACCATCCAGCTTCAGGGGGCTGAGGGATGCTCCGGGTGAGTACAGATCGGCGGGGACAGGACGATCGGATCGGGGCTGCGAGGGCACCATACAGCTTCAGGGGGCTGAGGGATGCCCCGGGTGAGTACAGATCGGCGGGGACAGGACGATCGGATCGGGGCTGCGAGGGCACCATCCAGCTTCAGGGGGCTGAGGGATGCTCCGGGTGAGTACAGATCGGCGGGGACAGGAGGATCGGAGCGGGGCTGCGAGGGCACCATACAGCTTCAGGGGGCTGAGGGATGCCCCGGGTGAGTACAGATCGGCGGGGACAGGAGGATCGGAGCGGGGCTGCGAGGGCACCATACAGCTTCAGGGGGCTGAGGGATGCTCCGGGTGAGTACAGATCGGCGGGGACAGGACGATCGGAGCGGGGCTGCGAGGGCACCATCCAGCTTCAGGGGGCTGAGGGATACCCCGGGTGAGTACAGATCGGCGGGGACAGGACGATCGGAGCGGGGCTGCGAGGGCACCATCCAGCTTCAGGGGGCTGAGGGATGCCCCGGGTGAGTACAGATCGGCGGGGACAGGACGATCGGAGCGGGGCTGCGAGGGCACCATACAGCTTCAGGGGGCTGAGGGATGCCCCGGGTGAGTACAGATCGGCGGGGACAGGATGATCGGAGCGGGGCTGCGAGGGCACCATCCAGCTTCAGGGGGCTGAGGGATGCTCCGGGTGAGTACAGATCGGCGGGGACAGGAGGATCGGAGCGGGGCTGCGAGGGCACCATACAGCTTCAGGGGGCTGAGGGATGCTCCGGGTGAGTACAGATCGGCGGGGACAGGACGATCGGAGCGGGGCTGTGAGGGCACCATACAGCTTCAGGGGGCTGAGGGATGCTCCGGGTGAGTACAGATCGGCGGGGACAGGACGATCGGAGCGGGGCTGCGAGGGCACCATACAGCTTCAGGGGGCTGAGGGATGCTCCGGGTGAGTACAGATCGGCGGGGACAGGAGGATCGGAGCGGGGCTGCGAGGGCACCATACAGCTTCAGGGGGCTGAGGGATGCTCCGGGTGAGTACAGATCGGCGGGGACAGGACGATCGGAGCGGGGCTGCGAGGGCACCATACAGCTTCAGGGGGCTGAGGGATGCTTCGGGTGAGTACAGATCGGCGGGGACAGGAGGATCGGAGCGGGGCTGCGAGGGCACCATCCAGCTTCAGGGGGCTGAGGGATGCCCCGGGTGAGTACAGATCGGCGGGGACAGGAGGATCGGAGCGGGGCTGTGAGGGCACCATACAGCTTCAGGGGGCTGAGGGATGCTCCAGGTGAGTACAGATCGGCGGGGACAGGACGATCGGAGCGGGGCTGCGAGGGCACCATACAGCTTCAGGGGGCTGAGGGATGCTCCAGGTGAGTACAGATCGGCGGGGACAGGACGATCGGAGCGGGGCTGCGAGGGCACCATACAGCTTCAGGGGGCTGAGGGATGCTCCGGGTGAGTACAGATCGGCGGGGACAGGAGGATCGGAGCGGGGCTGCGAGGGCACCATACAGCTTCAGGGGGCTGAGGGATGCCCCGGGTGAGTACAGATCGGCGGGGACAGGAGGATCGGAGCGGGGCTGTGAGGGCACCATACAGCTTCAGGGGGCTGAGGGATGCTCCGGGTGAGTACAGATCGGCGGGGACAGGAGGATCGGAGCGGGGCTGTGAGGGCACCATACAGCTTCAGGGGGCTGAGGGATGCTCCGGGTGAGTACAGATCGGCGGGGACAGGAGGATCGGAGCGGGGCTGCGAGGGCACCATCCAGCTTCAGGGGGCTGAGGGATGCCCCGGGTGAGTACAGATCGGCGGGGACAGGAGGATCGGAGCGGGGCTGTGAGGGCACCATACAGCTTCAGGGGGCTGAGGGATGCTCCAGGTGAGTACAGATCGGCGGGGACAGGACGATCGGAGCGGGGCTGCGAGGGCACCATACAGCTTCAGGGGGCTGAGGGATGCTCCAGGTGAGTACAGATCGGCGGGGACAGGAGGATCGGAGCCGGGCTGCGAGGGCACCATACAGCTTCAGGGGGCTGAGGGATGCCCCGGGTGAGTACAGATCGGCGGGGACAGGACGATCGGAGCGGGGCTGCGAGGGCACCATACAGCTTCAGGGGGCTGAGGGATGCTCCGGGTGAGTACAGATCGGCGGGGACAGGACGATCGGAGCGGGGCTGCGAGGGCACCATACAGCTTCAGGGGGCTGAGGGATGCTCCAGGTGAGTACAGATCGGCGGGGACAGGACGATCAGAGCGGGGCTGCGAGGGCACCATACAGCTTCAGGGGGCTGAGGGATGCTCCGGGTGAGTACAGATCGGCGGGGACAGGACGATCGGAGCGGGGCTGCGAGGGCACCATACAGCTTCAGGGGGCTGAGGGATGCCCCGGGTGAGTACAGATCGGCGGGGACAGGACGATCGGAGCGGGGCTGCGAGGGCACCATACAGCTTCAGGGGGCTGAGGGATGCCCCGGGTGAGTACAGATCGGCGGGGACAGGACGATCGGAGCGGGGCTGCGAGGGCACCATACAGCTTTAGGGGGCTGAGGGATGCTCCGGGTGAGTACAGATCGGCGGGGACAGGACGATCGGAGCGGGGCTGCGAGGGCACCATACAGCTTCAGGGGGCTGAGGGATGCCCCGGGTGAGTACAGATCGGCGGGGACAGGACGATCGGAGCGGGGCTGCGAGGGCACCATACAGCTTCAGGGGGCTGAGGGATGCTCCGGGTGAGTACAGATCGGCGGGGACAGGACGATCGGAGCGGGGCTGCGAGGGCACCATCCAGCTTCAGGGGGCTGAGGGATGCTCCGGGTGAGTACAGATCGGCGGGGACAGGACGATCAGAGCGGGGCTGCGAGGGCACCATACAGCTTCAGGGGGCTGAGGGATGCTCCGGGTGAGTACAGATCGGCGGGGACAGGACGATCGGAGCGGGGCTGCGAGGGCACCATACAGCTTCAGGGGGCTGAGGGATGCTCCGGGTGAGTACAGATCGGCGGGGACAGGACGATCGGAGCGGGGCTGCGAGGGCACCATACAGCTTCAGGGGGCTGAGGGATGCTCCGGGTGAGTACAGATCGGCGGGGACAGGAGGATCAGAGCGGGGCTGCGAGGGCACCATACAGCTTCAGGGGGCTGAGGGATGCTCCGGGTGAGTACAGATCGGCGGGGACAGGAGGATCGGAGCGGGGCTGCGAGGGCACCATACAGCTTCAGGGGGCTGAGGGATGCTCCGGGTGAGTACAGATCGGCGGGGACAGGACGATCGGAGCGGGGCTGCGAGGGCACCATACAGCTTCAGGGGGCTGAGGGATGCTCCAGGTGAGTACAGATCGGCGGGGACAGGACGATCAGAGCGGGGCTGCGAGGGCACCATACAGCTTCAGGGGGCTGAGGGATGCTCCGGGTGAGTACAGATCGGCGGGGACAGGACGATCGGAGCGGGGCTGCGAGGGCACCATACAGCTTCAGGGGGCTGAGGGATGCCCCGGGTGAGTACAGATCGGCGGGGACAGGACGATCGGAGCGGGGCTGCGAGGGCACCATACAGCTTCAGGGGGCTGAGGGATGCCCCGGGTGAGTACAGATCGGCGGGGACAGGACGATCGGAGCGGGGCTGCGAGGGCACCATCCAGCTTCAGGGGGCTGAGGGATGCTCCGGGTGAGTACAGATCGGCGGGGACAGGACGATCGGAGCGGGGCTGCAAGGGCACCATCCAGCTTCAGGGGGCTGAGGGATGCTCCAGGTGAGTACAGATCGGCGGGGACAGGACGATCGGAGCGGGGCTGCGAGGGCACCATACAGCTTCAGGGGGCTGAGGGATGCCCCGGGTGAGTACAGATCGGCAGGGACAGGACGATCGGAGCGGGGCTGCGAGGGCACCATCCAGCTTCAGGGGGCTGAGGGATGCCCCGGGTGAGTACAGACCGGCGGGGACAGGACGATCGGAGCGGGGCTGCGAGGGCACCATACAGCTTCAGGGGGCTGAGGGATGCCCCGGGTGAGTACAGATCGGCGGGGACAGGACGATCGGAGCCGGGCTGCGAGGGCACCATCCAGCTTCAGGGGGCTGAGGGATGCTCCGGGTGAGTACAGATCGGCGGGGACAGGACGATCGGAGCCGGGCTGCGAGGGCACCATACAGCTTCAGGGGGCTGAGGGATGCTTCGGGTGAGTACAGATCGGCGGGGACAGGAGGATCGGAGCGGGGCTGCGAGGGCACCATACAGCTTCAGGGGGCTGAGGGATGCTCCGGGTGAGTACAGATCGGCGGGGACAGGAGGATCGGAGCGGGGCTGCGAGGGCACCATACAGCTTCAGGGGGCTGAGGGATGCTTCGGGTGAGTACAGATCGGCGGGGACAGGAGGATCGGAGCGGGGCTGCGAGGGCACCATACAGCTTCAGGGGGCTGAGGGATGCTCCGGGTGAGTACAGATCGGCGGGGACAGGAGGATCGGAGCCGGGCTGCGAGGGCACCATCCAGCTTCAGGGGGCTGAGGGATGCTCCGGGTGAGTACAGATCGGCGGGGACAGGACGATCGGAGCGGGGCTGCGAGGGCACCATACAGCTTCAGGGGGCTGAGGGATGCTCCGGGTGAGTACAGATCGGCGGGGACAGGAGGATCGGAGCGGGGCTGTGAGGGCACCATACAGCTTCAGGGGGCTGAGGGATGCCCCGGGTGAGTACAGATCGGCGGGGACAGGAGGATCGGAGCGGGGCTGTGAGGGCACCATACAGCTTCAGGGGGCTGAGGGATGCTCCGGGTGAGTACAGATCGGCGGGGACAGGAGGATCGGAGCGGGGCTGTGAGGGCACCATACAGCTTCAGGGGGCTGAGGGATGCTCCGGGTGAGTACAGATCGGCGGGGACAGGAGGATCGGGGCTGCGAGGGCACCATCCAGCTTCAGGGGGCTGAGGGATGCCCCGGGTGAGTACAGATCGGCGGGGACAGGAGGATCGGAGCGGGGCTGTGAGGGCACCATACAGCTTCAGGGGGCTGAGGGATGCTCCAGGTGAGTACAGATCGGCGGGGACAGGACGATCGGAGCGGGGCTGCGAGGGCACCATACAGCTTCAGGGGGCTGAGGGATGCTCCAGGTGAGTACAGATCGGCGGGGACAGGACGATCGGAGCGGGGCTGCGAGGGCACCATACAGCTTCAGGGGGCTGAGGGATGCTTCGGGTGAGTACAGATCGGCGGGGACAGGAGGATCGGAGCGGGGCTGCGAGGGCACCATCCAGCTTCAGGGGGCTGAGGGATGCCCCGGGTGAGTACAGATCGGCGGGGACAGGAGGATCGGAGCGGGGCTGTGAGGGCACCATACAGCTTCAGGGGGCTGAGGGATGCTCCAGGTGAGTACAGATCGGCGGGGACAGGACGATCGGAGCGGGGCTGCGAGGGCACCATACAGCTTCAGGGGGCTGAGGGATGCTCCAGGTGAGTACAGATCGGCGGGGACAGGACGATCGGAGCGGGGCTGCGAGGGCACCATACAGCTTCAGGGGGCTGAGGGATGCTCCGGGTGAGTACAGATCGGCGGGGACAGGAGGATCGGAGCGGGGCTGTGAGGGCACCATACAGCTTCAGGGGGCTGAGGGATGCTCCGGGTGAGTACAGATCGGCGGGGACAGGAGGATCGGAGCGGGGCTGTGAGGGCACCATACAGCTTCAGGGGGCTGAGGGATGCTCCGGGTGAGTACAGATCGGCGGGGACAGGAGGATCGGAGCGGGGCTGCGAGGGCACCATCCAGCTTCAGGGGGCTGAGGGATGCCCCGGGTGAGTACAGATCGGCGGGGACAGGAGGATCGGAGCGGGGCTGTGAGGGCACCATACAGCTTCAGGGGGCTGAGGGATGCTCCAGGTGAGTACAGATCGGCGGGGACAGGACGATCGGAGCGGGGCTGCGAGGGCACCATACAGCTTCAGGGGGCTGAGGGATGCTCCGGGTGAGTACAGATCGGCGGGGACAGGACGATCGGAGCGGGGCTGCGAGGGCACCATACAGCTTCAGGGGGCTGAGGGATGCTCCGGGTGAGTACAGATCGGCGGGGACAGGACGATCGGAGCGGGGCTGCGAGGGCACCATACAGCTTCAGGGGGCTGAGGAATGCCCCGGGTGAGTACAGATCGGCGGGGACAGGAGGATCGGAGCGGGGCTGCGAGGGCACCATACAGCTTCAGGGGGCTGAGGGATGCTCCGGGTGAGTACAGATCGGCGGGGACAGGAGGATCGGAGCGGGGCTGCGAGGGCACCATACAGCTTCAGGGGGCTGAGGGATGCTCCGGGTGAGTACAGATCGGCGGGGACAGGACGATCGGAGCGGGGCTGCGAGGGCACCATACAGCTTCAGGGGGCTGAGGGATGCTCCGGGTGAGTACAGATCGGCGGGGACAGGAGGATCGGAGCGGGGCTGTGAGGGCACCATACAGCTTCAGGGGGCTGAGGGATGCTCCGGGTGAGTACAGATCGGCGGGGACAGGAGGATCGGAGCGGGGCTGTGAGGGCACCATACAGCTTCAGGGGGCTGAGGGATGCTCCGGGTGAGTACAGATCGGCGGGGACAGGAGGATCGGAGCGGGGCTGCGAGGGCACCATCCAGCTTCAGGGGGCTGAGGGATGCCCCGGGTGAGTACAGATCGGCGGGGACAGGAGGATCGGAGCGGGGCTGTGAGGGCACCATACAGCTTCAGGGGGCTGAGGGATGCTCCAGGTGAGTACAGATCGGCGGGGACAGGACGATCGGAGCGGGGCTGCGAGGGCACCATACAGCTTCAGGGGGCTGAGGGATGCTCCAGGTGAGTACAGATCGGCGGGGACAGGAGGATCGGAGCCGGGCTGCGAGGGCACCATACAGCTTCAGGGGGCTGAGGGATGCCCCGGGTGAGTACAGATCGGCGGGGACAGGACGATCGGAGCGGGGCTGCGAGGGCACCATACAGCTTCAGGGGGCTGAGGGATGCTCCGGGTGAGTACAGATCGGCGGGGACAGGACGATCGGAGCGGGGCTGCGAGGGCACCATACAGCTTCAGGGGGCTGAGGGATGCTCCAGGTGAGTACAGATCGGCGGGGACAGGACGATCAGAGCGGGGCTGCGAGGGCACCATACAGCTTCAGGGGGCTGAGGGATGCTCCGGGTGAGTACAGATCGGCGGGGACAGGACGATCGGAGCGGGGCTGCGAGGGCACCATACAGCTTCAGGGGGCTGAGGGATGCCCCGGGTGAGTACAGATCGGCGGGGACAGGACGATCGGAGCGGGGCTGCGAGGGCACCATACAGCTTCAGGGGGCTGAGGGATGCCCCGGGTGAGTACAGATCGGCGGGGACAGGACGATCGGAGCGGGGCTGCGAGGGCACCATACAGCTTTAGGGGGCTGAGGGATGCTCCGGGTGAGTACAGATCGGCGGGGACAGGACGATCGGAGCGGGGCTGCGAGGGCACCATACAGCTTCAGGGGGCTGAGGGATGCCCCGGGTGAGTACAGATCGGCGGGGACAGGACGATCGGAGCGGGGCTGCGAGGGCACCATACAGCTTCAGGGGGCTGAGGGATGCTCCGGGTGAGTACAGATCGGCGGGGACAGGAGGATCGGAGCGGGGCTGCGAGGGCACCATACAGCTTCAGGGGCTGAGGGATGCCCCGGGTGAGTACAGACCGGCGGGGACAGGACGATCGGAGCGGGGCTGCGAGGGCACCATACAGCTTCAGGGGGCTGAGGGATGCTCCGGGTGAGTACAGATCGGCGGGGACAGGACGATCGGAGCGGGGCTGCGAGGGCACCATACAGCTTCAGGGGGCTGAGGGATGCTCCGGGTGAGTACAGATCGGCGGGGACAGGAGGATCAGAGCGGGGCTGCGAGGGCACCATACAGCTTCAGGGGGCTGAGGGATGCTCCGGGTGAGTACAGATCGGCGGGGACAGGAGGATCGGAGCGGGGCTGCGAGGGCACCATACAGCTTCAGGGGGCTGAGGGATGCCCCGGGTGAGTACAGATCGGCGGGGACAGGACGATCGGAGCGGGGCTGCGAGGGCACCATACAGCTTCAGGGGGCTGAGGGATGCCCCGGGTGAGTACAGATCGGCGGGGACAGGACGATCGGAGCGGGGCTGCGAGGGCACCATACAGCTTCAGGGGGCTGAGGGATGCCCCGGGTGAGTACAGATCGGCGGGGACAGGACGATCGGAGCGGGGCTGCGAGGGCACCGTACAGCTTCAGGGGGCTGAGGGATGCTCCGGGTGAGTACAGATCGGCGGGGACAGGACGATCGGAGCGGGGCTGCGAGGGCACCATACAGCTTCAGGGGGCTGAGGGATGCTCCGGGTGAGTACAGATCGGCGGGGACAGGACGATCGGAGCGGGGCTGCGAGGGCACCATCCAGCTTCAGGGGGCTGAGGGATGCCCCGGGTGAGTACAGATCGGCGGGGACAGGACGATCGGAGCGGGGCTGCGAGGGCACCATCCAGCTTCAGGGGGCTGAGGGATGCTCCGGGTGAGTACAGATCGGCGGGGACAGGACGATCGGAGCGGGGCTGCGAGGGCACCATCCAGCTTCAGGGGGCTGAGGGATGCTCCAGGTGAGTACAGATCGGCGGGGACAGGACGATCGGAGCGGGGCTGCGAGGGCACCATACAGCTTCAGGGGGCTGAGGGATGCCCCGGGTGAGTACAGATCGGCAGGGACAGGACGATCGGAGCGGGGCTGCGAGGGCACCATCCAGCTTCAGGGGGCTGAGGGATGCCCCGGGTGAGTACAGACCGGCGGGGACAGGACGATCGGAGCCGGGCTGCGAGGGCACCATCCAGCTTCAGGGGGCTGAGGGATGCTCCGGGTGAGTACAGATCGGCGGGGACAGGACGATCGGAGCCGGGCTGCGAGGGCACCATACAGCTTCAGGGGGCTGAGGGATGCTTCGGGTGAGTACAGATCGGCGGGGACAGGAGGATCGGAGCGGGGCTGCGAGGGCACCATACAGCTTCAGGGGGCTGAGGGATGCTCCGGGTGAGTACAGATCGGCGGGGACAGGAGGATCGGAGCGGGGCTGCGAGGGCACCATACAGCTTCAGGGGGCTGAGGGATGCTTCGGGTGAGTACAGATCGGCGGGGACAGGAGGATCGGAGCGGGGCTGCGAGGGCACCATACAGCTTCAGGGGGCTGAGGGATGCTCCGGGTGAGTACAGATCGGCGGGGACAGGAGGATCGGAGCCGGGCTGCGAGGGCACCATCCAGCTTCAGGGGGCTGAGGGATGCTCCGGGTGAGTACAGATCGGCGGGGACAGGACGATCGGAGCGGGGCTGCGAGGGCACCATACAGCTTCAGGGGGCTGAGGGATGCTCCGGGTGAGTACAGATCGGCGGGGACAGGAGGATCGGAGCGGGGCTGTGAGGGCACCATACAGCTTCAGGGGGCTGAGGGATGCCCCGGGTGAGTACAGATCGGCGGGGACAGGAGGATCGGAGCGGGGCTGTGAGGGCACCATACAGCTTCAGGGGGCTGAGGGATGCTCCGGGTGAGTACAGATCGGCGGGGACAGGAGGATCGGAGCGGGGCTGTGAGGGCACCATACAGCTTCAGGGGGCTGAGGGATGCTCCGGGTGAGTACAGATCGGCGGGGACAGGAGGATCGGAGCGGGGCTGCGAGGGCACCATCCAGCTTCAGGGGGCTGAGGGATGCCCCGGGTGAGTACAGATCGGCGGGGACAGGAGGATCGGAGCGGGGCTGTGAGGGCACCATACAGCTTCAGGGGGCTGAGGGATGCTCCAGGTGAGTACAGATCGGCGGGGACAGGACGATCGGAGCGGGGCTGCGAGGGCACCATACAGCTTCAGGGGGCTGAGGGATGCTCCAGGTGAGTACAGATCGGCGGGGACAGGACGATCGGAGCGGGGCTGCGAGGGCACCATACAGCTTCAGGGGGCTGAGGGATGCTTCGGGTGAGTACAGATCGGCGGGGACAGGACGATCGGAGCGGGGCTGCAAGGGCACCATACAGCTTCAGGGGGCTGAGGGATGCTCCGGGTGAGTACAGATCGGCGGGGACAGGAGGATCGGAGCGGGGCTGCGAGGGCACCATACAGCTTCAGGGGGCTGAGGGATGCTCCGGGTGAGTACAGATCGGCGGGGACAGGACGATCGGAGCGGGGCTGCGAGGGCACCATACAGCTTCAGGGGGCTGAGGGATGCTCCAGGTGAGTACAGATCGGCGGGGACAGAACGATCAGAGCGGGGCTGCGAGGGCACCATACAGCTTCAGGGGGCTGAGGGATGCTCCGGGTGAGTACAGATCGGCGGGGACAGGACGATCGGAGCGGGGCTGCGAGGGCACCATACAGCTTCAGGGGGCTGAGGGATGCCCCGGGTGAGTACAGATCGGCGGGGACAGGACGATCGGAGCGGGGCTGCGAGGGCACCATACAGCTTCAGGGGGCTGAGGGATGCCCCGGGTGAGTACAGATCGGCGGGGACAGGACGATCGGAGCGGGGCTGCGAGGGCACCATACAGCTTCAGGGGGCTGAGGGATGCTCCGGGTGAGTACAGATCGGCGGGGACAGGACGATCGGAGCGGGGCTGCGAGGGCACCATCCAGCTTCAGGGGGCTGAGGGATGCCCCGGGTGAGTACAGATCGGCGGGGACAGGACGATCGGAGTGGGGCTGCGAGGGCACCATACAGCTTCAGGGGGCTGAGGGATGCCCCGGGTGAGTACAGATCGGCGGGGACAGGACGATCAGAGCGGGGCTGCGAGGGCACCATACAGCTTCAGGGGGCTGAGGGATGCTCCGGGTGAGTACAGATCGGCGGGGACAGGACGATCGGAGCGGGGCTGCGAGGGCACCATACAGCTTCAGGGGGCTGAGGGATGCCCCGGGTGAGTACAGATCGGCGGGGACAGGACGATCAGAGCGGGGCTGCGAGGGCACCATACAGCTTCAGGGGGCTGAGGGATGCTCCGGGTGAGTACAGATCGGCGGGGACAGGAGGATCGGAGCGGGGCTGCGAGGGCACCATACAGCTTCAGGGGGCTGAGGGATGCTCCGGGTGAGTACAGATCGGCGGGGACAGGACGATCGGACCGGGGCTGCGAGGGCACCATACAGCTTCAGGGGGCTGAGGGATGCTCCGGGTGAGTACAGATCGGCGGGGACAGGACGATCGGAGCGGGGCTGCGAGGGCACCATACAGCTTCAGGGGGCTGAGGGATGCTCCGGGTGAGTACAGATCGGCGGGGACAGGACGATCGGAGCGGGGCTGCGAGGGCACCATACAGCTTCAGGGGGCTGAGGGATGCTCCGGGTGAGTACAGATCGGCGGGGACAGGACGATCGGAGCGGGGCTGCGAGGGCACCATACAGCTTCAGGGGGCTGAGGGATGCTCCAGGTGAGTACAGATCGGCGGGGACAGGACGATCAGAGCGGGGCTGCGAGGGCACCATACAGCTTCAGGGGGCTGAGGGATGCTCCGGGTGAGTACAGATCGGCGGGGACAGGACGATCGGAGCGGGGCTGCGAGGGCACCATACAGCTTCAGGGGGCTGAGGGATGCCCCGGGTGAGTACAGATCGGCGGGGACAGGACGATCGGAGCGGGGCTGCGAGGGCACCATACAGCTTCAGGGGGCTGAGGGATGCTCCGGGTGAGTACAGATCGGCGGGGACAGGAGGATCGGAGCGGGGCTGCGAGGGCACCATACAGCTTCAGGGGGCTGAGGGATGCTCCGGGTGAGTACAGATCGGCGGGGACAGGACGATCGGAGCGGGGCTGCGAGGGCACCATACAGCTTCAGGGGGCTGAGGGATGCTCCAGGTGAGTACAGATCGGCGGGGACAGAACGATTAGAGCGGGGCTGCGAGGGCACCATACAGCTTCAGGGGGCTGAGGGATGCCCCGGGTGAGTACAGATCGGCGGGGACAGGAGGATCGGAGCGGGGCTGCGAGGGCACCATCCAGCTTCAGGGGGCTGAGGGATGCCCCGGGTGAGTACAGATCGGCGGGGACAGGACGATCGGAGCGGGGCTGCGAGGGCACCATACAGCTTCAGGGGGCTGAGGGATGCCCCGGGTGAGTACAGATCGGCGGGGACAGGACGATCGGAGCGGGGCTGCGAGGGCACCATACAGCTTCAGGGGGCTGAGGGATGCTCCGGGTGAGTACAGATCGGCGGGGACAGGACGATCGGAGCGGGGCTGCGAGGGCACCATCCAGCTTCAGGGGGCTGAGGGATGCCCCGGGTGAGTACAGATCGGCGGGGACAGGACGATCGGAGCGGGGCTGCGAGGGCACCATCCAGCTTCAGGGGGCTGAGGGATGCTCCGGGTGAGTACAGATCGGCGGGGACAGGACGATCGGAGCGGGGCTGCGAGGGCACCATACAGCTTCAGGGGGCTGAGGGATGCTCCGGGTGAGTACAGATCGGCGGGGACAGGACGATCGGAGCGGGGCTGCGAGGGCACCATACAGCTTCAGGGGGCTGAGGGATGCCCCGGGTGAGTACAGTTCGGCGGGGACAGGACGATCAGAGCGGGGCTGCGAGGGCACCATACAGCTTCAGGGGGCTGAGGGATGCTCCGGGTGAGTACAGATCGGCGGGGACAGGAGGATCGGAGCGGGGCTGCGAGGGCACCATACAGCTTCAGGGGGCTGAGGGATGCTCCGGGTGAGTACAGATCGGCGGGGACAGGACGATCGGACCGGGGCTGCGAGGGCACCATACAGCTTCAGGGGGCTGAGGGATGCTCCGGGTGAGTACAGATCGGCGGGGACAGGACGATCGGAGCGGGGCTGCGAGGGCACCATACAGCTTCAGGGGGCTGAGGGATGCTCCGGGTGAGTACAGATCGGCGGGGACAGGACGATCGGAGCGGGGCTGCGAGGGCACCATACAGCTTCAGGGGGCTGAGGGATGCTCCGGGTGAGTACAGATCGGCGGGGACAGGACGATCGGAGCGGGGCTGCGAGGGCACCATACAGCTTCAGGGGGCTGAGGGATGCTCCAGGTGAGTACAGATCGGCGGGAACAGGACGATCAGAGCGGGGCTGCGAGGGCACCATACAGCTTCAGGGGGCTGAGGGATGCCCCGGGTGAGTACAGATCGGCGGGGACAGGAGGATCGGAGCGGGGCTGTGAGGGCACCATACAGCTTCAGGGGGCTGAGGGATGCTCCGGGTGAGTACAGATCGGCGGGGACAGGAGGATCGGAGCGGGGCTGTGAGGGCACCATACAGCTTCAGGGGGCTGAGGGATGCTCCGGGTGAGTACAGATCGGCGGGGACAGGAGGATCGGAGCGGGGCTGCGAGGGCACCATCCAGCTTCAGGGGGCTGAGGGATGCCCCGGGTGAGTACAGATCGGCGGGGACAGGAGGATCGGAGCGGGGCTGCGAGGGCACCATCCAGCTTCAGGGGGCTGAGGGATGCTCCAGGTGAGTACAGATCGGCGGGGACAGGACGATCGGAGCGGGGCTGCGAGGGCACCATACAGCTTCAGGGGGCTGAGGGATGCTCCAGGTGAGTACAGATCGGCGGGGACAGGACGATCGGAGCGGGGCTGCGAGGGCACCATACAGCTTCAGGGGGCTGAGGGATGCTTCGGGTGAGTACAGATCGGCGGGGACAGGACGATCGGAGCGGGGCTGCAAGGGCACCATACAGCTTCAGGGGGCTGAGGGATGCTCCGGGTGAGTACAGATCGGCGGGGACAGGAGGATCGGAGCGGGGCTGCGAGGGCACCATACAGCTTCAGGGGGCTGAGGGATGCTCCGGGTGAGTACAGATCGGCGGGGACAGGACGATCGGAGCGGGGCTGCGAGGGCACCATACAGCTTCAGGGGGCTGAGGGATGCTCCAGGTGAGTACAGATCGGCGGGGACAGAACGATCAGAGCGGGGCTGCGAGGGCACCATACAGCTTCAGGGGGCTGAGGGATGCTCCGGGTGAGTACAGATCGGCGGGGACAGGACGATCGGAGCGGGGCTGCGAGGGCACCATACAGCTTCAGGGGGCTGAGGGATGCCCCGGGTGAGTACAGATCGGCGGGGACAGGACGATCGGAGCGGGGCTGCGAGGGCACCATCCAGCTTCAGGGGGCTGAGGGATGCCCCGGGTGAGTACAGATCGGCGGGGACAGGACGATCGGAGTGGGGCTGCGAGGGCACCATACAGCTTCAGGGGGCTGAGGGATGCTCCGGGTGAGTACAGATCGGCGGGGACAGGACGATCGGAGCGGGGCTGCGAGGGCACCATCCAGCTTCAGGGGGCTGAGGGATGCCCCGGGTGAGTACAGATCGGCGGGGACAGGACGATCGGAGCGGGGCTGCGAGGGCACCATACAGCTTCAGGGGGCTGAGGGATGCCCCGGGTGAGTACAGATCGGCGGGGACAGGACGATCAGAGCGGGGCTGCGAGGGCACCATACAGCTTCAGGGGGCTGAGGGATGCTCCGGGTGAGTACAGATCGGCGGGGACAGGACGATCGGAGCGGGGCTGCGAGGGCACCATACAGCTTCAGGGGGCTGAGGGATGCTCCGGGTGAGTACAGATCGGCGGGGACAGGAGGATCGGAGCGGGGCTGCGAGGGCACCATACAGCTTCAGGGGGCTGAGGGATGCTCCGGGTGAGTACAGATCGGCGGGGACAGGACGATCGGACCGGGGCTGCGAGGGCACCATACAGCTTCAGGGGGCTGAGGGATGCTCCGGGTGAGTACAGATCGGCGGGGACAGGACGATCGGAGCGGGGCTGCGAGGGCACCATACAGCTTCAGGGGGCTGAGGGATGCTCCGGGTGAGTACAGATCGGCGGGGACAGGACGATCGGAGCGGGGCTGCGAGGGCACCATACAGCTTCAGGGGGCTGAGGGATGCTCCGGGTGAGTACAGATCGGCGGGGACAGGACGATCGGAGCGGGGCTGCGAGGGCACCATACTGCTTCAGGGGGCTGAGGGATGCTCCAGGTGAGTACAGATCGGCGGGGACAGGACGATCAGAGCGGGGCTGCGAGGGCACCATACAGCTTCAGGGGGCTGAGGGATGCTCCGGGTGAGTACAGATCGGCGGGGACAGGACGATCGGAGCGGGGCTGCGAGGGCACCATACAGCTTCAGGGGGCTGAGGGATGCCCCGGGTGAGTACAGATCGGCGGGGACAGGACGATCGGAGCGGGGCTGCGAGGGCACCATACAGCTTCAGGGGGCTGAGGGATGCTCCGGGTGAGTACAGATCGGCGGGGACAGGAGGATCGGAGCGGGGCTGCGAGGGCACCATACAGCTTCAGGGGGCTGAGGGATGCTCCGGGTGAGTACAGATCGGCGGGGACAGGACGATCGGAGCGGGGCTGCGAGGGCACCATACAGCTTCAGGGGGCTGAGGGATGCTCCAGGTGAGTACAGATCGGCGGGGACAGAACGATCAGAGCGGGGCTGCGAGGGCACCATACAGCTTCAGGGGGCTGAGGGATGCTCCGGGTGAGTACAGATCGGCGGGGACAGGACGATCGGAGCGGGGCTGCGAGGGCACCATACAGCTTCAGGGGGCTGAGGGATGCCCCGGGTGAGTACAGATCGGCGGGGACAGGACGATCGGAGCGGGGCTGCGAGGGCACCATACAGCTTCAGGGGGCTGAGGGATGCCCCGGGTGAGTACAGATCGGCGGGGACAGGACGATCGGAGCGGGGCTGCGAGGGCACCATCCAGCTTCAGGGGGCTGAGGGATGCTCCGGGTGAGTACAGATCGGCGGGGACAGGACGATCGGAGCGGGGCTGCGAGGGCACCATCCAGCTTCAGGGGGCTGAGGGATGCCCCGGGTGAGTACAGATCGGCGGGGACAGGACGATCGGAGCGGGGCTGCGAGGGCACCATCCAGCTTCAGGGGGCTGAGGGATGCTCCGGGTGAGTACAGATCGGCGGGGACAGGACGATCGGAGCGGGGCTGCGAGGGCACCATACAGCTTCAGGGGGCTGAGGGATGCTCCGGGTGAGTACAGATCGGCGGGGACAGGACGATCGGAGCGGGGCTGCGAGGGCACCATACAGCTTCAGGGGGCTGAGGGATGCCCCGGGTGAGTACAGATCGGCGGGGACAGGACGATCAGAGCGGGGCTGCGAGGGCACCATACAGCTTCAGGGGGCTGAGGGATGCTCCGGGTGAGTACAGATCGGCGGGGACAGGAGGATCGGAGCGGGGCTGCGAGGGCACCATACAGCTTCAGGGGGCTGAGGGATGCTCCGGGTGAGTACAGATCGGCGGGGACAGGACGATCGGACCGGGGCTGCGAGGGCACCATACAGCTTCAGGGGGCTGAGGGATGCTCCGGGTGAGTACAGATCGGCGGGGACAGGACGATCGGAGCGGGGCTGCGAGGGCACCATACAGCTTCAGGGGGCTGAGGGATGCTCCGGGTGAGTACAGATCGGCGGGGACAGGACGATCGGAGCGGGGCTGCGAGGGCACCATACAGCTTCAGGGGGCTGAGGGATGCTCCGGGTGAGTACAGATCGGCGGGGACAGGACGATCGGAGCGGGGCTGCGAGGGCACCATACAGCTTCAGGGGGCTGAGGGATGCTCCAGGTGAGTACAGATCGGCGGGGACAGGACGATCAGAGCGGGGCTGCGAGGGCACCATACAGCTTCAGGGGGCTGAGGGATGCTCCGGGTGAGTACAGATCGGCGGGGACAGGACGATCGGAGCGGGGCTGCGAGGGCACCATACAGCTTCAGGGGGCTGAGGGATGCCCCGGGTGAGTACAGATCGGCGGGGACAGGACGATCGGAGCGGGGCTGCGAGGGCACCATACAGCTTCAGGGGGCTGAGGGATGCCCCGGGTGAGTACAGATCGGCGGGGACAGGACGATCGGAGCGGGGCTGCGAGGGCACCATACAGCTTCAGGGGGCTGAGGGATGCCCCGGGTGAGTACAGATCGGCGGGGACAGGACGATCGGAGCGGGGCTGCGAGGGCACCATACAGCTTCAGGGGGCTGAGGGATGCTCCGGGTGAGTACAGATCGGCGGGGACAGGAGGATCGGAGCGGGGCTGCGAGGGCACCATACAGCTTCAGGGGGCTGAGGGATGCTCCGGGTGAGTACAGATCGGCGGGGACAGGACGATCGGAGCGGGGCTGTGAGGGCACCATACAGCTTCAGGGGGCTGAGGGATGCTCCGGGTGAGTACAGATCGGCGGGGACAGGACGATCGGAGCGGGGCTGTGAGGGCACCATACAGCTTCAGGGGGCTGAGGGATGCCCCGGGTGAGTACAGATCGGCGGGGACAGGACGATCGGAGCGGGGCTGTGAGGGCACCATACAGCTTCAGGGGGCTGAGGGATGCCCCGGGTGAGTACAGATCGGCGGGGACAGGACGATCGGAGCGGGGCTGCGAGGGCACCATACAGCTTCAGGGGGCTGAGGGATGCTCCAGGTGAGTACAGATCGGCGGGGACAGGACGATCGGAGCGGGGCTGCGAGGGCACCATACAGCTTCAGGGGGCTGAGGGATGCTCCGGGTGAGTACAGATCGGCGGGGACAGGACGATCGGAGCGGGGCTGCGAGGGCACCATACAGCTTCAGGGGGCTGAGGGATGCTCCAGGTGAGTACAGATCGGCGGGGACAGGACGATCAGAGCGGGGCTGCGAGGGCACCATACAGCTTCAGGGGGCTGAGGGATGCTCCGGGTGAGTACAGATCGGCGGGGACAGGACGATCGGAGCGGGGCTGCGAGGGCACCATACAGCTTCAGGGGACTGAGGGATGCCCCGGGTGAATACAGATCGGCGGGGACAGGACGATCGGAGCGGGGCTGCGAGGGCACCATACAGCTTCAGGGGGCTGAGGGATGCCCCGGGTGAGTACAGATCGGCGGGGACAGGACGATCGGAGCGGGGCTGCGAGGGCACCATACAGCTTCAGGGGGCTGAGGGATGCTCCGGGTGAGTACAGATCGGCGGGGACAGGACGATCGGAGCGGGGCTGCGAGGGCACCATCCAGCTTCAGGGGGCTGAGGGATGCCCCGGGTGAGTACAGATCGGCGGGGACAGGACGATCGGAGCGGGGCTGCGAGGGCACCATCCAGCTTCAGGGGGCTGAGGGATGCTCCGGGTGAGTACAGATCGGCGGGGACAGGACGATCGGAGCGGGGCTGCGAGGGCACCATCCAGCTTCAGGGGGCTGAGGGATGCTCCAGGTGAGTACAGATCGGCGGGGACAGGACGATCGGAGCGGGGCTGCGAGGGCACCATACAGCTTCAGGGGGCTGAGGGATGCCCCGGGTGAGTACAGATCGGCAGGGACAGGACGATCGGAGCGGGGCTGCGAGGGCACCATCCAGCTTCAGGGGGCTGAGGGATGCCCCGGGTGAGTACAGACCGGCGGGGACAGGACGATCGGAGCGGGGCTGCGAGGGCACCATACAGCTTCAGGGGGCTGAGGGATGCCCCGGGTGAGTACAGATCGGCGGGGACAGGACGATCGGAGCCGGGCTGCGAGGGCACCATCCAGCTTCAGGGGGCTGAGGGATGCTCCGGGTGAGTACAGATCGGCGGGGACAGGACGATCGGAGCCGGGCTGCGAGGGCACCATACAGCTTCAGGGGGCTGAGGGATGCTCCGGGTGAGTACAGATCGGCGGGGACAGGAGGATCGGAGCGGGGCTGTGAGGGCACCATACAGCTTCAGGGGGCTGAGGGATGCTCCGGGTGAGTACAGATCGGCGGGGACAGGAGGATCGGAGCGGGGCTGCGAGGGCACCATACAGCTTCAGGGGGCTGAGGGATGCTCCGGGTGAGTACAGATCGGCGGGGACAGGAGGATCGGAGCGGGGCTGCGAGGGCACCATACAGCTTCAGGGGGCTGAGGGATGCTTCGGGTGAGTACAGATCGGCGGGGACAGGAGGATCGGAGCGGGGCTGCGAGGGCACCATACAGCTTCAGGGGGCTGAGGGATGCTCCGGGTGAGTACAGATCGGCGGGGACAGGAGGATCGGAGCCGGGCTGCGAGGGCACCATCCAGCTTCAGGGGGCTGAGGGATGCTCCGGGTGAGTACAGATCGGCGGGGACAGGACGATCGGAGCGGGGCTGCGAGGGCACCATACAGCTTCAGGGGGCTGAGGGATGCTCCGGGTGAGTACAGATCGGCGGGGACAGGAGGATCGGAGCGGGGCTGCGAGGGCACCATACAGCTTCAGGGGGCTGAGGGATGCCCCGGGTGAGTACAGATCGGCAGGGACAGGACGATCGGAGCGGGGCTGCGAGGGCACCATCCAGCTTCAGGGGGCTGAGGGATGCCCCGGGTGAGTACAGACCGGCGGGGACAGGACGATCGGAGCGGGGCTGCGAGGGCACCATCCAGCTTCAGGGGGCTGAGGGATGCCCCGGGTGAGTACAGATCGGCGGGGACAGGACGATCGGAGCCGGGCTGCGAGGGCACCATCCAGCTTCAGGGGGCTGAGGGATGCTCCGGGTGAGTACAGATCGGCGGGGACAGGACGATCGGAGCCGGGCTGCGAGGGCACCATCCAGCTTCAGGGGGCTGAGGGATGCTTCGGGTGAGTACAGATCGGCGGGGACAGGAGGATCGGAGCGGGGCTGCGAGGGCACCATACAGCTTCAGGGGGCTGAGGGATGCTCCGGGTGAGTACAGATCGGCGGGGACAGGAGGATCGGAGCGGGGCTGCGAGGGCACCATACAGCTTCAGGGGGCTGAGGGATGCTTCGGGTGAGTACAGATCGGCGGGGACAGGAGGATCGGAGCGGGGCTGCGAGGGCACCATACAGCTTCAGGGGGCTGAGGGATGCTCCGGGTGAGTACAGATCGGCGGGGACAGGAGGATCGGAGCCGGGCTGCGAGGGCACCATCCAGCTTCAGGGGGCTGAGGGATGCTCCGGGTGAGTACAGATCGGCGGGGACAGGACGATCGGAGCGGGGCTGCGAGGGCACCATACAGCTTCAGGGGGCTGAGGGATGCTCCGGGTGAGTACAGATCGGCGGGGACAGGAGGATCGGAGCGGGGCTGTGAGGGCACCATACAGCTTCAGGGGGCTGAGGGATGCCCCGGGTGAGTACAGATCGGCGGGGACAGGAGGATCGGAGCGGGGCTGTGAGGGCACCATACAGCTTCAGGGGGCTGAGGGATGCTCCGGGTGAGTACAGATCGGCGGGGACAGGAGGATCGGAGCGGGGCTGTGAGGGCACCATACAGCTTCAGGGGGCTGAGGGATGCTCCGGGTGAGTACAGATCGGCGGGGACAGGAGGATCGGAGCGGGGCTGCGAGGGCACCATCCAGCTTCAGGGGGCTGAGGGATGCCCCGGGTGAGTACAGATCGGCGGGGACAGGAGGATCGGAGCGGGGCTGCGAGGGCACCATACAGCTTCAGGGGGCTGAGGGATGCTCCAGGTGAGTACAGATCGGCGGGGACAGGACGATCGGAGCGGGGCTGCGAGGGCACCATACAGCTTCAGGGAGCTGAGGGATGCTCCAGGTGAGTACAGATCGGCGGGGACAGGACGATCGGAGCGGGGCTGCGAGGGCACCATACAGCTTCAGGGGGCTGAGGGATGCTTCGGGTGAGTACAGATCGGCGGGGACAGGACGATCGGAGCGGGGCTGCGAGGGCACCATACAGCTTCAGGGGGCTGAGGGATGCTCCGGGTGAGTACAGATCGGCGGGGACAGGAGGATCGGAGCGGGGCTGCGAGGGCACCATACAGCTTCAGGGGGCTGAGGGATACCCCGGGTGAGTACAGATCGGCGGGGACAGGACGATCGGAGCGGGGCTGCGAGGGCACCATACAGCTTCAGGGGGCTGAGGGATGCCCCGGGTGAGTACAGATCGGCGGGGACAGGACGATCGGAGCGGGGCTGTGAGGGCACCATACAGCTTCAGGGGGCTGAGGGATGCTCCGGGTGAGTACAGATCGGCGGGGACAGGACGATCGGAGCGGGGCTGCGAGGGCACCATACAGCTTCAGGGGGCTGAGGGATGCTCCAGGTGAGTACAGATCGGCGGGGACAGGACGATCAGAGCGGGGCTGCGAGGGCACCATACAGCTTCAGGGGGCTGAGGGATGCTCCGGGTGAGTACAGATCGGCGGGGACAGGACGATCGGAGCGGGGCTGCGAGGGCACCATACAGCTTCAGGGGGCTGAGGGATGCCCCGGGTGAGTACAGATCGGCGGGGACAGGACGATCGGAGCGGGGCTGCGAGGGCACCATACAGCTTCAGGGGGCTGAGGGATGCCCCGGGTGAGTACAGATCGGCGGGGACAGGACGATCGGAGCGGGGCTGCGAGGGCACCATACAGCTTCAGGGGGCTGAGGGATGCTCCGGGTGAGTACAGATCGGCGGGGACAGGACGATCGGAGCGGGGCTGCGAGGGCACCATCCAGCTTCAGGGGGCTGAGGGATGCCCCGGGTGAGTACAGATCGGCGGGGACAGGACGATCGGAGCGGGGCTGCGAGGGCACCATCCAGCTTCAGGGGGCTGAGGGATGCTCCGGGTGAGTACAGATCGGCGGGGACAGGACGATCGGAGCGGGGCTGCGAGGGCACCATCCAGCTTCAGGGGGCTGAGGGATGCTCCGGGTGAGTACAGATCGGCGGGGACAGGACGATCGGAGCGGGGCTGCGAGGGCACCATACAGCTTCAGGGGGCTGAGGGATGCTTCGGGTGAGTACAGATCGGCGGGGACAGGAGGATCGGAGCGGGGCTGCGAGGGCACCATACAGCTTCAGGGGGCTGAGGGATGCTCCAGGTGAGTACAGATCGGCGGGGACAGGACGATCGGAGCGGGGCTGCGAGGGCACCATACAGCTTCAGGGGGCTGAGGGATGCCCCGGGTGAGTACAGATCGGCGGGGACAGGACGATCGGAGCGGGGCTGCGAGGGCACCATCCAGCTTCAGGGGGCTGAGGGATGCCCCGGGTGAGTACAGACCGGCGGGGACAGGACGATCGGAGCGGGGCTGCGAGGGCACCATACAGCTTCAGGGGGCTGAGGGATGCCCCGGGTGAGTACAGATCGGCGGGGACAGGACGATCGGAGCCGGGCTGCGAGGGCACCATACAGCTTCAGGGGGCTGAGGGATGCTCCGGGTGAGTACAGATCGGCGGGGACAGAACGATCAGAGCGGGGCTGCGAGGGCACCATACAGCTTCAGGGGGCTGAGGGATGCCCCGGGTGAGTACAGATCGGCGGGGACAGGAGGATCGGAGCGGGGCTGCGAGGGCACCATACAGCTTCAGGGGGCTGAGGGATGCTCCGGGTGAGTACAGATCGGCGGGGACAGAACGATCAGAGCGGGGCTGCGAGGGCACCATACAGCTTCAGGGGGCTGAGGGATGCTCCGGGTGAGTACAGATCGGCGGGGACAGGACGATCGGAGCGGGGCTGCGAGGGCACCATCCAGCTTCAGGGGGCTGAGGGATGCTCCGGGTGAGTACAGATCGGCGGGGACAGGACGATCGGAGCCGGGCTGCGAGGGCACCATACAGCTTCAGGGGGCTGAGGGATGCTTCGGGTGAGTACAGATCGGCGGGGACAGGAGGATCGGAGCGGGGCTGCGAGGGCACCATACAGCTTCAGGGGGCTGAGGGATGCTCCGGGTGAGTACAGATCGGCGGGGACAGGAGGATCGGAGCGGGGCTGCGAGGGCACCATACAGCTTCAGGGGGCTGAGGGATGCTTCGGGTGAGTACAGATCGGCGGGGACAGGAGGATCGGAGCGGGGCTGCGAGGGCACCATACAGCTTCAGGGGGCTGAGGGATGCTCCGGGTGAGTACAGATCGGCGGGGACAGGAGGATCGGAGCCGGGCTGCGAGGGCACCATCCAGCTTCAGGGGGCTGAGGGATGCTCCGGGTGAGTACAGATCGGCGGGGACAGGACGATCGGAGCGGGGCTGCGAGGGCACCATACAGCTTCAGGGGGCTGAGGGATGCTCCGGGTGAGTACAGATCGGCGGGGACAGGAGGATCGGAGCGGGGCTGTGAGGGCACCATACAGCTTCAGGGGGCTGAGGGATGCCCCGGGTGAGTACAGATCGGCGGGGACAGGAGGATCGGAGCGGGGCTGTGAGGGCACCATACAGCTTCAGGGGCTGAGGGATGCTCCGGGTGAGTACAGATCGGCGGGGACAGGACGATCGGAGCCGGGCTGCGAGGGCACCATACAGCTTCAGGGGGCTGAGGGATGCTCCGGGTGAGTACAGATCGGCGGGGACAGGACGATCGGAGCGGGGCTGCGAGGGCACCATACAGCTTCAGGGGGCTGAGGGATGCTCCGGGTGAGTACAGATCGGCGGGGACAGGACGATCGGAGCGGGGCTGCGAGGGCACCATACAGCTTCAGGGGGCTGAGGGATGCTCCGGGTGAGTACAGATCGGCGGGGACAGGACGATCGGAGCGGGGCTGCGAGGGCACCATACAGCTTCAGGGGGCTGAGGGATGCTCCGGGTGAGTACAGATCGGCGGGGACAGGACGATCGGAGCGGGGCTGCGAGGGCACCATACAGCTTCAGGGGGCTGAGGGATGCTCCGGGTGAGTACAGATCGGCGGGGACAGGACGATCGGAGCGGGGCTGCGAGGGCACCATACAGCTTCAGGGGGCTGAGGGATGCCCCGGGTGAGTACAGATCGGCGGGGACAGGACGATCAGAGCGGGGCTGCGAGGGCACCATACAGCTTCAGGGGGCTGAGGGATGCTCCGGGTGAGTACAGATCGGCGGGGACAGGACGATCGGAGCGGGGCTGCGAGGGCACCATACAGCTTCAGGGGGCTGAGGGATGCTCCGGGTGAGTACAGATCGGCGGGGACAGGACGATCGGAGCGGGGCTGCGAGGGCACCATACAGCTTCAGGGGGCTGAGGGATGCTCCAGGTGAGTACAGATCGGCGGGGACAGGACGATCGGAGCGGGGCTGCGAGGGCACCATCCAGCTTCAGGGGGCTGAGGGATGCTCCGGGTGAGTACAGATCGGCGGGGACAGGAGGATCGGAGCGGGGCTGCGAGGGCACCATACAGCTTCAGGGGGCTGAGGGATGCTCCGGGTGAGTACAGATCGGCGGGGACAGGACGATCGGAGCGGGGCTGCGAGGGCACCATACAGCTTCAGTGGGCTGAGGGATGCTCCGGGTGAGTACAGATCGGCGGGGACAGGAGGATCGGAGCGGGGCTGCGAGGGCACCATACAGCTTCAGGGGGCTGAGGGATGCTTCGGGTGAGTACAGATCGGCGGGGACAGGAGGATCGGAGCGGGGCTGCGAGGGCACCATACAGCTTCAGGGGGCTGAGGGATGCTCCGGGTGAGTACAGATCGGCGGGGACAGGACGATCGGAGCGGGGCTGCGAGGGCACCATACAGCTTCAGGGGGCTGAGGGATGCCCCGGGTGAGTACAGATCGGCGGGGACAGGAGGATCGGAGCGGGGCTGCGAGGGCACCATACAGCTTCAGGGGGCTGAGGGATGCTCCGGGTGAGTACAGATCGGCGGGGACAGGACGATCAGAGCGGGGCTGCGAGGGCACCATACAGCTTCAGGGGGCTGAGGGATGCTCCGGGTGAGTACAGATCGGCGGGGACAGGACGATCGGAGCGGGGCTGCGAGCGCACCATCCAGCTTCAGGGGGCTGAGGGATACCCCGGGTGAGTACAGATCGGCGGGGACAGGACGATCGGAGCGGGGCTGCGAGGGCACCATACAGCTTCAGGGGGCTGAGGGATGCCCCGGGTGAGTACAGATCGGCGGGGACAGGAGGATCGGAGCGGGGCTGCGAGGGCACCATCCAGCTTCAGGGGGCTGAGGGATACCCCGGGTGAGTACAGATCGGCGGGGACAGGACGATCGGAGCGGGGCTGCGAGGGCACCATACAGCTTCAGGGGGCTGAGGGATGCCCCGGGTGAGTACAGATCGGCGGGGACAGGACGATCGGAGCCGGGCTGCGAGGGCACCATACAGCTTCAGGGGGCTGAGGGATGCCCCGGGTGAATACAGATCGGCGGGGACAGGACGATCGGAGCGGGGCTGCGAGGGCACCATCCAGCTTCAGGGGGCTGAGGGATACCCCGGGTGAGTACAGATCGGCGGGGACAGGACGATCGGAGCGGGGCTGCGAGGGCACCATACAGCTTCAGGGGGCTGAGGGATGCCCCGGGTGAGTACAGATCGGCGGGGACAGGACGATCGGAGCGGGGCTGCGAGGGCACCATACAGCTTCAGGGGGCTGAGGGATGCCCCGGGTGAGTACAGATCGGCGGGGACAGGACGATCGGAGCGGGGCTGCGAGGGCACCATCCAGCTTCAGGGGGCTGAGGGATGCCCCGGGTGAGTACAGATCGGCGGGGACAGGACGATCGGAGCGGGGCTGCGAGGGCACCATCCAGCTTCAGGGGGCTGAGGGATGCTCCGGGTGAGTACAGATCGGCGGGGACAGGACGATCAGAGCGGGGCTGCGAGGGCACCATCCAGCTTCAGGGGGCTGAGGGATGCTCCGGGTGAGTACAGATCGGCGGGGACAGGACGATCGGAGCGGGGCTGCGAGGGCACCATCCAGCTTCAGGGGGCTGAGGGATGCTCCAGGTGAGTACAGATCGGCGGGGACAGGACGATCGGAGCGGGGCTGCGAGGGCACCATCCAGCTTCAGGGGGCTGAGGGATGCTTCGGGTGAGTAAAGATCGGCGGGGACAGGACGATCGGAGCGGGGCTGCGAGGGCACCATCCAGCTTCAGGGGGCTGAGGGATGCTTCGGGTGAGTACAGATCGGCGGGGACAGGAGGATCGGAGCGGGGCTGCGAGGGCACCATACAGCTTCAGGGGGCTGAGGGATGCTCCGGGTGAGTACAGATCGGCGGGGACAGGAGGATCGGAGCGGGGCTGCGAGGGCACCATACAGCTTCAGGGGGCTGAGGGATGCTTCGGGTGAGTACAGATCGGCGGGGACAGGAGGATCGGAGCGGGGCTGCGAGGGCACCATACAGCTTCAGGGGGCTGAGGGATGCTTCGGGTGAGTACAGATCGGCGGGGACAGGAGGATCGGAGCGGGGCTGCGAGGGCACCATACAGCTTCAGGGGGCTGAGGGATGCTTCGGGTGAGTACAGATCGGCGGGGACAGGAGGATCGGAGCGGGGCTGCGAGGGCACCATCCAGCTTCAGGGGGCTGAGGGATGCCCCGGGTGAGTACAGATCGGCGGGGACAGGACGATCGGAGCGGGGCTGCGAGGGCACCATACAGCTTCAGGGGGCTGAGGGATGCCCCGGGTGAGTACAGATCGGCGGGGACAGGAGGATCGGAGCGGGGCTGCGAGGGCACCATACAGCTTCAGGGGGCTGAGGGATGCTCCGGGTGAGTACAGATCGGCGGGGACAGGACGATCGGAGCGGGGCTGCGAGCGCACCATCCAGCTTCAGGGGGCTGAGGGATACCCCGGGTGAGTACAGATCGGCGGGGACAGGACGATCGGAGCGGGGCTGCGAGGGCACCATACAGCTTCAGGGGGCTGAGGGATGCCCCGGGTGAGTACAGATCGGCGGGGACAGGACGATCGGAGCGGGGCTGCGAGGGCACCATCCAGCTTCAGGGGGCTGAGGGATACCCCGGGTGAGTACAGATCGGCGGGGACAGGACGATCGGAGCGGGGCTGCGAGGGCACCATACAGCTTCAGGGGGCTGAGGGATGCCCCGGGTGAGTACAGATCGGCGGGGACAGGACGATCGGAGCGGGGCTGCGAGGGCACCATACAGCTTCAGGGGGCTGAGGGATGCTTCGGGTGAGTACAGATCGGCGGGGACAGGACGATCGGAGCGGGGCTGCGAGGGCACCATCCAGCTTCAGGGGGCTGAGGGATACCCCGGGTGAGTACAGATCGGCGGGGACAGGACGATCGGAGCGGGGCTGCGAGGGCACCATACAGCTTCAGGGGGCTGAGGGATGCCCCGGGTGAGTACAGATCGGCGGGGACAGGACGATCGGAGCGGGGCTGCGAGGGCACCATACAGCTTCAGGGGGCTGAGGGATGCCCCGGGTGAGTACAGATCGGCGGGGACAGGACGATCGGAGCGGGGCTGCGAGGGCACCATCCAGCTTCAGGGGGCTGAGGGATGCCCCGGGTGAGTACAGATCGGCGGGGACAGGACGATCGGAGCGGGGCTGCGAGGGCACCATACAGCTTCAGGGGGCTGAGGGATACCCCGGGTGAGTACAGATCGGCGGGGACAGGACGATCGGAGCGGGGCTGCGAGGGCACCATCCAGCTTCAGGGGGCTGAGGGATGCCCCGGGTGAGTACAGATCGGCGGGGACAGGACGATCGGAGCGGGGCTGCGAGGGCACCATACAGCTTCAGGGGGCTGAGGGATGCTCCGGGTGAGTACAGATCGGCGGGGACAGGACGATCGGAGCGGGGCTGCGAGGGCACCATCCAGCTTCAGGGGGCTGAGGGATGCTCCGGGTGAGTACAGATCGGCGGGGACAGGAGGATCGGAGCGGGGCTGCGAGGGCACCATACAGCTTCAGGGGGCTGAGGGATGCCCCGGGTGAGTACAGATCGGCGGGGACAGGACGATCGGAGCGGGGCTGCGAGGGCACCATCCAGCTTCAGGGGGCTTAGGGATGCCCCGGGTGAGTACAGATCGGCAGGGACAGGACGATCGGAGCGGGGCTGCGAGGGCACCATACAGCTTCAGGGGGCTGAGGGATGCCCCGGGTGAGTACAGATCGGCGGGGACAGGAGGATCGGAGCGGGGCTGCGAGGGCACCATACAGCTTCAGGGGGCTGAGGGATGCCCCGGGTGAGTACAGATCGGCGGGGACAGGAGGATCGGAGCGGGGCTGCGAGGGCACCATCCAGCTTCAGGGGGCTGAGGGATGCTCCGGGTGAGTACAGATCGGCGGGGACAGGAGGATCGGAGCGGGGCTGCGAGGGCACCATACAGCTTCAGGGGGCTGAGGGATGCCCCGGGTGAGTACAGATCGGCGGGGACAGGACGATCGGAGCGGGGCTGCGAGGGCACCATACAGCTTCAGGGGGCTGAGGGATGCCCCGGGTGAGTACAGATCGGCGGGGACAGGACGATCGGAGCGGGGCTGCGAGGGCACCATACAGCTTCAGGGGGCTGAGGGATGCCCCGGGTGAGTACAGATCGGCGGGGACAGGACGATCAGAGCGGGGCTGTGAGGGCACCATCCAGCTTCAGGGGGCTGAGGGATGCCCCGGGTGAGTACAGATCGGCGGGGACAGGAGGATCGGAGCGGGGCTGCGAGGGCACCATACAGCTTCAGGGGGCTGAGGGATGCCCCGGGTGAGTACAGATCGGCGGGGACAGGAGGATCGGAGCGGGGCTGCGAGGGCACCATCCAGCTTCAGGGGGCTGAGGGATGCTCCGGGTGAGTACAGATCGGCGGGGACAGGAGGATCGGAGCGGGGCTGCGAGGGCACCATACAGCTTCAGGGGGCTGAGGGATGCCCCGGGTGAGTACAGATCGGCGGGGACAGGACGATCGGAGCGGGGCTGCGAGGGCACCATACAGCTTCAGGGGGCTGAGGGATGCCCCGGGTGAGTACAGATCGGCGGGGACAGGACGATCGGAGCGGGGCTGCGAGGGCACCATACAGCTTCAGGGGGCTGAGGGATGCCCCGGGTGAGTACAGATCGGCGGGGACAGGACGATCGGAGCGGGGCTGCGAGGGCACCATCCAGCTTCAGGGGGCTGAGGGATGCCCCGGGTGAGTACAGATCGGCGGGGACAGGACGATCGGAGCGGGGCTGCGAGGGCACCATCCAGCTTCAGGGGGCTGAGGGATGCCCCGGGTGAGTACAGATCGGCGGGGACAGGACGATCGGAGCGGGGCTGCGAGGGCACCATCCAGCTTCAGGGGGCTGAGGGATGCTCCGGGTGAGTACAGATCGGCGGGGACAGGACGATCAGAGCGGGGCTGCGAGGGCACCATACAGCTTCAGGGGGCTGAGGGATGCCCCGGGTGAGTACAGATCGGCGGGGACAGGACGATCGGAGCGGGGCTGCGAGGGCACCATACAGCTTCAGGGGGCTGAGGGATGCTCCGGGTGAGTACAGATCGGCGGGGACAGGACAATCGGAGCGGGGCTGCGAGGGCACCATCCAGCTTCAGGGGGCTGAGGGATGCCCCGGGTGAGTACAGATCGGCGGGGACAGGACGATCGGAGCGGGGCTGCGAGGGCACCATCCAGCTTCAGGGGGCTGAGGGATGCCCCGGGTGAGTACAGATCGGCGGGGACAGGACGATCGGAGCGGGGCTGCGAGGGCACCATCCAGCTTCAGGGGGCTGAGGGATGCTCCGGGTGAGTACAGATTGGCGGGGACAGGACGATCAGAGCGGGGCTGCGAGGGCACCATACAGCTTCAGGGGGCTGAGGGATGCCCCGGGTGAGTACAGATCGGCGGGGACAGGAGGATCGGAGCGGGGCTGCGAGGGCACCATACAGCTTCAGGGGGCTGAGGGATGCTCCGGGTGAGTACAGATCGGCGGGGACAGGACGATCGGAGCGGGGCTGCGAGCGCACCATCCAGCTTCAGGGGGCTGAGGGATACCCCGGGTGAGTACAGATCGGCGGGGACAGGACGATCGGAGCGGGGCTGCGAGGGCACCATACAGCTTCAGGGGGCTGAGGGATGCCCCGGGTGAGTACAGATCGGCGGGGACAGGACGATCGGAGCGGGGCTGCGAGGGCACCATACAGCTTCAGGGGGCTGAGGGATGCTCCGGGTGAGTACAGATCGGCGGGGACAGGAGGATCGGAGCGGGGCTGCGAGGGCACCATACAGCTTCAGGGGGCTGAGGGATGCTCCGGGTGAGTACAGATCGGCGGGGACAGGACGATCGGAGCGGGGCTGCGAGGGCACCATCCAGCTTCAGGGGGCTGAGGGATGCTCCAGGTGAGTACAGATCGGCGGGGACAGGACGATCGGAGCGGGGCTGCGAGGGCACCATCCAGCTTCAGGGGGCTGAGGGATGCCCCGGGTGAGTACAGACCGGCGGGGACAGGACGATCGGAGCCGGGCTGCGAGGGCACCATACAGCTTCAGGGGGCTGAGGGATGCTCCGGGTGAGTACAGATCGGCGGGGACAGGAGGATCGGAGCGGGGCTGCGAGGGCACCATCCAGCTTCAGGGGGCTGAGGGATGCTCCAGGTGAGTACAGATCGGCGGGGACAGGACGATCGGAGCCGGGCTGCGAGGGCACCATCCAGCTTCAGGGGGCTGAGGGATGCTCCGGGTGAGTACAGATCGGCGGGGACAGGACGATCGGAGCGGGGCTGCGAGGGCACCATACAGCTTCAGGGGGCTGAGGGATGCCCCGGGTGAGTACAGATCGGCGGGGACAGGACGATCGGAGCGGGGCTGCGAGGGCACCATCCAGCTTCAGGGGGCTGAGGGATGCCCCGGGTGAGTACAGATCGGCGGGGACAGGACGATCGGAGCGGGGCTGCGAGGGCACCATCCAGCTTCAGGGGGCTGAGGGATGCTCCGGGTGAGTACAGATCGGCGGGGACAGGACGATCGGAGCGGGGCTGCGAGGGCACCATACAGCTTCAGGGGGCTGAGGGATGCTCCGGGTGAGTACAGATCGGCGGGGACAGGACGATCGGAGCGGGGCTGCGAGGGCACCATCCAGCTTCAGGGGGCTGAGGGATGCTCCGGGTGAGTACAGATCGGCGGGGACAGGAGGATCGGAGCGGGGCTGCGAGGGCACCATCCAGCTTCAGGGGGCTGAGGGATGCTCCGGGTGAGTACAGATCGGCGGGGACAGGAGGATCGGAGCGGGGCTGCGAGGGCACCATACAGCTTCAGGGGGCTGAGGGATGCTCCGGGTGAGTACAGATCGGCGGGGACAGGACGATCGGAGCGGGGCTGTGAGGGCACCATACAGCTTCAGGGGGCTGAGGGATGCCCCGGGTGAGTACAGATCGGCGGGGACAGGACGATCGGAGCGAGGCTGCGAGGGCACCATACAGCTTCAGGGGGCTGAGGGATGCTCCGGGTGAGTACAGATCGGCGGGGACAGGACGATCGGAGCGGGGCTGCGAGGGCACCATACTGCTTCAGGGGGCTGAGGGATGCTCCAGGTGAGTACAGATCGGCGGGGACAGGACGATCAGAGCGGGGCTGCGAGGGCACCATACAGCTTCAGGGGGCTGAGGGATGCCCCGGGTGAGTAAATATTATCAAAAATAGAGCACATATTGTATGCATAGCTGAAAAGGAATAGAAAAACCAATTTTTGCAAAAGTATAAACCAATTTATTAATAATATTTTAGGGACTAACACTGCGTGTCTTTTTTAAAAGTAAATATCATTTTTTTTTTTTAGACTTAAGTATTCCTTTAAGGGAACTAAGCACCCTTTTATTCCCTGGAAATTCTCCTGGTTTCAAATAGCTATAGCAGCTGCCATGTCCCCCCCCCCTCCCCTTCTAGCTTTCTTTCTTTATCCAGAGGGAAGGTGTGAAGATAGCATATGTGACTTCTGTAAACTTTTTGAAGCAGCTATCCTAATTACCCATCCCCCTCTGTTGATAAACGTTATTGTTTACTCTCTGCTAATGTGCAATAATACATTAGTCCTTAGCTGCCTGAAATGTCTGCTGTTGGGCAGGCCTTGGAAGGAGGCTAATAAAACTTTTAAATGTAAAACAAAAGGCAAAATGGAAGTTTTTTTTAAAGGATGAGACGCATTGTTCGCATGCATTTTTAATGTGCTATTGAGATACCCTGGGTGCTTAAAATGGTGCTGCCAAATGCTCTTGCACAACACTGGGTGTTCCATGAGACCGGGACATATGACAGCTCTTCTCGTTGCGTAGCTTGGAGTAAAATGGGGAACTCATTTTGGGTTGCACTTGTTAAACTGTCATCTCCACTTCTAGCTCACACTTTCTGAACAGCGATGGCATTTTTTTGTGCTTTTCCTTAAAATGAATAAAACACATGCCCTGTATTATTCGAGTCCTGCTGCATATTCCACATTCCTGAAAGCTGTGACAGATCAATGGCTGCCTATCTTCAGGGAGCAGTTCAGGGAAGCGTTGTAGAGTACACGGGGCCCGTGGGTTAAAGCAGTCCCCCGCTGCACATCAATCCTTCATTTACGTGTTGTTTTAGGAGAGGATATAGAGGACCTGTCCGTTTCCTCTCGCTATGGGTTATCCGTTAATCCTTGAACCTTCGCACACAAATCTGGTCATGTCTGTCGGCATCAGGGATGTCACGTCAGTGGGCTGAACAACACCTTACTGGGCCAACACGGCAGGAGGACAGCTGCATGACTGCATTACATCAATCAATTGCTGCAGAGGCTACAGGGACCTAGGGGGAAAAGTAGCCTGGGGGCCACCCTGACACCTCTCCCATTCTCCCAGACAGCAAATCCATCCATGAAAGCAGGAAGTAGACACACTGCAGATTTATTGCAGGATTTTTATCAGCTGTAACATGGAAAGGGAGCAGGAAAAAAGGGCTGAGGGTGGACAAAAAAGACGCCGCCATAGACTCCAATGCAATTATCATTAATACGGTGAAAAAAGCATGAAAAAAGGGCGCCGCAAAAAAATTCGTTAATAAGATTATAACATTATAGTTTTTCAGGTAGTTATCGTTTAGAAGTTTATAGTTATATAGTTTTTGTCATATTATTTTGTTAATAAGTACAGATTTTACGTTTTCAAAAGTATTATCATTAATATGTCTAAAAGGGTGATCCTGCAGAGGGAGTGGTTAGGGTTAGGCACCACCAGGGGAATGGTTAGGGTTAGGCACCACCTAGGCGGCGGTTAGTTTTAGGCAACCCCAGGGGGGTTGTTAGGGTTAGATATCACCAGGGGAGGTGGTTAGGATTAGGCACTACCAGGGGAGTGGTTAGGGTTAAGCACCACGGGGGGGGGGGGTTAGGGTTAGGCACCACCGGGGGGTCGGTTAGGATTAGGCACCACCAGGGGAGTGTTTAGAGTTAAGCACCACGGGGGGGGGGGATAAGGGTTTAGGCACCACCGGGGGGGTGGTTAGGGTTGAGCGCCACTAGGGAAGTGGTTAGGGTTAGGCACCACCAGGGGAGCGGTTAGGATTAGGCACCACCGGGGGGGTGGTTAGGGTTAAGCACCAGGGGGGGGGGGTTAGAGTTAGGCACCACCGGGGGGGGGGTGGTTAGGATTAGGCACCACCGGGGGAGTGGTTAAGATTAGGCACCACCGGGGGAGTGGTTAGGATTAGGCACCACCGGGGGGGTGGTTAGGGTTGATCGCCACTAGGGAAGTGGTTAGGGTTAGGCACCACCAGGGGGGTGGCTAGGTTAGGGTTAGGCACCACCAGGGGGGTGGTTAGGGTTAGGCACCACCAGGGGAGCGGTTAGGATTAGGCACCACCAGGGGGGTGGTTAGGATTAGGCACCACCGGGGGAGTGGTTAGGATTAGGCACCACCGGGGGAGTGGTTAGGATTAGGCACCACCGGGGGTTGGTTAGGGTTGAGCGCCACTAGGGAAGTGGTTAGGGTTAGGCACCACCAGGGGAGGGTTGGGTTAAGCAGTATTGACGAAAACCGTTACGACATTTAATGTTAATATTTATTCGTTATTTCTCGTTTATTTTTGCAACAGTCATTATCGTTAATAAAGCTTGACAACGATGATTCTCGTTAGCAAATTTCGTTAATACCTGGCGCCAAATTCGCACGCCAAAGTAATGTTTTTCTTTAAAGGTTATTATGCTGTTTTTTTATCTTTTAAAGCAAAGAGGAAGTTCTGAGTTCAGGTGCGCTTCAAGGCCCAATTTACGCTGGGAATCGTGAAATGCTCACCAAATCTCTACCGTTTTGCAAAGTGATTTTCCTGCATTTTTTACTGTATGGGGAAGCGATTTTGGAGCGATTGCGTTCTGCAATTCTTTACCATTGAAATGCAACCGCTCCTAAATCACAAAATGTTGCATGAACCACGTGTGCGATTTCAGCTAATCGCCGGTGATCACTACAGTGTGAACACTGCCATTGATTTGCATAGCCATAGCGCTTTTTTAAGTGCTTCTGATTTACAGACAAGCTGAAATCACGAGTAAAGCGCTCCAATGTGAATGAGGCCAAACATTTCATATCCAAGTCCTGCTTCTGAGTATATGTATGCCTGTTGGCAGGTATCCACTTTAAACGCTGCTGAGAAACAATGTCCTGGGGTACCAAGACCTCTGTTATTACTAGCTTCAAGCCTCCCCCTCCGCCCGCCCCCGACTGCACCGCGGTCTCCCCTCTGCCAAGGTGCTGATTTGGGAATGAAAGGCAGAGTTCTGACACACATGTTCGGTATAAAATAGTGGTGGAAAAAATGAAACACAAAGGGGAGAAGCAAATCATACAAGATGATTCATAGTTTAAAAATAATAGTAAAAAAATATATAGGTCACTAGTTTAATGGCTGTGTGAATATGAATAGTGTTGGGTGAATAAAGACAGAAAGAGCAGAAAGAAGGCTAACAGGAATGTGGGTTAGCACAGTGGGAGTGGCTCTGAAAGGTGCAGGTTAGTAAAAGTGGGTGGTGCTCTAAGACATAGAAATGCTGTTCAAGCATCAATGGACCGTGGTGTAAGTTTGCCCTGAGAAACTGTGCTGTCCACTGAAACATTAACCTCCTTAGCGGTATGTCCGACACTATGTCGGGCATACCGCTCGCTGGCCCCAGGAGTCCCCCAGTATAAATTTAACAGATCCCATGCCTGTAAAAGCTTTAGCCTGCACTAGGCTAGCTAGTACAGGGGGTCGGCACCCCCGATCCGAAATACATTAACTGAGGAGTTGACGTCCTGGAGCCAATCAGAGGGCTCCCAGCAGAAGCCCTAGCAACCAATCACAGAGGGGAACCCTGTCACCTGACCTCATTGAGCCAATCAGAGGGCTCCCAGCCTAAACCCTGGCACCCAATCACAGAAAGGAACACTGGCCAGCCCCCCCCCCTCCCCCCCCCCCGTATAATAAGGAGGGCTGCCATGATGAGACATATCGTCTTAGCTTGCTGAATGCTCACTGAGAGACATGCTCCAGTGCTGGTGGCCTACCAAGGGCTGTACACAGTTATAAACCTAAAGCTGTTCAGTGATTAACCCCTTCACTACTATTACTACACTATTGTTAAATCGTTAATTAGCTTGATTGATGTCATAGTGTGACAGTCAGAGCGTGTTCTCCAGTGCTGCTGGCCTAGCAGTGATAAACCAAAAGCTGTTCAGTGATTAACCCCTTCACTATCACTACACTATTGTTAAATCATTAATTAGCTTGATGTCATTTGTGTGACAGTCAGAGTGTGTGCTGTAGGCAGCTGCTATGTGTCTGTGTGTGTGCTGTGCACAGACCAGGCCAGCTGCTGCCTGCTGGCCAGCTATTAGCCTTAGGCACTGGCGTAACAATAGGGCCTGCAGCCCCTGCACCCGCGGGGGGGCCCGGCCCCCCTCCTGGGGCCCGCTCGGGGCCGTTTTGTGGGGGTTGGAGGGGACGCAGCATGAGGGGAAAGCCATGCAGCAATTCGGCGGGGCAATCCGGCCGTCCCTCAGCGCCTCCCACGATGCGTTCCACTCGGCGCTCACTTGACTTCAAACACTTCCTCCTTCCGGGTTGAAGGAGGAAGTGTTTGAAGTCACGTGAGTGCCGAGTGGAACGCATCGTGGGAGGCGCCGAGGGACGGCCGGAGAAGACGTCAGAAGGGTAAGCTTGATCCTCCGCCCAGCCCGCACAGCACAGCAGTACTGGGTGTCATCCGGATAACTACTATCCGGATCACCCGAAGATTGCCCGCCGCTGCCCAGACACTGCCCGGACTTAGATTTAAGGCGGAGGGGAGCGCAGAGGGGAGAGCCCCGAGGTGAGGGAGGGGGGGGACCTTCCCCCCTCCCCGCCGAATTGCTGCATGGCTTTCCCCTCACGCTGCGTCCCCTCCAACCCCCACAAAACGGCCCCAGGGGGGGGCCCGCTCAGAAATTCTGCAGGGGGGCCCGGTGGGGCCTAGTTACGCCCCTGGCCTTAGGTATAGGTTAGGGATTAGGGGATAGGATTACTGTGTTATTGTGTAGTTAGTACTGTAGTACTGCAGTCATTGCTAGTAGTTGTTAGAGTAGTAGTACTACTGTGTTAGCTTTCTACAGAACTGCTGTGAGCAGTGACAGTGTGACAGTTAGTGTGCACTAGTGTCTTCTTCTCTGCTGTCTGACTGTCACTCGGCACTTGTCACGTGGCACTTGGCACGTGTCTCATGGCACTTGCCACGAGTCACTTGTCACGTGACACGTGGCAAGTGCCACATGACACTTGGCAAGTGCCATGTGACACGTGCCAAGTGAAACATGACACGTGCCAAGTGACACGTGCCAAGTGCCAATTGCAACGTGCCACGTCCGACATGCTCCTGGCACACATTACACCTGCTGCTGCTGCATTGCCCTGCTCCTGCTGCCTGTGCAGCTCCCACTGCCAGGCCAGGGTGCCACAGGCCACTGATACCACCTATATTTAACCCAAAACACAATTGCTGCATAATTTTTTGGAGGTGTCTGGGCTGAAAACTGTCATGTCCCAGTTGTGCGGTTGGACTTCGGACACAATGTGGGCTGCACGACCGCTGTCTGGAACCTAGGGCTAATGTTAATTGACAGCCATTTTTTTTGGTGGTGGTGGGGGGGGGGGATTTTAAGTCCCCACATCATCAATTAGTGTTCCCCTTTACAAAATAATGATGCTACATGCCTCATATACCCTAAAAACGTTTTTAAAGCAATTTAAAGGCCACTTCCGGATATCCGAATTTGCCCGGATATCCCGGATACTAGGGTCGGATATCCGATTCGGATCAGAAAATTTTGAACTTGGATATCCGACCCGGATCGGATATCTGGATATCCGGATCTGGATCGAATCCGGATTTTGAAAAAGGGTATCCGAGCAGCACTAATAGCATTATGCGGCCAAATATACGCAGATAGCTAGCCGGATCCAACCAGTCAATCACCTGTATACTGTTATATACTGGGTACAACATACAGTACAGCACCAGTATCTGTTCATACATAGCACCAGTATATGATTTTTTTTATTTTTGTTTGGTGTGCGTGGGAAGAGGCGTATTCTTATACAGCGAGCATATCCCAAACTCTATATTTTAACTGAAAAAGTTGGGGGTCGTCTTATACGCCGGAATATACGGTATATATTGGACTACTGGTATTACAGCGTCTTCATATCATTTTTTTATAAGTATTGGAATGGGAAAAAAGCCCCCGAGGTGCTATAAATGTGAAGAAAATGCTCTTATAAAGGCGATGCGTTGCAGCGGACGGATCGGTCCCCCAACATCAGTGCGCGATTTAATGAGAAAGACGTGTACAGGTGATGATTCCAGGAAACCCAGATGGGGCAGAGAGACAGCGAGGAAGCGCAGACTCACTTCAAAGGGCCGCATGTTCCAGAAAGTCCCGGAACGCCGTGCTACTGGCGAGTATCGCCGACCATAAAGACAGCCGTAAACGCGTGACAAGTGAGAAATGGAAACAATAAAAATTTAGAAACTCTCCTAAAACACTGCAGTCTGCTCAGTCAGAAAGCGATCTAAATCTAACAAGTCTAACACATTGTCAATACGGTATCGCCATGTTAGGACAGAAGGTATTCGCAAGTGTCCCTGTCACATGCGCAAAAATCAGCGCTCAAAGTGCATCGCATCATTCATCAATCACTCGTCTCTGCAATGGCGTGTACATCCAGAACCCCTATAGCTATACATTTTACACGGCCATATAATCCAACTTGCAGACAGCTGTTTCGGGTTGTTTTGACCCTCATCAGTGTGAGGTATGGACGGCATATGGTTCTCTGCCTGCCAGAATGCTGTTACAAAGTAAAGGGTAAAAGCCAACCTGAAGTGGAAAGAAAAAGTAAGTGTAGTACGGATAATGCATAGAACATTAGTAGCAAAGAAAAGTCTCATTTTTATTTTCAGTTAGGACTGGTGCACACCAAGAGCGGTTCTGAGCGTTTTTTAAAACGCTTTCTGGGGGAAAACCGCTTGGCTAATGCATACCTCCCAACTTTTTGAGATAAGAAAGAGGGACACTTAAGCCACGCCCTGCCACACCCCTGATCACACCCCCGGCACACCCCTAGTTACACATACCATACAGATTGCATAAGAAAAATATGTTGTTTTACAATTCAAACCAAACTGGTTCTTTCTATCCTGGTTCATTTTCCTTCATAGTAACATTTTAAAATTAGTCATATATCAATTTAAAGGTGGGGAATAAAGTTTAGCGTCAATTAAACACATTTATTTTAGTAAAGAAATATATATATTTACATAGAAAGAGGGACAAAGTCCTGAAAGAGGGACAAATGAGGAGGAAAGAGGGACAGAGGGACAGGGCTCCCAAAGAGGGACTGTCCCTCCAAATGAGGGACAGTTGGGAGCTAGGTTGGTACACCAGAGCAGTTGTTTTTTCCACAAATGCAAACTCACTGGCTGCAGCATTTTTGAGATTTCTGGGGCGTTTCTGCCTCAATGTAAAGTATAGGAAAGTGGAAAACGGCTCTGAAAAACGCCAGATCCGAGCGGTTTTCCAGGCGGTTTTGTTACAGAAGCTGTTCAGTAACAGCTTTACTGTAACAATATATGAAATCTGCTACACAAAAATGCTCCAAACAACGCTAGGCATGTTTAGAAAGTCTCTCTAACATGCCTAGAATTGCTGTGAAAAACCTCTTCAAAAACCGCTAGCGTTTGCGGATCTGCTAGTGATTTTTGGTGTGCACCAGCCCTTATATAGCTTTTTTTTATAACATTGCATTACACTGTCACAGTTGCAGTTATAGGCCCCTATTACACTGCACTGACACCGCCAAAAACAAGCTTTCGGAGAAAACCATGTTACTATGCGGTATTCCCCATCTAGCATCTGGCCAAGCAGGAAGTGATGCTCACTTCCTGTTCGGCAATCAATAACGATGACGTGTGCAGAAGCATGTTTCTAAAATACGCTTCCACGCATGTGCGACACAGATAATTGCAGCGGGCGTTACCATAGACTTACATGACTTCCGGTCCAACGCAGATTGCCCCAGGAGCCGCGCGGTTACGTAGGTATGGAACCGTGTTAGATAGGGCACTTGCAGCATAGTGTACAGCAACGTGGGGAGTATGAACTCCCTCCATGGATTTTCATTAGTGTGCGGTAGCAGTGCGGCAATTTGCAGCACAGCCACAGTGTGAAATGGGCCCTCAAGCTATAAAACAAAGCATTAATAATGATCTTTTGAACTTTCCTGCAGAAATACCTTATCTCAAGCTGTCTCTCACTGTTTCTTGGCTGTTTAAGCATTTCAGAAAACAGGACTGTATTGGACCCAAGTTAGATCGAAGAGCTCAGAGAAAATCTTTTGCATAGATAACAACCAACGTTTTTTTAACTCTTCCTATACTGGAAACCAATATGAGACCCTTTTCTTTGCCACTAATAATGTTCTATTTCTTAGCTGTACTACACATACAATTCATGATCTCTAGTTTATTTTCACTTCAGGTTTGCTTTAAGTTGCTGAGTAGAGAACCACAAGGAAATATTTTAGTTTTGCCAGGGCCGGATTTACCATAAGGCAGGGTAGGCACGTGCATACAGGCGGCTGATGATGGAGGGGCGGTTCACTCCCCTCCCTGAGTGCCTCCCTCCCTCCTTCCCCATTCAGAGTCCCAATGAGAGTGTAAATAAGAGCATGGTTGGACTGGGACACTAAGGGCCCACCAGTAAAGCTTTCACCGGCAATCAGATTGGCAGCAGATGTCCCCACAAAATGCAATCAGATTGGCAGCAGATCTCCCCACAAGATGCAATCAGATTAGCAGCGGATTTACCCACAAGATGCAATCAGATTGGCAGCAGATTTACCCACAAGATGCAATCAGATTGGCAGCAGATTTACCCACAAGATGCAATCAGATTGGCAGCAGATTTACCCACAAGATGCAATCAGATTGGCAGCAGATTTACCCACAAGATGCAATCAGATTGGCATCAGATTTCCCCACAAAAAGCAATCAGATTGGCAGCAGATTTACCCACAAGATGCAATCAGATTGGCAGCAGATTTCCCCACAAAATGCAATCAGATTGGCAGCAGATTTCCCCACAAAATGCAATCAGATTGGCAGCAGATTTCCCCACAAAATGCAATCAGATTGGCAGCAGATTTCCCCACAAAATGCAATCAGATTGGCAGCAGATTTCCCCACAAAATGCAATCAGATTGGCAGCAGATTTCCCCAACAAAATTCAATCAGATTGTCAGCAGATTTCCCCACAAAATGCAATCAGTTAGCCAGGTCTATAGGTGTTCCCAGTTTATCCAGGTCTATAGGTGCAGGGGAGTAACAATAGATCCTGCAAGGGATGCAGCCGCAGGGGGGCCCAGAAGCCACAGGGGGCCCCATCCTGAGAGACTGACAACTAAGGGCAAGGAGAGAAAAAACTTTCTGCAATTGTTCTAATGACTGCATCTGCTCAGCTATTGATAAGGAATCATACAAAGTTTTGCAGACAAAGATTTGTGGGCAGTCCCTATTCAGTGTTCAGCAGGGTCTTGTGTATAGCACTGTTCTACCCCTCCCCAAGTGCTGTGTCTTATAGTGATGCTTGAGGAGTCTGGGCACAGAGAGAAAAAGCTTTCTGTTCTCTGCACAATTGTTCTAATGACTGCATCTCAGTTTAACCGTGCATTGGTTTTCAGTTTACCTGTGCTGAAAGTGTGTGTGTGTGTGGGGGGGTAGGGGTTGGAGGTATTAGGGGCCCCATCCAAAGATTTGCAGGGGGGCCCAGTGATTTCTAGTTACGCCCCTGTATAGGTGTCCCCAGTTTAGCAAGGTCTATAGGTGTCCCCAGACTAGGTAGCCTGGAAGGAGGAAGAGCAGCGGGCACAGAGCAGCGGCGGGCACAGAGCAGCGGGGAGGGGAGGCAGTCTCCCCCCCTCCCTCCCCTGGGGCCCCCCCCTCGCCGCTCCCCCCTCCAGGCTAGAATGCGCAGTGGCAGCGAGCTGGGCAACAACTTTCTACTTCCTGCATGATCCCACTCTGCCTGCCACTGCTCTGGTCTTCTCTGCTGTGCTGTCCAATCACGCTCTCACAGGAAGCACAGTGAGAGCGTGATTGGACAGTACAACAGAGAAGACCAGACCAGAGCAGTGGCACGCAGAACGGGAACCAAGAAGTAGTAAGTTAATCGGTTCCCCACTCGCTGCCGCCCTGGTCTGCCACTCTGATCTGGAGGGGGAAACGTGGAATGGGGGCCCCCAAGTAAGGAAGGGGGGACCCCCCCCCCCTCCGCTCTGTGCCTGCCGCTGCTCTACCTTCCTGCAGTGCTCGGGGCCCCCGGGGGCCACTAAAAGGGAGGCCTACTGGGCAAAATCCCGAGCTCCCGCCGGCCCTGTCCGAGCCTGAGCTCCTCTGGGGACAGTCAGTGACATGACTATGTACTCTGTTAAGTGCTGCAGAAGATGTCAGTACTATATAAATACATAATAATAATATGGTAGGACATTAGACTATGACTATGGTAGGATTGGAGTGTGAGCTCTTCTGAGGACAGTCAGTGACATGACTATGTACTCTGTAATGTGCTGCAGGAGATGTCAGTGCTATATAAATACATAATAATAATATGGTAGGACATTACACTATGACTATGGTAGGATTAGAGTGTGAGCTCCTCTGAGGACAATCAGTGACATGGCTATGTACTCTGTAATGTGCTGCAGGAGATGTCAGTGCTATATAAATACATAATAATAATATGGTAGGACATTAGACTATGACTATGGTAGGATTAGAGTGTGAGCTCCTCTGAGGACAGTCAGTGACATGACTATGTACTCTGTACAGTGCTGCAGAAGATGTCAGTGCTATATAAATACATAATAATAATATGGTAGGACATTAGACTATGACTATGGTAGGATTAGATTGTGAGCCCCTCTGGGGACAGTCAGTGACATGACTATGTACTCTGTAATGTGCTGCAGAAGATGTCAGTGCTATAAAAATACATAATAATAATATGGTAGGACATTAGACTATGACTATGGTAGGATTAGATTGTGAGCTCCTCTGAGGACAGTCAGTGACATGACTATGTACCCTGTAATGTGCTGCAGGAGATGTCAGTGCTATATAAATACATAATAATAATATGGTAGGACATTAGACTATGACTATGTTAGGATTACATGGTGAGCTCCTCTGAGGACAGTCAGTGACATGACTATGTACTCTGTACAGTGCTGCAGAAGATGTCAGTGCTATATAAATACATAATAATAATATGGTAGGACATTAGACTATGACTATGGTAGGATTAGAGTGTGAGCTCCTCTGGGGACAGTCGGTGACATGACTATGTACTCTGTAATGTGCTGCAGGAGATGTCAGTGCTATATAAATATATAATAATAATATGGTAGGACATTAGACTATGACTATGTTAGGATTACATGGTGAGCTCCTCTGAGGACAGTCAGTGACATGACTATGTACTCTGTACAGTGCTGCAGAAGATGTCAGTGCTATATAAATACATAATAATAATATTGTAGGACATTACACTATGACTATGGTTGGATTAGAGTGTGAGCTCCTCTGAGGACAGTCAGTGACATGACCATGTACTCTGTAATGTGCTGCAGGAGATGTCAGTGCTATATAAATACATAATAATAATATGGTAGGACATTACACTATGACTATGGTAGGATTAGATTGTGAGCTCCTCTGAGGACAGTCACTGACATGACTATGTACTCTGTAATGTGCTGCAGGAGATGTCAGTGCTATATAAATACATAATAATAATATGGTAGGACATTAGACTATGACTATGGTAGGATTAGAGTGTGAGCTCCTCTGAGGACAGTCAGTGACATGACTATGTACCCTGTAATGTGCTGCAGAAGATGTCAGTGCTATATAAATACATAATAATAATATGGTAGGACATTAGACTATGACTATGGTAGGATTAGAGTGTGAGCTCCTCTGAGGACAGTCAGTGACATGACTATGTACTCTGTAATGTGCTGCAGGAGATGTCAGTGCTATATAAATACATAATAATAATATGGTAGGACATTAGACTATGACTATGTTAGGATTACATGGTGAGCTCCTCTGAGGACAGTCAGTGACATGACTATGTACCGGTACTCTGTACAGCGCTGTGGAAGATGTTAGTGCTATATAAATACTAGATAATAATAAATGTCTCCCTGTAATAAGTAGTTTTAATATTTTAATCTCTGAGCAATCTAAATATGTGATGATTTAAGCTCTCCTCATAACTAGGGCCCTGTTGTGATGAGAACCATAATTATCTATATTGGATGTGACGCGATTGAGATATCAAAGCTATAGATCAATTATATATGTGATATTGATAAGACTGATTGAAAGAAATCTTCTATTATCTAGCATAGGCGTACAAGGCTGGGTTGGTAATTCTATAGACAACAGTCCTGCTCTCAGGAATTCTATGCCTAACCATCCCCCCCAGTCAGAAGTTGGTAAGACAGCTGTATCCCATTATGTCTCAAGCCATAGTGTTACAATGAGGCTGTTGGAATACCAGTTTCAACCGGATTGAAACATGTGCTCTCTTTGTGATATATGAGGAGTTAGCTGAAGCAGCTAGGTATGGAAGTCAGCAAATAGAGACTACAGCATTGTTTGAACAAACCAATCACAGATAGCATTGGGACATACTGTGGGCCCAGCCCATTTCTTTATGTAAGGAGTTTTAGGCGGGAGTGGGTCATTCTGCCATTTTCTCTTCACAGACACACACATACTTTCATACATACAGACATACAATCAATTTGTTCATTTTTTGTAATCATTTGTAACGTAACTAAGATTTGTACCTTTATTGATTTATATTTTTGAATATTCATGGAAAATCAATAATGTTAAATAAACAACCACATCCTTTTAAAATGATTTACTCTGGTCTCTGAAAGACTTTGTGTTCAAGTTACAAATCCCTCATTTTAACATTTAACAATGGTGAGCCAGCCACTCGTAAAATAAGATTTACAAAGAACACAGCTAAATCGCAAATTCGTTTCAAAATCGGGGAACGAGCAAAAAAAGGAAGCGGAGCTGTCTTCTTGTGAAACTCTATTGCGTTGAATCTGAAGCAAGGGATGAGACCAGACCAGAGAGGAGATCTGATGATTGACGTCATGTGGGTGATACCAGAAGTCTGTCTGCATAAGGTGACTATGCTTTATTCCCTGTTGAATTAGCTAAAAGTCTTAAAAGTTAGATGAGTGCCCAAAGTTGTTAAAGAAATAAAGAATATTTGTTAGTTAATTAGGGAAATAGTTACTTAGAGTTTGCTAAAATGAACAGCATGCAAAAGGAATGTTCTTATCATTCCTATGTAAAATGCCTTAGTGGTAGCAGACAGGATGCAGACTTCGTTAATGGTATTGTTTATTTAAAGATGCAGATATTTTTGTCTACAAAGCTGCAAGCTAAATTTGGGAAAAAATGGTTTAAATTGAAGCTTAAGATAGTGTAATTGGATCATAGGAGTAGATTTAGCATATTAGCTTCTATAAGTAAAGTAAGGGTTTTGTATTTATGCTAATTGGCTACTTGTGTAAAAGAAAATGTGTAAGCCATGAATAAGTGACAGTTTATATAAAAAGGAAATATATCTGTAATAATGGTTTATTAGAAGCGCAGTAATCCTGAAAGCCAGGGAAAAATAAAACGTTTCTGGTTACCAAAATGACATGTATCAGCAGCAGAAGTAGCAACAGGTTTCATATGACAGCTATTCTAGTAGGAATGTAAAATCATTGCAGATGTCACATAAAAGTATTTGTATTGCAAGCTATATATGTTATGAAAATTTCATTCAAGTTTCAGAGTTGTCCTATTTTTCCATTTGAGTTTTGATAAAAAGTATAAATATAGTCACTAATATAATAATTGATATTAAAAAAAAAAAAAAAATAATTAATTAAAATTAGCTTATTATAAGGTTGCATAGGAGAATTAATCACCATAGTTTAATGATAGACATATCTGTTTCTGTATTAGAGGATTGATGAGGATATGGTGATAAGGGTAAGCATTCATAAGTAAGATGTGATTGCTTGTGTCCATAGATGACAGATATATATTTTGACAATCGATTTACACAAAAGTTGATAATATAAGTTTTTTTAAGTTATAGGTTTAGTCAGGAGGTTATTCTTAGTGAGTTTATTGTGAAATAAAGAGATTTGGTTTAATTTTGATTAAATAAAGCTGAATTGTTGCAAATAACGATTGCATCAATTACATAAGAATTTGATCTGTGATGTATAAATAAATTTGGTAGCTCATGACTATAGTTATTATATTTAGATGAGTTTGACAGTTTATAAGGTAAAGATATATTTTTAAAAGACAATATGTGTGTTCAGTCTAATGTGAGTGATGATTGGAAATATGATCAGGATATATATGTGCTGAATGCTCAGTCCCATAAGTGATTGGTCATGAATAAGTATATCTTTATACTTATATATGCATTATTTTTGTAAAGATCGATTTTTCTTTACCGGAGGAGAAATGGGAATTTATAAAAATATAATTGATGAATGGTGACAGGTGGTTTCATATCTTTTCCGGTCAGAGGTGTGAAATCAGTTGTGCCAGTTCAAATTATTGGTATACAAGGGACTTGGTGTTGGTGTATCGAATATCTGAAATAAGATTGTATATTTTGGTCATTGCTGTAGATTATTAATACAGTAATGTATGCACTGATATTTTAGACTGTACACAATATATTCAAATTCAAGGAAATTTAAAAATTAAACGTTTAAAGGACAACAGGTTAAAGCAGAACTCTGATAAAAGTTATTGGTTGTGAATTCTATATGTGTTTATGTGATAATATTTTTTTTATTCCCCTTTTATGATTTGGTGTACACATGTATTCTATCTCCTTAATTATTAAATTTTGTTTCCTGGGAAGTATGTGAAGAGAATCAGAGATGGTGGTGATTTCCTTCCTTTCTGTAAATTGATGAAAATTGAGGTACAATATTGAATGGGATATTGGATTTAAAAGTAATTCGAGTATCAGTTATTTATAGGAAAGTGGATTTCATGTTTCCTTGAGTTTATTTTGGATACTAGCAATTGGTTACATCAGTTGCAATGTATTTTAGTAGATGGTCATTTTAAATAAAAATTAAAGAAAAGTTTTCAAGTTAAGTTTTAGTGACATAGAAATGTTTCAGCAGAAGCTGTTTAGGAAATGCTTTCCTCTGTTTGTATAAGAAACAGTGGCATCTATGTCAAAGCGAGAGTAGGGTTAATTAAGAACAGCTGGAGTCCTGTAATCTGAAGCCATTAGCTGTCACTCAAACTGCATGAGTAAAGATATGTAAGAAGTTTTTATAAATAAAGTATTGATCATTTTTGAGATATCATTGTGAAAGAAATGTAAGGGTATCATTTAGTTACTTGCAACTTGCGCACACACACAGCAGGTATACTAATAATGACATATACACATGAGATTAGCATGTTATATAAACGCACACACACATATTAACATGCTGTTACACATTTACATAAGAGAATATAACTTTGTTGTCCTCACAATAAAGTGTGAAGGATGGTTTTAAGATGACATTGTGTTTTTTTTTTATTTTATTGAGCTTTATTTTAAGGTTTATCTAAGGTTATGAAACTTATGTTTATTAGATAAACGAGATTTATTAAAGTTCATGGTTTGTGTCCTCATCAAAGGATTGCAATTTAGACAATGTCATATGAGTTTGTTGTTCAAAGGGGGAACAAAAAGTTTAAAGTTATTTTCTTGAAATAAGATCATTGATACCATATTTTTTAATTATAGATGTATCTCTAAAGATTGATTGACGTAAAAGGTCACATGCAGAAATGGCGAAAATTACAAGGCTTTCACATGCTAACGAGCCTATTGAGAGGAGATTCCATGCTTCCATTGATAAAGGAATGAACAGAAGTGCTTGAAGACATGAAGAGTTTTTTTTTCTTTTCCCTCCCCACTTTTCATGAACTGAACTGAGAATCTAATCTCTTTACACACATATAATTTTTAATTGGACACACATGAAAAAGACATTTTTGGTGTTTTGAGTTTAATTGTTTGTTTTATTTGTTACAGAACAGAATTAGATTTTATGTGATATTTTCATAAGGTAATGAAAAAGTTTAGGAAAAATATTGATAAGAACAGAAAAGGTTTTTAAGGAAAGTTTTTTTTATCCAATAGCTTATAGATCCTTTCAGTTTTAAAAAAAAAATAAGGTAAATTTTTGATTAATGTTTGGAAATTGATATTTTTGATAGAAAGGGGTTTCCATAATATATCTGGTATGCAAAGTTATTTTGAGAGTTTGATCAAAATATTAGAAAAGGAATTTTAGATGGTGCAAAGATCATTGATATAATTAATGGGTTGTATTAAGAAACTTTGAAATCTGATTTAAAGATAATAAGGCTTGTCAGAAAGCAAAAGGCTTGTCAGAAAGCAAAGGGCTAGTTAGATAGCATAATAAACTGTTAATGTAAATCAGATGATGGGAAGGTATTATTATACACATTGCATCAGTATTATGTCCTTAAATTACACATTTTTATGATTTAATATTTTTAATTTTTATTAATAATGGAAACCATATCTGATTAGGAGATGTTTGAAACTTCAAACTATATATTTTATAGATATTTCCAAACAGTAATACAAAGTTTTAAAGGAGGTATGACATAATTGAAGAATACAGGTATACATTAATTCATATTGATTTGGGATGGATAAGTGATATGAATTCCACCAAGATGAATGAATAATATTTTAATGATATTAGTAGTTGTAAGGCAATACATCTGATTATTATGTAACATTATTAGGTAATCCAGTTAATTATATACATTATTAGGATTGTTTTTATAAACAGGGTTTTATGATCATTTTAAAATGGAAGAAAAAGTAATGAAATTCAAAGTTTAGATTTGTCATCATGCTTGCATGTTTAGTTTAAGGGTATTAGTTTAATTTTAAGAAGAATCTACCGTTTTTGTCAAAGGTAAAATTCCCTATACAACAGGATGTGAAAGGGTTAACACACACTGTTTCAATTACACATGAGAGTACAGAAGAAGTTGCTGTTAAAGTTAAGTCTAGCAAGGAAGAGGTTAAGGGTTTTTTTTTTTTTTTTTCCTCTGAGTTCGTACACAAGGGATGTATGAAGAGCATATACATGCAATTAGTTTAAATAAAAGTTATTAATTTGTCTAAAAATTTAGAGGTAGCAAATTTGAAGGTAATTATTAATGAAAGATTACAGAATATGACTGTTATATTTTAACAAAAATTTTGATAATGATTAAAATATACAAAGGGTATTTATAGAAGTGAAAGTAATTTTAATATAAGATTTTACTTCTATAAAGGGGGAAATGTAATAAGTAGTTTTAATATTTTAATCTCTGAGCAATCTAAATATGTGATGATTTAAGCTCTCCTCATAACTAGGGCCCTGTTGTGATGAGAACCATAATTATCTATATTGGATGTGACGCGATTGAGATATCAAAGCTATAGATCAATTATATATGTGATATTGATAAGACTGATTGAAAGAAATCTTCTATTATCTAGCATAGGCGTACAAGGCTGGGTTGGTAATTCTATAGACAACAGTCCTGCTCTCAGGAATTCTATGCCTAACCATCCCCCCCAGTCAGAAGTTGGTAAGACAGCTGTATCCCATTATGTCTCAAGCCATAGTGTTACAATGAGGCTGTTGGAATACCAGTTTCAACCGGATTGAAACATGTGCTCTCTTTGTGATATATGAGGAGTTAGCTGAAGCAGCTAGGTATGGAAGTCAGCAAATAGAGACTACAGCATTGTTTGAACAAACCAATCACAGATAGCATTGGGACATACTGTGGGCCCAGCCCATTTCTTTATGTAAGGAGTTTTAGGCGGGAGTGGGTCATTCTGCCATTTTCTCTTCACAGACACACACATACTTTCATACATACAGACATACAATCAATTTGTTCATTTTTTGTAATCATTTGTAACGTAACTAAGATTTGTACCTTTATTGATTTATATTTTTGAATATTCATGGAAAATCAATAATGTTAAATAAACAACCACATCCTTTTAAAATGATTTACTCTGGTCTCTGAAAGACTTTGTGTTCAAGTTACAAATCCCTCATTTTAACATTTAACACTCCCTATGGCTCAAGTGGGTGATATTACAGTATAACAGTGTGCTGACCAGGAAGCTGTTATGGGGTAATGGCCATGTTTCAAATGCAGGACTGAGAATTCCATTGATCACAGTCACAGTGGACAAATGGGACGCAGGAGAGGAGGAGATTGAGGAGTAGACTACATGGGAGGTAAGTATGACTTGTGTATGTTTATTTTGAGTTTTATTTTTCCGTTCAGGTTTTGCATTTTGCATTTCTGTGCATGCATATGTCATTTTATTCATTTTATTTTACCTTTGAAAGAAAAAGTATGTTGCTAGAAATGAATAACTCGCAGCTCAGGCGTTTGTCATCCATAATTGGACGCCAGCAGCGACTGGAAGCAGATTCAGTTCATCATAAACATAATGTTCACAAGTTTGGGAGAGTTCATGGCCAGGGTAAATAAACACACAGAAATGGCGGCATTCTTCACAGAAGACAACACATCTGTCACAGACATCTGTCTCTCTCACTGCAGCAGGCGGGTCGGAGGGGGTGAGGCTGTGCATGAAGTGATCATACAACTGGAGTATCAGGTCTATGAGGAGGTGAGCGGTGACAGGAAGGAGTTCTATCCCAACCGGAGACCAACTTAGAGATCCCAAACTCAGACTACCTGTAACAGGAAAACTGCACCATAAAGACCTTCATAAGCATCTGATCTCAGAATTATGGAGACTTTTTTCACTGTACTCTCCTTGCTACAGATCTTTTACCATACATTTGCAACATATTTATTCCCTTTCAAGGCCTGTTCAATCTAGGGGCGTTTTTGTTATTTTTTAAGCGTGGGCGATTTTTCAAAATCGCCCTGAAAGTGCTTACACAATGATTCTCTATGAGAGAGTTCACATCTAAGTGGTTCGTTTCCGATCCGTTTAGATAAGCGGTGCTAGAGCCATTTTTGAGGTGATTCCGCCTCAATAGAAGGTATAGGAAAAACGCTAAACGTTCACAAAACAGCTTTGTGGAGTGATTGCGTTGGCGTTTTTAGGAATAAATACATTGTATTTATTATTTTCCAGATCAAAGAGTTCACTTCCTGACTTGCGTCAGGGAGTGAATTACCAAAAAAAGAATCGCACACCCGAGCGCAGGGAATCGGAAAGAAAAACCGCCTCAAAATAAGCCCATGTGGTTGGCGAGAGTAACGCGGGCATGTGTGTGATGTCACACACACACCCGCGTTACTCGGCAACCATGTGGGTGTCATGTATGGATGAAGGACAGCACTCCTGGAGTCAGCAGAGGACAAGTCGCAGCCATGGACAGGTAATGTATAGTGCATTGTGGCATAGCTAAGGAGCTATGGGAAGGTTTTACTTTGGCCTGACAAGGACAACCACAGTGTCAGAGGGCACACATATGTAATCGGCACCGGTAGACTTGGGCGCAGGATACAGCCGGTATATGGCTTATCCTGCTCCTGCACAAGTCCCGGCGGCGGTAATTACTATTCCCCCTCCAGGTCCGTGTGGATAGTGGGGAATAATGTAATTCAGCATCCAGCTATAGCTGAAGGCCGAATTACAGTGTTTTAAAAGTAACTTCAGCTCTGTCTTCTGACGGCTCCGATGTTACTCCCTGTGCGCCGATATAGCTATAATTCCTATTATGGTCTATGGTGGCGCCGGCTGCGCCCAAATCTCCTGCGCTGCAAATAACTGCTCCGGTTAGAGGTTCCCGACAGGGATGGGGAACAGTTTGTTTAAGGACACCTGAGGCGAAAATAAACTAATGAAATAAACAATTGTATCTATCTTCCTTCTCCTAAAAATGACTTTTTAAAGATATTCCACAGTTTTATTTTATGTTTAAATCTACTTTTTACGTTTTAACTGTTTTATTGTTTTTGCTCAATGACACATTCATTGAAGTATGCCAGAGCTAAAATCTATGAACTATTATCCCTTTTTATCTCTTTCCTGCTCTCCGGAGCCATTTTCTGCTAGGAAAGGGTCTTATAGTTGGAATTTCTTATTAGTGAGGGTCACACTGTCGTCACTTCCTGTCTGAGTCAGGACTGAGTCAGCCACTTACATACCTGATGTTTAACTGTTTCAGGCAGAGAAAGAAAAAAAAGGAACACAGCCTAGTTATGTGTGTGCTAGGCACTGTACATACACATGTCTATCTTATCATGTCACATGTCACCTCGGGTATCCTTCAATGATTACTACTATTCAAGATCTGTGGAATTTTGTAGTAAAGTTTACTATCAGAGAGCGATCTGCGGGTCCCCTTGTATCACAGGTGCTGCTACCTGTATAGAACAGTGCTGGATATGGAGACAGGAAGGAGAGAAAGCGCACACTGTGATACTAGTAGGTGAGGGCTCTGGGCCCTATAGGAAAGGTCTCACCTGGTTGTAGAGGCTGGAGAAACCGATATAGGTTTGCCAGCTGCCCCGCTTGTGTCCCTCTTATGCAGGGGACCTGGCTTGCACGGGTATCCTCACGGTCTTGGATGGTGATCCGGTCGGGATTCCACCGTGGTTATTTGGAACACGCTGCGGTGGGCATGTAACGTTTTTCTGCGCTAGGCCGGTACGAGCCTGATCCTGACTGGAGTATTTTCCGGAGACAGTTGCAGGCGAACCGCAAGTCAGAGAGGACAGCGTGGGAGCAATCAGGCCGGAGGGGGCTGGAGGAAGCCCCAGGTATGTATATTTTATTACTGTGGCCCCATCGCTTTGAGAGCTTGTTTCACAAAGCCGTGATAACCCTTTCACGGTCGCGCTAGAGTTTTGTGCGCTGTATAACGCACGTAGCGGTTTTCTCACGCAATCGCAAATTTTTGCTTGAAACCTCGACCATTTTCGCGCGCAAACACAAATTTTCACGCGAAGATGGTCGCATTTTTGCACACGAAAATTGCTGCGCAAGTTATAGCGTGCGCAAAACACTAGCGCAGCCGTGATCAAGCCCTAAGTGTGATGTCGATCTATGAGATCTCACACAGCTGGTTCCCATTCACAGATACTCTTTGGACGATTCTCCGAGCATTACTGCGATTGTGTTTGCGAGTTCTAAGAAGCATGAGTTATAGAATAATATAATCTGACTTCATGTTTATTTGATAACAGCGCAGCGAGATACGGGGACCGGCGTGTTAAAGCTGACATTTATTTTCTGTAAACGAAACCCTGGATGGGGGCCGAGGTGAGAGGGAAATCAGGTCACTGGCGTTCCCAGGCATATGGCTCTTCTCTCCTGCACCGTCTTGTCAGACGCTATATATTCACTGATGAGAGGAGCTAATCTTCAGAACAAGCAAGTTACAGCTCCTCGGATTATTGGACCGTACTTATAAAGTCACATCGGGAGGGGGAGGAGTACTAATGTCTTGTCAAGTCGTATGGGGGAAGGGACGCCCACAGATTATTCATAAGAGATCAGACGTTAACGTCCACCCTGTAATTCACAATGGACAGCTGCACAAACACAGCACAATATCAAGACAGGATTCAGTTCTCTATTCAGAAAGTAACGCCATACCTCCAAAGAGTCCCAACTTTCTAAAGTAATAAATAGGGACACCTTGGGGTCCGTTCACACTTAAAACCGGTGGTAATGCAGGAGTGATTTTTCCGCGATTAACGCGGAAAAATCACTGGACACTGTAGCGGTTTGGGAGCGATCGCTGTTAGCGGTTCTATACATGCTAATCGCGATCGCTCCGGAATCGCCGGCAAACCGCTGCATGCAACACATTTGCAGTTAATGCTAACCGCAAATGCGGCAGTGAGAACACTGCCATAGCGTTACATGTGCTAGCGGTTTTTAAAAACCCCTAGCAGTTTGCCTTGAGTGGGAATCGCACGATTCCTGCTTAAGTGAGAATGAGCCCTAAGACATGCTCCTAACATGCATCAAGACATGCCTCTGCCACACCTCCAGACAAATCTGCCACACCTCCAGACACGCCCCTGACAGGCCCTTAGTCATGCATACCACAAAGAATCTATAAGCACAAGATGTAGTAGTTTTAGAATTCATACCACATCATTAGGTTTCCTTAATATTAACATTTGGAAAGAAGAGATATATCAATTTAAAGGATGGAAGTAAAGTTTAGAGTGAATTAAACACACTTTTAAAGTGGTATGAAACTCAGCATTTCCTCTTTACAAAAAATCTCTAAAAGATTATTTACAGCCTAAAATCTAGTACCACAAAAAAAAAAAAAAAAAAAAAAAAAAAATTGTAGCAGAGCCGCATTCAAACAGTTAAACACAGCACTTTCTTTGTCAGTGGAAAGCTTGCTGCCTCATCCAAAGAGGGCATAACATTATCTTTTTGTTTACATTCCTTGGTCAGATACAATTACTATACTTTTCTAGCTGTGCTGAAAATGAGCTCTCTCTGCTGTAGAAGCAGAGAGCTAAGAAGAGATCACTATGTACAGTATAAATACAGCTATGCAATAACATGCAATGGCAGCTTTCAGAGCAGATAAACCGTACTTCGGGAACTTGTAATTTGTAAATGGACAATAATACTTGAGCACAAAAAGCAAATATGGTGACTGTATGGGTAATAAAAAGCAGGAAAACACATTTTTATTGAAGGCTATGCCAGTTTTATCCCACTTTGAGTAGAAAAATACAAATATTTACAAAGATCTGTACATCAGCCCCGAAAGAGGGACAGAGGGACAGAGGGACTGGGTTCCCAAAGAGGGACTGTCCCTCCAAAAGAGGGACAGTTGGGAGATATGTTAACAGGGTTTTCAAGAAGTATTGGTAGTTTGAAAAGAAGATGACTGTATAGATTACAAGTATATATGTTTATTTACAGCACATATGTTTATTTACAGCACACCTGAACCAGGGGAAAAGAGTACATTCATACTTACCTGGGACTCCTTCCAGCCCCCCCCCCCCCCTCCCCCCATTGTCTTTTATGTCTCTCCACTGTCCTCCAGGTCCCCTCCCTTGTGCCGCTGTCACCCGAATTAACACCTTTGATCCGGCATGCACTTTTCCAACTCCACGTCTCCTCAATCGCGCTCCTGTAGCCGGGAGCATTTTGCGCATGCGAAAGCTAAGCATCTTTATGAAGAACACATGCGCAGAATGCTCTCAGCTGCGGGACCATGATGGAGGAGGCACGTGTCCGGGACTGCACATTATTATATATTGTATTTATAAAAGCGCCAACCTATGACCCAGCGCAGTACAATAAATAAAATACACAGCAAAGGTTTAAGGTGGTCTGAAACTCTGACATAACATTCAATAAAAATGTGTTTTCCTGCTTTTTATTACCCATACAGATCTCATATTTGCATTTGTCCACAAGTAATATTGTCTGTCTACACATTACGAGTTTCCAAAGTGTCGTTTTTCTTGCCCTGAAAGCTGCCATTGCATTTTATTCTTTTTATATTATAACAAGTAAAGACGATACTGTTATCTCCAGTTTAGATGCGGATTTGAAGCTGAATAGCAGGACAAAGTGCTGTGTTTAACCATTTCAGTGATGTTCTGCTAGACTTTTTTTCTGTGATAGTAGCTTTAAAGCTGTAAGGAATCTTTTAGAGCAAAGTAGAAATGATAATGTAAGAGTGAACAGGGGAGGGGACAGCTGCAGTGTCAGAGAGGTGTAAGCAGAGGAGGCTACAGCTGCAGTGTCAGAGAGGTGTAAGCAGGGGAGGGGACAGCTGCAGTGTCAGAGAGTGTAAGCAGGAGAGGGAACAGCTGCAGTGTCAGAGAGTGTAAGCAGGGGAGGGGACAGCTGCAGTGTCAGATATGTGTAAGCAGGGGAGGGGACAGCTGCAGTGTCAGAGAGGTGTAAGCTGGGGAGGTGACAGCTGCAGTGTCAGAGAGGTGTAAGCTGGGGAGGGGGCAGCTGCAGTGTCAGAGAGTGTAAGCAGGAGAGGGAACAGCTGCAGTGTCAGAGAGTGTAAGCAGGGGAGGGGACAGCTGCAGTGTCGGATATGTGTAAGCAGGGGAGGGGACAGCTGCAGTGTCAGAGAGTGTAAGCTGGGGAGGGGGCAGCTGCAGTGTCAGAGAGTTTAAGCAGGGGAGGGGACAGCTGCAGTGTCAGAGAGGTGTAAGCAGGGGAGGGGACAGATGCAGTGTCAGTGAGGTGTAAGCAGGGGAGGGGACAGCAGCAGTGTCAGAGAGGTGTAAGCAGGGGAGGGGACAGCTGCAGTGTCAGAGAGGTGTAAGCAGGGGAGGGGACAGCTGCAGTGTCAGAGAGGTGTAAGCAGGGGAGGGGACAGCTGCAGTGTCAGAGAGGTGTAGGCTGGGGAGGGGACAGCTGCAGTGTCAGATGTGTAGGCAGGGGAGGGGACAGCTGCAGCGTCAAAGAGGTGTAAGCAGGGGAGGGGACAGCAGCAGTGTCAGAGAGGTGTAGGCAGGGGAGAGGACATATGCAGTGTCAGTGAGGTGTATATACATTATATACTTTTCATTTCCAACCCCTTGTTTTGCAAAGTAGAAATGATAACTTTCAGGCCACTTTAACTAGAAGGGAGCAAACCCTGCGATCACAGGGGGCCCAGAGCTGTGCGGGGCCTCAACTACTAACCTTCCTACTAATGAAAACTGAAAGTTAAAAAAAAAACGGTTTATAAACAATGCAGAAAAGTTTGTGCATTGCAAATTAATGTATATTCTCCACAATATGAAACAAAGCAGCATAAGTCTGGGCAGTGACATAGCTGAGAAGTTAGGGGCCCCAGTGCGAGTTTTCCATGGGGCCCCAAGCACTCTATTAATATAAAGCTCCAAAAGGGGAGGGGACAGATGCAGTGTCAGAGGTGTAGGCAGGGGAGGGGACAGCTGCAGCATCAGAGAGGTGTAAGCAGGGGAGGGAACAGCTGCAGTGTCAGAGAGGTGTAAGCAGGGGAGGGGACAGCTGCAGTGTCAGAGAGGTGTAAGCAGGGGAGGGGACAGCTGCAGTGTCAGAGAGGTGTAAGCAGAGGAGGCTACAGCTGCAGTGTCAGAGAGGTGTAAGCAGGGGAGGGGACAGCTGCAGTGTCAGAGAGTGTAAGCAGGAGAGGGAACAGCTGCAGTGTCAGAGAGTGTAAGCAGGGGAGGGGACAGCTGCAGTGTCAGATATGTGTAAGCAGGGGAGGGGACAGCTGCAGTGTCAGAGAGGTGTAAGCTGGGGAGGTGACAGCTGCAGTGTCAGAGAGGTGTAAGCTGGGGAGGGGGCAGCTGCAGTGTCAGAGAGTGTAAGCAGGAGAGGGAACAGCTGCAGTGTCAGAGAGTGTAAGCAGGGGAGGGGACAGCTGCAGTGTCGGATATGTGTAAGCAGGGGAGGGGACAGCTGCAGTGTCAGAGAGTGTAAGCTGGGGAGGGGGCAGCTGCAGTGTCAGAGAGTTTAAGCAGGGGAGGGGACAGCTGCAGTGTCAGAGAGGTGTAAGCAGGGGAGGGGACAGATGCAGTGTCAGTGAGGTGTAAGCAGGGGGGGACAGCAGCAGTGTCAGAGAGGTGTAAGCAGGGGAGGGGACAGCTGCAGTGTCAGAGAGGTGTAAGCAGGGGAGGGGACAGCTGCAGTGTCAGAGAGGTGTAAGCAGGGGAGGGGACAGCTGCAGTGTCAGAGAGGTGTAGGCTGGGGAGGGGACAGCTGCAGTGTCAGATGTGTAGGCAGGGGAGGGGACAGCTGCAGCGTCAAAGAGGTGTAAGCAGGGGAGGGGACAGCAGCAGTGTCAGAGAGGTGTAGGCAGGGGAGAGGACATATGCAGTGTCAGTGAGGTGTAAGCAGGGGAGGGGACAGCAGCAGTGTCAGAGAGGTGTAAGCTGGGGAGGGGATAGCTGCAGTGTCAGAGAAGTGTAAGCTGGGGAGGGGACAGCTGCAGTGTCAGAGGTGTAAGCAGGGGAGGGGACAGCAGCAGTGTCAGAGAGCTGTAAGCTGGGAAGAGGACAGCTGCAGTGTCAGAGTGGTGTAAGCAGGGGAGGGGACAGCTGCAGTGTCAGAGAGGTGTAAGCAGGGGAGGGGACAGCTGCAGTGTCAGAGAGGTGTAAGCAGGGGAGTGGACAGCTGCAGTGTCAGAGAGGTGTAGGCTGGGGAGGGGACAGCTGCATTGTCAGAGGTGTAGGCAGGGGAGGGGACAGCTGCAGCGTCAATGAGGTGTAAGCAGGGAAGGGGATAGCTGCAGCATCAGAGAGGTGTAAGCAGGGGAGGGAACAGCTGCAGTGTCAGAGAGGTTTAAGCAGGGGAGGGAACAGCTGCAGTGTCAGAGAGGTGTAAGCAGAGGATAGGGCAGCTGCAGTGTCAGAGATGTGTAAGCAGGGGAGGGGGCAGCGGCAGTGTCAGAGAGATGTAAGCAGGGGAGCGGACAGCTGCAGTGTCAGATGTGTAGGCAGGGGAGGGGACAGCTGCAGTGTCAGAGAGGTGGAAGCAGGGGAGGGGACAGCTGCAGTGTCAGAGAGGTGTAAGCTGGGGAGGTGACAGCTGCAGTGTCAGAGAGGTGTAAGCTGGGGAGAGGGCTGCTGCAGTGTCAGAGAGTGTAAGCAGGAGAGGGAACAGCTGCAGTGTCAGAGAGTGTAAGCAGGGGAGGGGACAGCTGCAGTGTCAGATATGTGTAAGCAGGGGAGGGGACAGCTGCAGTGTCAGAGAGTGTAAGCTGGGGAGGGGGCAGCTGCAGTGTCAGAGAGTTTAAGCAGGGGAGGGGACAGCTGCAGTGTCAGAGAGGTGTAAGCAGGGGAGGGGACAGATGCAGTGTCAGAGAGGTGTAAGCTGGGGAGGGGATAGCTGCAGTGTCAACGAGGTGTAAGCTGGGAAGAGGACAGCTGCAGTGTCAGAGTGGTGTAAGCAGGGGAGGGGACAGCTGCAGTGTCAGAGAGGTGTAAGCAGGGGAGGAGACAGCTGCAGTGTCAGAGAGGTGTAAGCAGGGGAGGGGACAGCTGCAGTGTCAGAGAGGTGTAGGCTGGGGAGGGGACAGCTGCAGTGTCAGATGTGTAGGCAGGGGAGGGGACAGCTGCAGCGACAAAGAGGTGTAAGCATAGGAGGGGACAGCTGCAGTGTCAGAGAGGTGTAAGCAGGGGAGGGGACAGCTGCAGCGTCAGAGAGGTGTAAGCAGGGGAGGGGACAGCTACAGTGTCAGAGTGTAAGTAGGTGATGGTACAGTTGCAGTGTCAGAGAGGTGTAAGCAGGGGAGGGGACAGCTGCAGTGTCAGAGAGGTGTAAGCAGGGGAGGAGACAGCTGCAGTGTCAGAGAGGTGTAGGCAGGGGAGGGGACATATGCAGTGTCAGTGAGGTGTAAGCAGGGGAGGGGACAGCTGCAGTGTCAGAGAGTGTAAGCCGGGGAGGGGGCAGCTGCAGTGTCAGAGAGTTTAAGCAGGGGAGGGGACAGCTGCAGCATCAGAGAGGTGTAAGCAGGGGAGGGAACAGCTGCAGTGTCAGAGAGGTTTAAGCAGGGGAGGGAACAGCTGCAGTGTCAGAGAGGTGTAAGCAGAGGAGAGGACAGCTGCAGTGTCAGAGAGGTGTAAGCAGGGGAGGGGACAGCTGCAGTGTCAGAGAGGTGTAAGCAGGGGAGGGGGCAGCGGCAGTGTCAGAGAGGTGTAAGCAGGGGAGGGGGCAGCGGCATTGTCAGAGAGATGTAAGCAGGGGAGCAGACAGCTGCAGTGTCAGAGAGGTGTAAGCAGGGGAGGGGACAGCTGCAGTGTCAGAGAGGTGTAAGCAGGGGAGGGGACAGCTGCAGTGTCAGAGAGGTGTAAGCAGGGGAGAAGACAGCTGCAGTGTCAGAGAGGTGTAAGCAGGGGAGGAGACAGCTGCAGTGTCAGAGAGGTGTAAGCAGGGGAGGGGACAGCTGCAGTGTCAGAGAGATGTAAGCAGGGGAGGGGACAGCTGCAGTGTCAGAGAGGTGTAAGTAGGGGATCATTACCAGCATAGCATCATGCAAAGCTAATAAGATGGATGAAGGAAGGCCCCTGGCACGATCGCAACCTCTGCATCTCCTATTGCTATGCCACTAAATCTGAGCTAGGGGTATTAAATGACAAATAGGTCTGTCTATCAATGACATGCATAATATTTTGGTTTCATACGACAAAGCAAAGCAATCCTGAGCCAAAGCTCGGAACCAAAATCAGATATTTACCTTAAAGAGAACCTGAACTGAAATGAAATAGTCAAAATAACCATACACAGGTCATACTTACCTCCGGTGTAGCCTACTACTCAATCTCTTTCTCCTCTCCTGCGTCCCATTTGTCCACTGTGATCAATGGATTTCTCTGTACTTAATTTTAAAAATGGCCATTACCCCCTAAGGGCCCGTTTCCACTATCGCGAATTCGCATGCGTTTGCCGAATGCGAATTCACATAGCCAATACAAGTGGATGGGACTGTTTCCACTTGTCAGGATTTATGAGCGTTTTCGTTCGCGTGAAAAATCCGCATAGCAGAGCCATTAGAATTTGCATACCACATACTGCTATGTGGGTGTATGAGAATTTTCATGCGAATTCGCACACGCACTACCATGGCTAAATTAGCATACAGCATCATTCATGCGAATTCACATGCAAATTTATACCGCGGCGATTTGCACCGCACAAGTGGAATCGGGCCCTGAGAGCTTCCTGGTCAGCACACTGTTAAACTGTAATATCACCCACATTAGCCATAGAGAAGCATGGGCATTACCTTGCACATTCAGTTGTAACTGACAGCTGTTGATATATAACTGACAGCAACTGGTATATTTCAGTTCTGACAAAATCTTGTCAGAACTGGAAGGGATCACTGTAAGAAGAAAATGGTGAGCTTCTGAGAGGAACTGACGGTGAGGTTAGTATGTAATATTCATTTGTAGCTACGTCATGTGTTTATTTTAAATAAATTTCCCCGCTTCAGGTTCCCTTTAAGGGCTCATTCACACAGGCGTTTTTGCCCTTTTTTGAGCACAAGCGATTTTCAAAATGCCCCACAAAACGCTTGTGCAAAGAATCTCTATGAGAAGGTTCGTATCAGCGCTGTGCGTGCAGCAAAGCGGTGCATGGACCCTTTTGGGGCCGATTTTGCTATAATGGAAGGTATAGGAAGAGCGCTAAACGCTTACAAAAGCGCTTTGTGGAGCAATTGCGTTCGCGTTTTAAAGAATAAATACATTGTATTAATTATTTTCTGGGCCAAAGAGTTCACTTCCTGACTTGCGTCAGGAGGGAATTAAAAAAACGCTCGGGAAAAGTGCTTAGAAAAGAGCATTTCACAAAAAGCGGAAGTCCACCCAAGCGCCGGGAATCGTGAAAAAAAATTGACAAAAACACCCCAACGCGAACGCTAACACAAGCGGAACGCAATGTGAACGAGCTCTAAGAGAAGGAAGCCTCAGGGTGATGGATCCTTTTGAGGCTCCCCTCACTGATCTGAAGCCCCCTCTCCACATCGGGGCCATGCAACTTCTCTTCCTGAAGTGTGGCTACTGCAAGCCCACCCACGCATGCGCAATACCATGGAGCCCGTGGCACCGGCTTACTGCGCTTGCGCAGGCTGACTCCGTCTATTATTGCGTTGCGTGGCCACGCTGGAGGAACAAGAGCTGCGCGGCCCCAATATGATTAGTGACAATGTCTTGTCGCTAATCTTCTGGGGGCCATTCTCAGCGACAGGGGACATCAGAGCAGGGAGGGAAGCCTCAATAGGGTTCAGAGGCTTCCCTCTCGTTCAGTAAGTATCTAATTTTGTACCCGAGCTCCGACTCGGGTACGCTTTAACTTATCAATTATTTATACTGAAGCTAACGTCCTCCTTTGCTGTACCTGTTTTGAATGTTGTGTATTTTAGTCCACATTGTGGAGCTCTGCACATCTATTGCAGGTAGTCAATTCGGGTGCAGCCTCTGTTTGGAAGCGCTGCCCAATGTCTCCTGCTGTACAAAACGCTTTAAGTTATATTTAAAAAACGAACACATAAAAGCAATAGTGTCAGAGAATAATGGAATGAGCTACCAGCGTAGAAAACGCCTCACTGGGTCTTATAATCAGTTCCTAAACTTCTGGAAACTTTTAGAAAACTTTTTCCATTTTTTTCTCCCCCTCCTAACTGATGGGTTGTTACTGCCTTGTGGAATGACAGTGGATGACATGAAAGGGGTTAAGCCTAAGCGCTCAGCGAAATCTGATTTCCACACTTATAATCTGCGTCCCAGATGAAAAAAAAAAAAAAAAAAAACACCCAGAGCAAACGGGTTTGAAGTCTGCATTTGTTTAATTCTCCAGCCTCAGTCAGTGAAAGTCTCTTTATACTGTTCCTCTCCCCACACCACTGCTCACTCCCATTGTCACGGCGATGCACTCACTGTCACTCGCCTGTCAGTGAAGGCAGTTCGTGAACTTTGCACAGTATACAGTAACAAGTCGAGGCACAATGCAGCGAACAGGTTCCTGCCTTGAGACATGCAGGCATCTTCCCCTCCCATCCCTCCTCCCTGCTGCCCACCTGCCTCAATCCTCACTTTCCTGCTCTGCGCTTTGTTTGGCTTCTACTACTTCTTTTTTTCATTTTTTTCTCTTTGTAAATGCTGGCCTAGGCTTGCTTCTGCAAATGCTGGGAAAGGGGTTCCCGCAGGGCGAGGAGGCGGGAGAGCGAGCCATGGACTGACGACTACTGTAGGAGTCACAGGATGCAATGGAGATACTGCTTCCGCGTTGACTTGATAAACAGGCCCGGCGCTCTGCAGGCCAAGAAATAAAAGCGGCTTTCCGACTATTTATTATTAGAATTTGTCCGTTTGTTTGCTTCTTGTCACATGTGCATCGTATTAAGTTTACGTTCTTCTTCTGTTGTTTTTTTTTCCTTTAAAGGAACTTTAATCTTCGGACGCTCTGGATTTTCCGGGTGGTATAGGGGGGCGGTTACCGTCGCCGGGATTGCCAAAATCTGCGAGTGGTGGCACTTTTATCTACTCCTAATGAAAAGCAAATGGGGTGCAAACGACAAACTTTCATTTTTGCTATTTTTATTTATTTATTTATTTTTTAGAGAGAAGTCAGTTTTTTTAAATAATAGCCCGAAGACCTTCTAAAAACAAAATTGTAAACGATTTGCGATTTTGTGCGCTGTTTTTTTGTAGCGCCTCCCAGCGATTGCCTACTCAATGCATTTTTTTTTAAAGCGTTTTTTTTTAAGCGCTTTTCCCAAGCGTTTTTTTAATTCACTCCCTGACACAAGTCAGGAAGTGAACTCTTTGACCTGGAAAATAATAAATACAATGTATTTATTCTTAAAAGCGCCAACGCAATCGCCGCACAAAGTGATTTTGTGAGCGTTTTGAGGGCGATTTTCGAAATCACCTGCGCTTGAAAAAAGGCCGAAAACGCCCCTAGATGTGAACGAGCCCTGAGGCCGGGAAACACAGACAGGGAAATTAGCAAGTTCCTTTGTAAATGCTGAGAGATAAACGCACGGCTGAAATACGGATTCCAGATCCGCAGGCATTTAACTAGTCCGGCCGCACAGCGTATCTCGGTTATTGTCATGCACCTATTATCTTCTTAGAAGACTGACCCACAGAGCCAGATCATTCTTTAGGCAATCTAGGCAGGTGCCTGGGGCCTGTCCGTTTGCCAAGGCCCTGGCTTGCACATTCATTACAGTGAGGTGACATGCAGAGGAGCCAAGGCTGCTACTTAGCCTAGGGCAGTGATCTGCAAACGTGGCTCTCCAGCCGTTAAGGAACTACAAGTCCCACAATGCATCTGCCTTTATGAATCATGACTGTGGCTGTCAGACTCCCGCAATGCATTGTGGGACTTGTAGATCCTTAACAGCTGGAGAACCAAGTTTGCCGATCACTGCCCTAGGGCTCTATTTTACCTGAATCCACCTTTGTGGCACAGCTCAGAGTCAGCTGATTGGACAGCATGTAAGCAGCACAATAATCTGACACCATTCTGCTCTCCCCTCCTGTAAGCATCTATTTGCATAAATCTAAATGAAGTCAGAAATATTTGCATTTCATTGATCATCCCTAGTGGCCACATTCAGGCCCTGGTTGCACTTATTTGAATTCATGTGTTTGGTGGGAATTGCGATTTTGTGTAAGTCATTGGTACGCACAGAGAAATCGCACAAAGTGCACAAAAATGCAAAATATATTCGGAATCAGCCTAGTAAAGCTGCCTGCTTGGCCGCTTCCAAGTATAAAATGTGTCCCCCCCCCCCCCCCCTTTCGAGGCCTGTGCTGTGAAAGTTCTCACCTGCGCCACTGGGGCGACTCCCGGCGTCTGCCAGCACCCCGTGTCTGTTGTTACCGTGAATGCAGTACCACATGGCATGTGTACCACGTGGCGCGTGGATGATGTCACACATACACGACTGGTGTCATGTGCCAGACACTCACGTTAACTAGGGTTACAGCGGATGATGGAGAATTTACAGAGCACAGGCATCGGAGGGGACATTCTACACTTGGGGGGACACCGCACAAGGGTCCATCATCCATCGCCACGATATCCAACACTGTTTGGGCTCATTCACACTAGTGGTGTTTTCGGCCTTTTTTTCAAGTGCAGTCCATTTCTAAAATCGCCCATAAAATGCTTGTGCAATGAATGTCTATGACAAGGTTCATATCAGCGCGGTTCGTACACTGTGCGTCCAGCGAAGCGGTGCGTGGACCATTTTTGGGGCGATTTTGCCTCAATGGAAGATATAGGAAAAAACGCAAAGTGCTCACAAAATCACTTTGTGCAACGTTTGCGTTTTTAAGAATAACTACATTGTATTTATTCTTTTCCGGGTCAAAGAGTTCACTTGCTGACTTGTGTCAGGGAGTGGATAAAAAAAAAAAACACTCGGGAAAAGCGCTTAGAAAAGCGCTTTTCACAAAAACGGAACGCCCACCCAAGCGCCAGGAGTGGGGAAAAAAAATCACGAGAACAAAACCCCAACGCGAACGCTAATGCAAGCGGAACGCAATGTGAAAGAGCCCTTACAGCATTTTCCACCGAGACTTATCAGCATGTCTGATTGTTACATTAGACCGATTTCAGCCCAGAATCGCTCAGGCAGACATGTTGTGGCACCGATTTTCTTCCAATTCGATAAAATGATCAAATCGGATGGTGGATCGGGCTGTGATGTCGCTAGTCGCCTTATATCTCTGCTGTAGCGCGTTCACTGAAGTATTAATTACAGTTGTGGCTGGGATTCTAGCCGAGGCGGCCTCAGGCAACACAAGAAAATATACCGAATAATATTACCTGAACTCTACGGAGTTCAATGTCTTCAGTTCATCCCCATCATTAAAGAGGATCTCCGGGCTAAATGTAATACAGACAAGTCTAATACAGCCGGTCATGTTAAAAAGCCCGCAGAAGAATTCACTGTGCTTCAGACTCATAGGATGATGACCTCCAGGCCACAAACACCAGAAAAAGCCCCCCCACGAGATATAAACAGTCATAACGTTATCTCAAGTCGATACTTTGCATAAGGTAAGGGAGAATGTGCGTAGTAGGGTAATACTGCAGGGAACTAATAGCCACTGCCTTCCCCTCGCGTACAGTGACTCAATCCCTTCACAAGTTCACAGAGATACCCCAGTGCAGTGACAGGCACCCCCCAAATTGCCCGCCCCGACTGCGGCATCCCCTGTTATCAAGAGATATATCAAGCATTTTATGGGGGGGGGATCAGCACATCAGCATGTATCACCAGCAGTAAAATGCACAGCGCTTCCGATTAGCGTTTGTTTTTTAAATAAACTGTATTGTGCTTACCAGGTGTCCCAATGCTTGGCCGTAGCCCCGCCCCCAATGGAAGAGGTCATAGGGGCTTCTCTTGGACCAATCAGTGAAGCACCTGTGCCAGCTTCTGCTAGGGGGCGGGGCTACGGACGGAAGGCGGATATCGGGACACTCAGTAAGGGTAAATAACTTTATTTAAGGCTCTAAACGCTAGATACTACATTGGCAAAGCGGTTTTTTTTTGGGGGGGGGGGTGGAATGCCGGCGTTTGTCGCGGTCCAAAAATGCTGCCAAAAATCGCCCTAGTGGGTCCCAGCCCAACCACTTCACCTCCAAGGTTTTTTCCCCTTAAACACTAGAGCAATAGCGCTCCTTCCATTCATTCGCCTGTACTTTTATTACTACTTATCACAACGAAACAATGTATATCTTGTTATTTTCACCACCAATTTTCTTTCTTTGGGTGGTACCTTTTGCTAATAAGTATTTTATTCTAAATGCATTTTAATGGGAATAATAAGAAGAGAATGGGAAAAATTCATTATTCCTCTGCCATTATAGTTTTAAAATAATACATGCTACTGTAATTAAAACCAACACATTTTATTTGCCCATTTGTCCTGGTTATTGCAACATTTAAAATATTTCCCTGGTATAATGTATGGCGCCAATATTTTATTTGAAAATAAAGGTGCATTTTTTTTCAATTTTGCGTCCATCATTATTTACAAGCCCATGATTTTAAGAAATAACAGTAATATACCCTCTTGACATACATATTAAAACAAAAAAAAAAGTTCAGTCCCTAAGGTAACTATTTATGTTTTTTTATGTAAATTTTTTATTTTATTTTCTTTATACAAAAAAACAAACAAACTGGGTACTATGGGAGAGTGTGGGAGATAAAGATTTAACCACTTCCGGATTCTCGGAGCGTATATACACGCCCCTGAATCCAGAAGTGTATACCATGGAAACGGCCGCTCGTATGAGCGGCCGTTCCATGTCAGTTCCCGGAGGGTGTCTCCGTGAACACCCTGCGAGCCGATCGGCGGCTCGCAGGGTAAATGTAAACACACGGGGAAGATCTTCCCCGGTGTTTACATGTATACGGCGCTGCTGCGCAGCAGCGCCGTAGAGGAGATCGGTGATCCCCGGCCTCTGATTGGCCGGGGATCACCGGCATCTGATAGGCTAAAGCCTATCCCATCAGGCGCAGGACGGAAATCCGTCCTGCGCCGCTCACAGGGGGAGGGAGAGGGAGGGAAGGGGAAGGAGGCCAGGAAGCGCTGCGGAGGGGGGCTTTGAAGAGCCCCCCCCCCGCCCGCAAGCGCAAGCAGCCGGCGGCGATCAGACCCCCCCAGCAGGACATCCCCCTAGTGGGGAAAAAAGGGGGGAAGTCTGATCGCCCTGGCTGCTAGCTGATCTGTGCTGTGGGCTGGAGAGCCCACAGCACAGATCAGCATAAAATAACATGGTGTGGAAGTGGTTAATTTTAAATGTAAACGTGGGACTTTTTAAAAAAAAATTGTATGTAGGTGTAATTTTACTATTTGGCCACAAGATGTCCTCGTGCATTCCTTTCTGTTGCATACTATTGTTATGGGGACTTGGATTAATGAATGGGAACTGGGTTCCCATTCATTCATCCCCCCTCTATTGATCAGCGGTGAGAACGAGCGCGGGAGCGAGCGGGAGTGCACGGCGGCTAGGGAGGAGTATCTACATCCCTGCAAGTGAAAGCAGGGACGTAGATACTCATGCCAGGGGAGGGGAAGTGGTTAAAATCAACCATAGACGAAGCACCCTCATGTATTTTACCATATATATCAGTGGGAACATTAGAGAAAACACTTACCATGCTCTCTGTTTCATCCTCACTGCTAAAAGTGTCTGTTATCAGCTGTGATAAGAATCCCGGACTGAGCATTCAGTCTGGCTTTGCTGGGAATGATTATTGCTGAGTCATTATAGCAGAGCCACAAGGGGGCAGGCTTGGGCTTGAAAAGACACCAGAGAAGACAGACTCGGCTATAATCTTTCCGCAACAAAGCTAGACTGAATGCTCAGTCGGGGATTCTTATCAGAGGTGATAACAGTCAGATTAAACAGAGAACAATGAAACAAAGAGCAGATTAGGTGTTTACTGTCATGTTCCCACTGATTTATAAGGTAAAATACGAGAGGGTGCTTCTTCTCTGGTTCTCTTTAAGCCTTGTGCACACTTTCAATTATGATTGACCAATCACTGACCAATTCTACCGTCTCCATGTAGCATGAGGGTCAACAGATCTTGAATACTAAGAGCAGATTGTGTAGGTACACACTACAGGAAGGTGGTAAAATGAAGCAGTGATTGGTCAATCATAATTGAAAGTGTGTACGTAGCTTTAGGCTCTCTAGGAATATCTCACCGAAGAAGTATGGATAATCGTTAAGAAAGCTCCAGAATTATAATTTCTGACATGAATAAATAGACTGCTCTGTAGACATCAAATAAAGAACAAACAGCCTAAAATAGTTCAATTAATTGAACGTTTTTATACCTTCAGTTGAGTTTTCCTTGAAACGGGAGGACATTTTTGTGTCCATGTGCTGCGCAGGGAAGCAGCTGTCTCAGTTTCTATAGATTACAGCCAGACCTGCTGTGCTGATACTAGGGGTCCGGGGGTGGGGGGGGGGAATCACATGTCTTCAGGTGAAGCAGAATCTATTCATCCTGACTGCTCTGCTACAGGTCATTTGCTTTGGCTGCTTTCATCTGTAAGTCCAGAGAGTTGCTACAGAGCTCAGTTGAACTTGTAGGAATCACCTGTCTGAGCAGGAAACAGCAGATTGCAGACACATGTCACATTGGTTTCACACATTGGAATCAGAATTAGTCCCTTGGGTGACAGTTGGGGGTCCGAATTCTGTGCAGTCTCTAGCATACCTTCCAACGTTTTGAGATGAGAAAGAGGGACACTTAAAGTGTTCTGAAAGTCAGCATTTCTACTTTGCTCTAAAAGATTCCTCACAGCTTAAAATATACTATCCCAGAATTATTTTTTTTAGCATAAATGGTTAAACAAAGTACTTAGTCCTGCTATTCAGATTCAAATCCGCATCCAAACTGGAGATACCAGTATCTTTGTTTGCATTTCAATGTTGATACATGTGTTTAAACACAGTGTAACAAGTGAAAAGGAACTCTCTGTGCTTCAAGCACACAAACAGCTCAGAACAGCAAATTAGAAGAGGTTAATATATAATAAAAAGCAGTTTGAATAAAATGCAATGGCAGCTTTCAGGGCAAAGATAAACTACACGTTGGAAACTTGTAATTTGTAAACAGACAATATTACACAATATTACACAAGAGCTAATATGATAGCTGTATGGGCAATAAAAAGTAGGTAAACACATTTTTATTGAATGATATGTCAGAGTTTCAGACCACTTAAAGCCACACCCCTAGTCATGAATACCATAAAGATTTCATAAGAAAAATGTGTTGTTTTATAACTCAAACGACACTGGTCCTTTCTTTTCTGCTTCATTTTCCTTCATATTAACATTTGAAAATTAGTAATATATCAATACGAAGGATGGGAATAAAGTTTAGAGTCAATCAAAAACATTTTGCAGTAGAGAAATACAAATATTTACATAGAAAGAGGGACAAATGAGGAGGAAAGAGGGACAGAGGGGCTGGGTACCCAAAGAGGGACAGTCCCTCCAAAAGAGAGACAGTTGGGAGCTATGCTCTAGGTTAGCGACGTGCCTGGTTTTATAGAGATTGGCGAAACCAGTCGGTTTGAAAGTGTGCATACGTTTATGAACAATCAATTTACCGCCATGCGACCTCTAAGACCCCCCCCCCCCCAGTGTTGCCTTACATTAAGACCCTCCCTGGTGGTGTCTAACCCTAGCCCCCTTGGTGGCGCCTATCCCTAAACCCCTCTAAACCTTTCCTCCCCCACAATGTGCGGCAAACGTAGGTACATTTTGGTGCCTGATTAGTGGAAATTATAAATATCAGCGGCCGACAGAATCCCGGTTGCCGGGGCTTGCGGATCTGCAAATAGCAGCCTTGCATAGCGGCAATGCATAAGGCCTTGCTCACATCATATGCGCTTTTTTAACAGTGCATTGCCCGGTGCGTTCTGCAAGGTATTGATTTTCCCATGTAATTAAGGCTACTTTCACATCAGGACGTTGCGTTTGATGCGACGTTAAGGTCGCACAACTTGCCCCTAACGCAACGCATTGTGCACTATAACTTAAACGTATAGTGCATTGTTTAGCCCTGCAACTGGTGCGCCGTTTTCATCGCACAGTGATTGAACGAAAATGGCGCATGTGTTACATTAAAATTAAAAAATAAAAACATTACTGAGCAGGTGCAACACAACTAACGCAGCAGATACATTGCTAAACGCACAGCATGCAGCACTTTCTAATAACGCTACACGTTACACGCAAACGCAACGTGTGCACTGTGAATGTCGCACAGACTTTAGTATTGTCTGTGTAATAAAATTTTCTAACGTGCGACTTTAACGTCGCACTGTGAAAGAGCCCTAAATGTGTCTGGTTCACATCTATCCGCTGCGCTGAACTGTGTTACAAAAACGTAGTGTTGCTGCATTTCTGTGCGTCGAGCTGTAAAGTGCACATCAATGCAAGTGAATGGGTGCACTTTTTTAGTGCATAGAAGCGCATGCGTTTTTTACCTATAACTGAGAAAAAATACATTTTCATATCAAAGCAAAGCTTTATTAACAACTGTTACTACTACAATAAGTAAACATGCTTAAAAAAAGCGCACCACAACGCACTGAAACACATACTAAAGCGCGCACCAACGCATGCCTTATTTATTACGCACTTTTACACTTTTCTCAATTCACCCAATGTGAACGAGGCCTAAAAGGCATTCCTGGTTTCCCTAGTTTCCCTTTAGATCTGCATGCTCCTCTAGTCCCTCTGATCCTCTGCATCAGTCTTCCCCTGTGCACGTCTGAAGGGTTACATGGGAAACCTCTATGTATGTGGCCTGCTCCTGCATCTCATGTTTATTTTCTGATGTCCCGCCCAGCAGTACATCGGCACCAATGGGGTGAGTAGTTAGATAGGGTGGCTCCTCCTACTGGCTGACTCCTTTGCCTGTAAATTTTACCAAGTGGATGATTGTTAGCTACCGACAGCTCCAGGCTGGAGGTAAAATATCGAACATCTCACTTGGTTTTACCGCAAGCTGTAACCTTTGTGAATTGACAATTATTGAGGTATTTACTGCACAATTCAGTAATTTACCTCACTGATTGGTAATTTTACTTTTCCATGCGGTAACCACCTTAGTGAATTTGCCATTTGACAAGATGTTCGGTAAAATCATCTGTTTTCTTTACCAAATGCGGTAGTGCTTAGAGCAGGCATGGGCAAACTTAGCTCTCCAGCTGTTACGGAATGCCAAGTCCCACAATGCATTTGCCTTTATGAGCCATGACTGTGGCTGTCAGACTCCTGCAATGCATTGTGGGACTTGTAGTTCCTTAACAGCGGGAGGGCCAAGTTTGCCCATACCTGGCTTAGTGGATCAAATACGGTACTGTGCATATTATGTATGCATCTATGTGAAAAGTGTTGAACAAAATTAATGCAAAACTTTGCTCAATTGTATGGATTAAAAGATATGTGCATACCTAAAATCTAAATGCAATTTTGGGAAAACGTTTTTTTTCTTAAAGGACAACTGTAGCAAGAGATATGGAGGCTGCCATATTTATTACCGGTTAAGCAATACCAGTTGCCTGGCTGTCCTACTGGTCCTCTGCCTCTAATACTTTTAGCCATAGCCCCTGAACAAGCATGCAGCAGATCAGGTGTTGCTGACATTATTTTTAGATCTGACAAGATTATCTGCATGCTTGTTTCTGGTGTTATTTAGACACTACTGCAGCCAAATAGATCAGCAGGGATGCCAGGCATCTGGTATTGTTTAAAAGAAAATAAATATGGCAGCCACCATAGCCCTCTTTCTACAGTTGTCCTTTAACCTCCCTGGAGGTAATCCTTAGCTACGCTCAGGCTAGCCGCCGGGAGCTCTATGCAGAGTATAGCGCGCAGCGGCAGTGTTTACTCACCTCCCGGGGGATCCAGGCTTCGGTAGCCGTTCTCCTTCCTGTCCTCCAAGCCTTAAATCACTCTGGTGGTGAGATCGCCGTAATCGATCTCACCCACAGAGTTACACCGCCACCCAGAGGACGGAGGTAAAATTGCAGCACTGGAGCCCAGGGAGGTAAGTGCTGGGGCTGCTGCAGGCATTCTGGCAGCCTGATTTTAGGGTCTGAAACATTTTAAAAAGACCCTAAAATCCGAAAATAATCATACCGCCAGAGAGGTTAAAGGGTACCAAAAAAAGAAAGGAGAAAAGAAATGATACTTACCTGGGGCTTCCTCAATGTACTCTGTGGACTCCTTCACCCCCCCCCCCCCCAGGTTGTTCCATTCTCCTGCAATCTCCCACAGGAGAAGGCCCCAGTTGGCCCAATCGAGCTGTACAGACCTGGGAGCGTTGTGCGCCTACATGGTACTACGTGCGCAGAAGAAGAGCGCTCCCAGCGATGGGAGGACAATGGCGGTCAGTGTGCGGCCGGGCTGCGCATGCGCAGTGCAGCCCAACTGGAGCCTTTTACCGGGGGAGATTGCAGAGGAACAGAGCTGCCCAGGAGGACAGAGAAGGAGCCCACGGAATACACGGGGCTGGAGGAAGCACCAGGGAAGTATCAATTATTTTCTCCTTTCTTCTCATGTTCTTTTTAAACATTAAGGAGTCCACAAGGAATCCCCTCCCCTGCGGCACACGCTGTAACAATACACACTATAAAGGTTTCGTTACATTTGATTCGGGGTCTGACTGCGGAACGCCTGGAGAAGATTGACAATTTTTGGCATATTTCTCTGACGCTGATGAATTCAGAAGATCCTTTTCTGCTCGGAGCTCACAGACGGATCACTCCGAGGCAATCATCGGGACGCAGCTGCAGAAACGCCGCCTCCGGTGATCTACAGCTGATACCGTTCCCCGGCTTCAATGGAAGGGGAAGACGGTGTCTCACTTTGTTTATATTTCATGTAATATCATAGGAATAGCGCTGGAAGCGGCAGAAGATCTCCTGTGACCCCTGCTGTTACACAGCAGACCTGAACTCAGAACTTCCTCTCTGCTCTACAGGATGAGCAGCAGCATAATAACCTTTACAGAAAAACATTTCTGTGTTACAGCTGATACAAATCCTGCAATAATAGCAATATAGCTGCTCTGTCATGGCAGTCAGCTGACACAGGGGAGAGATCAAATTACAGTTGTGATTAGTCACAGATGAGGGAGAATTAGACAGGCTAAACTCTCTAAATACATACAGGGTGCATTTCTCTGTGTTTTCCTTCTGTCCTGTGCAAGAGTTCAGCTCCACTTTAACTACCCAACGAACACGTCACACCGGGCATGACCGAGACGGCAACCCCAGGACCACTGCCGATTGGCGCCAAGTCGTTGGGCCTGCTACTGCAGGAGATCGTGCACAGGCTGTGCGCGCATCTCCTGCTTGAGAGGCGGAGCTCTGCCCCACCTTCAGTCTCCGTGTAATAGGGCTGTACAGCGCTGCAATCTGCAGCAGCGCCATACTGGGGACAGCCGTGTGACACTGTCCCCCTGGCACACTAGAGAGCGATCGGTTCTCATAGGCAGAAGCCTATGACAGCCGATCGCCATGATTGGCTGGCTAGGGGGAGGGAGGGGTTTGGGAAAATAAATACATAAATAAATAGTAAAAAAAAAAAATACAAAAATAAAAATGTAAATATTTATTTAAAAAAAAATAAACACAAGGGGGTCGATCAGACCCCATCGGTGGGGAGAAAGGGGGGGGGTCACTAGTGTGCTGTGTTGTGTGGCCCTGCAGTGAGGCCTTAAAGCTGCAGTGGCCCAATTAACAAAAACTGGCCTGGTCTTTAGGGAGGTTTAGTACTGTGGTCCTCAAGTGGTTAAAGCAAATGTGAAAGGCCCCCCCCCCCCCAAAAAGTATGATACTCACCCAGGTCCTCTCTGTGTGCCTCTGTCCTGGGCTGTCCTGGTAAAACGTCATTACTTCTGGTCTTCAGAAGACAGGCGTGTCTGTACTGCGCATGCATGAGCCGGAACTCGCGCCTGCGCAGTATGGACTCGGGGATGCAAAGGCTTCAGAAGTCTTCTGAGGAGTCCCAGAGGCGACTTTCAACACATTGGTGGAAGGTAAAGGGAGGGGGGACACCAAGAGCCCAATAGTGTGATATTGTATAGATGATAAATAATAATGAGTAATCTAACAATTTAATACTCACAAACCAGGGTTACCATTAGACAACCACTGTGAAGGCAGGTGTGGAGATTAACCTGACCCCACTCAGGATTAAAAGTCGCTCTCTGTAGATGGGAAGAAGATGGGTACAACCCTCCACCAAGGGTGGACTTAGCAATATGTAGAAGCTTTCCAGAGGCGCCAATAGAATAAAAGTCACTTAAACAAGCTTAAAACCGATGGGGCAGTGGTGGGCCTATCCCATCCATGCAGACAAAGGAAGGACTGTGGCATCAACAGGCAAACAACAATTGTATTTATACTCCACAGTAAAAATAGGCAACGCGTTTCACGGGCTCAATCCCGCTTCATCAGGCCAATCAAAAAGGAGCATACAGCTTATCAGCATCAAAACCAACAGATCGCCGCTGGGAGACTGAAGGCGGAGCAGAGTTCAGTCATCAAAGCGGGGATGTGTGTGCCATCGGCGCTGATTTGAATGGTAGAGCAATGTACTGCGCCTGGCTGTCTAATACAGGGGGCACATCTTGCTATGGTGGGGGGATGCCTAATATGGTGGGCACTTATGGCTGTGGTGGAGATGCCTAATACAGGGGGCAGACCTGGCTTAGGCAGTGGGATACCTAATATCAGTTGCGTAACAATAGGGGCTGCAAGCCATGCAGCCTCGTTTTAGGGGGCAGGAGGGGTCGCAACGCATGAGGGGAGAGCATTGGCCCCCACATGGGCAGGGAGGGGAGGTGAGAGAGGGGGGAGCGGCCCCCCTCCCCGTCGATGTAGGTGGCCAATGCTCTCCCCTCATGCTGCGACCCCTCCTGCCCCCAAAACAGCCCTGAGCAGGCCCTATCCAAATTTTCACAGGGGGGCCCAGTGATTTCTAGTTACGCCCCTGCCTAATACATTGGGCACTTATGGCTGTGATGGAGATGCCTAATACAGGGGGCCGAGCTGGCATAGGAGGGGGATTCCTAATATAGGGGGCACATTTGGCTATAGGGGGATGCCTAATACAGGGGGAACAGCTGGCTATGGGGGATGCCTAATGCAGTAACAGGCGGTACATCTGGCTAAGGGGGGCTGCCTAATGCAGGTGGCACATCATTCTATTTATACTGAGTAGGGGGGATTTTTCATACTAAAGGCACACCTGGCTTTTTATACTATGGAGGGGGCTATACTATGGTGGGAGCTATAGTGGGCTTATCCGTGAGTCAATAACTTTTTCCTGGTTTCTGATGGAAAATTTTGCACCTCGGCTCATACGTTGGTCGGCTTATACTCGAGTATGTAGGTATACTGTATATACACATTAAATATACATTAACCAGACTCCAAATGATTGCAGAGCTGTGGTGGGTATGAAATGGAGATTGCAGGGCTGTGAATATTCCCCTTGGAATAAGAGTGTTGCAGCGTCTGATATTAGCGCGGTTTAAGGACGACTTTCAGCCCAGGAACAGAAGCAAGCAGTGAAAGGGTAACTGACAGCTCCGGCTCCAGTAAAAGGAATTAATGTATTCTCTGATAGTTTAGCAGGTAATTTTATTTAGGAAACAGCAGAGGTTCTGCTAAAATCTTCTGCCCTGAGGGTGAGCTGAGATCACCGCTACTGAATTCTATTGAAGAGCGAACCACACTGCCGATACATCCCATTATCCTATCTACTGTGTTTGTCTGTCTGTCTGTCTGTCTGTCTGTCTGTCTGTCTATCTATCTATCTATCTATTTAATATACAGTACCTACCTATCTATCTATCCTCTATAATATCGGACATGGCGGAATTTATCAATCGAACGCATTTACCGACCGGGAAAACGAATTGTGCGTTCCCAGCATTACTCTGTCTATCTATCTATCTGCCTATCTATCTATCTATCTATCTATCTCCATAGAGCCACCTCATCTCCTGCAGCTGTCCTGCCTGTAGCAGTGAGCAACTATCTATCTATCTATCTATCTATCTATCTATCTATCTATCTCCATAGAGCCACCTCATCTCCTGCAGCTGTCCTGCCTGTAGCAGTGAGCATCTATCTATCTATCTATCTATCTATCTATCTATCTATCTATCTATCTATCTCTATCTATCTATCTATCTATCTATCTATCTATCTATCTATCTCTATCTATCTATCTATATCTATCTAT